>NC_080646.1:600000-900000 GCF_027579445.1 Ammospiza nelsoni | reverse complement strand
CTGCATCATGAAGAGCAGTTCTTCCCTGGAGATCCACATTCTCTGTTGGACAATTGTACTGTTAAAATAAATAATCCCAGTTATCAATCAGAATCCAGGCTGCATTTACAACATCAGGTGTTTGAGCTTTAAATTAAAGCAATAAAACGTGATTTAAGTAAAAAATATGCACAAGAATTGCACAATTCATTGGACTTCTCACAGATAATGAGCCTTTATATCTGCATGGAGGCATGCATCAATTAAAAGTTTAAAAGAACCCATTCAAAATAAAAAAAAAAAAAATCAAATGATCATACACTGACCAGGAATAAATGAAGAAAAAATAAACATCACACAAACCTAAGACAACCCTCAAATGCTGTTTCATTATTGAGAGTTTGTGCCTATAAATGCCACAATGTTTGAAGAAAACACTACTCTGGAGCAGCCAATATTGCTGTTTCTAAACATACAGGGAACAGAAGCCTTTTAATGACACTCAGCCCCACCTTCCTCAAGAACCACAAACTATAACTTGATTTGACAGTTTATGAAAAGATTAAAAAAAAAGGTTTATTTTCTTTATTTTAGCCCTCTTTCGGTTCCAACCTGGAATTTAACATGAAAAGGTCTTCCCCCATGACTCTTATTCTTAAAAAACAATCTGATTGGTTAAGAAAGAAATCCCATATCCCAGTTTTGAAGCAGTGCATGTAAAGCCACCTTTCTCCCCTCAATACAAGAGCTGTGAGAGACAAGCTGTATTTTCAGTACCTGCAGGAGCTTCTGCAAGCACAAAGCATGGCCATACTTGGCAGCCAAGTGCAGGGCGTTTCTGCCTGAAAACAGAGAACAGCAGCTCAGGTTTGGGTCAGAGAATTCCTGAGGAGTATTCCCAGCATTTTAGATCCAACAGTCCCTGTGTGCCAGTCCCTGCAGATCTGTGCTGAGACATCTCCTCTCTACACCTCACTTTGTTACAGTTCCTTTGTGAAATTCATCTTGAAATACTGCATCTGACTCCACACAAGGATTTAAAAAATCAACTCTCCCATAAGAGGAGGAGGCCAAGTTATCTCTGTAAATTTTCTTGTTCTCAGCTTCATATTAAACCTGATAAATTCTGAGTAACAACCTGAAAATTAGCAGCTGTTTTTGACTGTCGCTTCCATAAGACCTTCCACAAACTCTGCTACCACTCAAGGAAATCTGGAAGGTTCTGAGCTCCTGAGGCTCAGCTGGGCACACAAACACCTCCCACAGCATTCCACTGGATCCTCACCTCGAGTTCATTCAGAACTGCTCTTACCCTGTTGTTCTCACCCAGAAATGCTGATCTCACCAGCGAGTCTGGAGCACATTATAAACACAATTATAACAGCACAAACCCACATTCCTTAAGTTCTGCTGCATTCACGAATTCCATGACAGGCCAGTTTCCTCCAGACCAGCAACCAACCACACAAATAATTTGGTTTTTACCAGCTTCAGAAAGAAGGAGGAGCTATCCTGTGGTCCAGCTGAACTTTATTTCAGGATGAAACTCAGCTGGAAGCATTTTCAGGGCCTGTGAGGAACCCACCTGCAGCATCAGTGGCTGTGATATCAACTCCGTGCACCAGGATGGTGTTCAAGCAATCCAGGTTTCCCTTTGATGCTACAACATGGAATCTAAAAAAAAAAAAAGAGAAAAAAGAGAAAAGACCTTGCTTAGGCACAGCTGGTTTGTACACAAAAATGGCAATATTGGGCAGGAAAGCCAAAGCAGCAGGGAAGTGCTGCAGGGGCCAGCTCTGGACAGCATCCAGAGTTAAGGGTTCTGCAAACATTACTCCGAGGAACAAGGCAAATTTCCTGAGAAACAATCATTATTTACCTGGATCAGTGAACCAGGTGAAATACCAGGGGGGTTTCAGTTTCCCTCTAACACTCAAACCTGGCAAGAGCAAGTGTTTAAACACTCATCTCCACTCAACTGAAGATTGTTTGGGAGTTTCCCTTTGCAGCCAGCTGGGCTCCAGCTTGGTGGAGCTAGGTTTAGATGAGGCGTTACACAGATTTCTGTACCCAAGAAGGTTTCTGGAGCAGCAGGAGGATGATTTCCATACTCTAGTGCAGGAGGATGGTTTTCAGCAGCCCCCAGCAGCATTCCCAATCTCAGGAAGTCACTTACGCGGATCTCCCCTCCACGTCCAGCTTGGTGGGACTGACCCCCTTCTTGGCCAGGATGGATGAAACCTTCTCCACATCGCCCCTCTCAGCTGCCTTCATTAGCCTGTCATCGTACTTGCTCCAGTCTGGGTTCAGCTGGGGGACAGAAGCACACATGGGAGTTTATGGAGCACCAGGAGCCACCGGGGCTGAGCCACAACAAAATCCAAAACTGGTTTACAAACAGCGCTGCACCCACCAGGGTGTTTGGAGCTATTTGTGCAACAGCCCTGTCACTGTTGTTGGCACTGAACAACGTGCAGAGCTCTGGGACAGCCTGGTTAAATCACTTTGGTCCTAAAGAAGACCTTTAGGATCAAATTTCTTTGGTTTTCCTCATTCTGTTTCAGTTTGTCATATTCCGACAACAAATGGATGCACTAAAAATACACTCCAGGACATGGCTTTTCCTGCCTGTGCCAGACTGTTCAGTGGGTCAGAAATTAGCTAAGTGTGATGCTCAAGGGAAGGACAGCTACTGACTGAGCTGCAGAAGGAAGAAATTCAAAGCTGATAGCGGGGAATTGCCTGCAGTTCCCAAAGCACTGTGGAGGGCAGAGAGATCCCAAGCCAGTTATAAACAGACCACCACCACCCAGCCCCAGACAGCCCTCACCCCCCACTCCTCTCTTATTTACTTCAAACTCAGAATTTCAGGCCCCAGGCCAAGCCTCCCATCCCAAAATGCAGAGCTTGCTCTCTTCCCTGCCAAGCTGTCCCTCTGGATGGCTCAGGGCTTTTCAGGATCCTGCTCTGGGACAGAAACCTCACATCCATGCTGGACACTGATGGCTGGATATCCAAGGAGCTTTTAAGGGAAGAACAAGGCTTCCAGAGCAGTATTTTACTCAAAACAGGAGTGTAACATTCAAATCTAACTCTGCACAGCAAAAGGATTTGCTGGTAAGGGTGAGACACAAGCAGCCTGCAGGTGCATGAAGTTACTTCTCAGTGTGGGTCAGAAATTCCTCACAACATGAAGAACATTAAACCAGGAAACCCCAGCCCAGGGTTTAAGTAAAAGAGGAGACACAAAAAAGAACAACCCCAAAAATCCACTGCCACCACCTGCAGTGATTTGTAAAAGGGAGCTGCACTCGTGATCAGAGCAGACAGAGGGGATCCCATCAATCCACACAAATATCTCCAAAGGGTGTCAGAAGATGATTCCACACCGTTCAGTGGTACCCAGGACAAGAAGCAATGGCCAAAAACTAAACCACAAGAATTTCCACCTCAACGTGAGGAAGAAGTTCTTTCCCCAGAGGGGGCAGAGCTGGATTCTCCCTCTGGAGCCATCCCCACCCCAGCTGGCCATGTCCTGTGTCACCTGCCCCAGGTGAGCCTGCCTGTGCAGGGGGCTGGGCCTGGAGCATCCCCAGAGGGCCCTTCCAGCCATAACAACTCTGGGTGATAATCTTCATCTGCTTTCCCACAATAAACAAGATTACTGTAATCACCAAGGCTTAGCCGCAGCTAACCCAGTCCAGCCCTGCTAGAAGCGACAGGAGTAATAAAAATAGAGCACTAATGAAATTAGCACCAGGGCTGCCGGGCTGAGGTGCAGCGCTGACTCATCAATCAATTAACACATCCATTAGCCTGAGAGCCAAGGCAGCCTGGCCCGAGAAGGCACTGCTCTGGTGACATCACCAGTGCCATGTCCAGCATGGACAGGCTGCCCTGCAAAGCCACCTCCTCATGCAAGGCTCAGCTTTTCATGCCAAATACCTCGGGGACTGTGCACACACAGCATCACAGCCTGTGCTCCCGAAATTCTCCTGGTGCCTTCCCATCCCTACAGGACAGAGACCACACCTTGGGTGCTCATTCTCACTGGGGCGGGATTGCTGGGTTGATACCTGCCAGCACAACTCACCGAAATGCACAGCAAGCCCTCCCAAATCCTCCCCAGCCAGTCCCTGCTCCCATTTTATAAAAGTTCTGATTAACAGAAGCATTACTTAAAAAAACCCAACACTTCAGTCATTTGTACCCATGGCCTATGGCGCACTAAGTTTAAAAGGGGATGAAGAGACAGGACACAGGGAATCATTCCCACTGCCAGAGGGCAGGGATGGATGGGAGATTGGGCAGGAATTCCTGGCTGTGAGGGTGGGCAGGCCCTGGCACAGGGTGCCCAGAGCAGCTGTGGCTGCCCCTGCATCCCTGGCAGTGCCCAAGGCCAGGCTGGACATGGGAGCAGCCTGGGATGGTGGGAGGTGTCCCTGCCATGGCAGGTTGTGGAATGGGATGAGCTTTAGGATCCCTTCCAACCCAAACCATTCCACGATTAAATCATTATATATTTAACAAACACATTTCACATTCAGGGAGATTCCTCGCAGGAGGAGTTGCTAAGGAGATACAACACTCATCAATTAAACAGAACTACTACACCCCATTTGCACAATCAAACCTTTCACATTTTTTCAGTAATTTTTGCAAATTCCTGCCGGGATATGAAACCCCAGCTAGAGCTCCCAGATACCTACTGTGTCCCTGGCTGCACAGGAGAACCAACAAATCATGCTGAACTCGAGGTGCCAGGAGCCACCAGCCCGGTCACATCTGCCCCGGCTCACGGCGAGGAACCGCTGCCCTGCGCCGCCCGCGGCTCCTCCTGCTCCATCCTCACTTAGCTCGGCTCCCCGAGGGTGCTCTCCCCATCCTCAGCATCATCCTCAGCCTTCATCACTCTGAGGAGCGCGCGGCCGTGCTGCCCAGAGCCGCGCTCGGTGCCGGACAGATGGACGGACAGACGGCGCTCAGGGAAATACTGCCCGGACCCAGGAGCTGTAAACAACACGCAGGCAGCCTCACCAGCCCGATCTATTTTCTGATAAGGCACTACTTGATAGGCAGGCAATAGAAAGCAATAGCTATTAATACATTCCCGGCGTGCCCGCGCCCTGAGTCACGGTGCTGCAGTGAGCTCAGGGGCCAGGCACGTCCCAGCCCCGCAGACAGGCGGGCCAGCACTCCTTGGAAAGGACAACCACGCTCCTCGTCACGCCACGGGCACCCACAGCACTAATAACGCAGCAGCACCGAAATACTCCCCGCAGTAATTCCTTCCCCGCTCTGCCGCAACCAGACTCGGGCTCGGGCTTCAGACAGCCGCAACCGCCGAGCAGATGGAATGCGTGATCCTATTTTGACAGAAATGTAACCCATTTTAAATTAGAAAACACACATGCCTCCGCTTAAAAAAAAAAATCTCCTTTTGCAGCGCTGAAACCCTTTCTGAATAAAACCTGGTTTCAGCTTACTGCTGCTGCCAGTCTGTCTCCCAACATGTGAAACGAGAGGAGTCACAGAGGCTGTGAAAACATTAAACAGACAGCACAATGATTAACAGGAGGGAGATGGAGAATCCCCTTTCACAAGTTTTAAATTTAAATGGAGAGCTCCCAAGTGCCATATTTAGAGGAGTAGGTCAACAAGACAAGCAATGCACTGTTTTGTCTGCAGGAGAGAAACCTGGTCCAGGGCCAGGAAAGCCACTTACACTCACCCTGGAGGACACACTCCAGAGGCTGCAAATAACCTCATAAATGGATCTTCTCAGCAGAGAATTCTAAAATCAATCGCTCAGATTTGGGCAAATTCTCTCTTTGCCATAAGTTGTGAGCTGTCCCCTCATCCCCTGTGTGAGCACCAGCCTTTGCCCCACAGCACCAACATTCCCCAAAGAATGTTCCAGCATCTCTCTGCAATTAGCATCCACGTGACAAAGCCACTCCAAAACAGTGCAGTGACTGTGTTGTCTTCTGACCACAACCAAGTCTGTCTCCTCAAGCTAAAAATGGGTATTTTTGGGGGGAGAATAAATACACCACCCAAGTGGCTGCAACAGAAAAGCCCCACTTGACCAAAATCAGTTTGGTGAGAAATGCAGGTAAGACTGTGGCTTCCAGGTGTTCATCCCAAAGGTTTTCCTTGTCTCCATCTCATCTGCCTGCAGACATCCCTCGTGTCTCATGAGCTGCACTCATGCTTGCCCATGGCAAGGGGTGGGATGAGCTCTAAGGTCACCTAACCCAGCTCAGAAATACCTGCTGTAACTCAAAGCAGCTCCTAAGCCCTTCCCGGCGAGCTGGGATAAAGCTGTGAAAGCGAGCCCAGCTCCTGCCACCACGGGGCCAGGCTGATCCTGTCCCCAGCACAGCCCAGCGGGGACACAGCCCGGTAATGCCATTAGTGGGTGACATAAGCACACGGGAGAGCAGAGAGCTCTGGGGACACTGCCAGCACAGCACAGCTCACACACACTCAGCAGCCCTTCACAGAACCCCAGGAGCAGCTGGAAGGGATTCAAATCCCATCCCATCCCAGCCCTGCCATGGCAGGGACACCTCCCACTGCCCCAGGTGCTCCCAGCCCAATGTCCAACCTGGCCTGGGATCCAGAGCACCTCACTCCCTCCCAATGAGGAATTTCCCCCCAGAATCCAACCCAAACCAGCCCTTTCAGAGCCACGGCAGCTCACACGTCCCCCAGGCCCCACACTTTGAGTGCCTGCTCTTTCTCCAGAGGGCAGAGTTCATTTGTCATCAAGCCTACATGGGGACAGACACACCCTGCCCTTTAAATGGCACAAAGTGACAAAGGCTTTTGAAGTACACTGACAGAATGAAAGGGTAAGTTAGATTAGAAAACTGGTTTTTAAAAATATTCCCCAGGTGCAGCTTCCCCTGCAGCACAAGGGCACTTCACTAAACCCATCTCTCCTGAAGAATTTGGCTCACCTGTCTGAAAAAATACTGCACATACTGGGTTAAACCCCACTGGGGCAAGCAGAAACGGCATTTTTTGTATTTTACAATCAGATCTCACTTCCCAGGACACGTCTGTCCCCACGTGTAAAGGCTTTGGAGCACCAGACTGCAGGAGTGGGATGTGGGTTTAGTCTGTGCAAGGGAAAACCAGACACAGCCTGAACACAGGGCTCTTGTTTCACCCTGCACCTTCCCACAGGCAGCACTTTGTGTTACAGCCTCATTCACCAAAAATCCCCCAGAATAAAAAAGCCATTCAATGCCACAAAGTGGGCCAGGCTCAGCTCAAAATGGGATAAGAATCAGCAGTTCCCTTAGGCCTGCTCTGGTTTGGTATCGTGCTGAAAACATTCCTGTCAGAAACTCACCTAAACAGCTGTGCCTGGTGTGCTTAAATGGAACTGCAGCCTGTCATCAATGCAGGTAACAGTGTCCCAGTGAACAGCTTAAAGCAGGCAACTACATCTCCTCAGAAACATCCCTGATTTTACCCTGTTCTGAAGGTAGTTTCCTCCCAAGTCAGCATATCCTGTCAAGACCTATCTATTAAGAATCAAGAAAATTCAAATTGACTTCTAGGTCAAAAAATCCTCTCAAAATGAAATTTCCCGCTGCAAGGAGTGAGAGATCCCCCACAGCAGTGCCAGTTTCTCTCTTCCAGGCTGTGCCAGGGGAAAATCCACCAGCAGCAACCAACAAGAGCTCATGGGCTACCCTGGAAGTGCCAAAGGATTCTGCCTACAACCCCTGCAGGAGGCAAAGCCGACTCAAAGAACTAAAAACAGCCCCAGTTTTGTTCTCAAACAGCTTTCCCATATCTCACGGCCAACACAAAACTCAGAGAGCTTTCCTGATAAAACAGCCTGAGAGTGCCAGCCTTGAGGCACAGCCTGGACAGCAGCAGAAGTGGGCAGAGCTGCTGGGGCCCTGCATCTCCCAGCTCTGCTGAGGACATCCCTGGTTACCTGGGGCCAGACTCACACCCCAGGAACATCACACCTGGGTAACGGGGAGCCCTGCCAGCCCAGCTTCACCCCACGGCAGAAATATTTCCCCTTTAAACAGGAGCAGGAGCAGGGGCAGAGTCCAGCTGCCAGCAGCAGCAGCACAGCTCCTGCCTGCCCAGGGCTCCATCAGCTGCAACTTCTGAGCTCTCAGGCAAGGCCCCATTGATCTGTGTGCTGCCATTTATTAAAGCATCAGGAGATGTCAGGGCGATAAACCTGACATGAGTAAAGCACACAGGGACCAGAGCACCAAACCCCAGCCATGGTCAGCCAGCACTAAAGCATCAGGAGATGTCAGGGTGATGAAAGCTGGTGTGAGCGCTGCAGCCGGGACCAGCCCTGAGCACACGGGGAAGGAAGGGAGCACCAAACCCCAGTGAGTGGTGCAAACAGGATCAGCCTCAGGTGCCCCAGCATGTGCTTGCTAGCATTAATATTTAAATACTGACAAAGTACTCCATAAGTTGCTTCTACACAAAAGGTCATGTGAACTCCAAGCAGATAAGCAGAGTGCTTAACTGTGTAATTATGTCTGCACATCAGCTCAGGATACTGAACTCCCAGGCCTGCACTGAACCTGCACTCTTTTAAATATTTTTAATTGCTACATTCCAAAGCGATAAAGCATTAACTCTCCTTTCTACGGAGCCTGAAAATTACACTGCACCTGTAAACAGGCTGCACCACAAAGCTTCTGCTGCACCACAAATTGCCAGTTGTGTTTCTTCAGCTTCACCCCACAAACAAGCTCTAATTCCACTTAACTAAACGCAAATGAATCACAGAGAGATTTTTTTTCCAAGAACAAACACATTAGCACGAGCCTGAATAAAGCTTCCTGGAACCAAACTTGCTCCGAGGAACAACCCCAGCCAGGCCAGGAATGACATTGGAATATTACAGTGCAGTGGCTGCTTGAGGATGCCACGGCAAAGTCACCTCAGGGAGGGGGGACAGGGCAGAACTGCTCCAGCCAGAGCAGCAGCAGCAGCACTGGAAAATTCTGCTGATGGGTCAGGGCACCGAGATCAGCCTGGCTGACAAACTGCTCTGTGCCCTTGCACAGGGCACAGTCAGGACACAGTGCCACAGAATTCTTGTGCGTGTACAAACTCTCGTGTGCCCCCAGCAGCACCAGGCTCTTCTTCTGTGAAAAACCCTTTAAAGGGTTAAAATCAGGTTATCAAACACCTGGTTTTCATGTCACCCCTTTGGTTACTAATGTGCATTTGTCAGCACACTGGGGCTGTAAATCTCTGCTAACATTGATGCTGCTGCACAGCCAGCAAGAGGTGCTGCTGATGAATTAGCAAACCCCAGCAGCATCCGTCACTGCCATGACAAAGGGTCAGCCCAGAGCAGGAGGAGGTACCTGCCCTCTCTGCTGCTGACAGGCCAGGAGCAGGTGTTTCATGTGCACTGGGTCACCCACAGAGCCCCACTCCTCTCCCAGAGGAAAACTCAGCCACTCAACAGAGCTGGCAGCACCCACGGGGAAAGGAGTGTTGACACAGCCTTGAACAAGCTCAGCTGTCACTGACTCCCGAGCTTGTTCAGAGATTCGTTTAATAATCACAGCTCATTATACCAGGGCAAGTGCTCAGGTGTCCCTTTGTTCCTTGCACAATGCTTTCACGCTAATTATACGGCAGCTTTGGTTTCTCTTAATTAAACAAAACGCAGCACCACTTTTCCCAGAGGAGAGGGGATTGGTAGGAGTTTTCACATGGTTTTGTAGCTGCTCATCCCCATCACCCCTTCCAGGTGATCCCCATCACCTCCCCCAGGTGAGGACCATCAGCAGGTGATCCCCATCACCCCTTCCAGGTGATCCCCATCACCTCCTGCACCTGATCCCCAGCACCCCCTCCAGGTGAGGCCCCTGAACCGTGGGGATCCCACTCCTGGGGCTGCAGCTCCAGCTCTGCTCACAGCACCACCAGGAACCCCACTGGTGGTTTCCCAGTAACTCCAGGTGCCCCTTCCCTGAATTCCAGGCCCAGCTGAGGGGATAACACACCTGAGACCGAGCAGAGCCCTGCCCAGCTGTTCCCCCAGAGTTACAGCAATAAGCAGGTGCCTTTCCCCTGCAGAGGCCACTGTCAGAACTCTGAAGGTCCATTTGCAAAGGTCAGACCCAGAGAAAACAAGTTTTTTTGCAGAACAATGAACCAACCCTTCCCCAATCGCCTTCTCAAGAGAGACCAAGCAGCGAGTATCTCACAGGTACGGACACAACTCCCAGCTCTGCTGAAGAACACATTTCCTTATCTCAATCCAGGTCCCAGACACACATTTATGGTGTCAGGATGTACTCTGCAATCTCAGAGGCACGGGCAGTGGGAGCTGCTGTGGTCCCAGTGGGATTGAGGACATTAATTAAGACCTTTCCTGTAAATGCTGGTGGATGAGGCACCTCCCCTGACCTTCACACCCCACAGAAACCCACACACAACTTTCCAGCCTGCCCTCCTGCTAATGCCAGGCATTTGTCTCACTATGCAGAGCACTGAACAGGCTGCTCAGATGATTTTCCAAGCACCAGCAGCACCAGCTGGAGCTGGCAAAACCAGGTAACTCCACTTTCAGGTTCTGGATAACTGTGGAACTGATAATAACTAACACGGTTTTTACTTTCTGCTGCTTTTTGTGGCTTCCCTCCAGCACAAATCAGTAACAAAGCCATTCCCATCAGAAGGCACGTCACTACCACCTTCACCTGGAGGAAAACTCGCCAAAGCAGGAGGAAAACTCGCCAAAGCAGGAGGAAAACTCGCCAAAGCAGGCTGGATTAGGTTTCTCTGCCCCCCGCAGGTCACAAGCTGGGTGAGGAGAGGAGAGGAGAGAGGGATGAGGTTTCCCAAAGAGGCAGCCCTTGTGCACTCCTTTCACCAGGATCTCTGAAGCTGCCGCTGGCAGGGATCCCACCCTCTGCCCCTCCTTCCAGCAGAACAGAGACCGGCTTCATCCCAAACACCCACCGCGATGGCTCTGTCCCCCACAGAGAACATTAAAAGTCGCTATTTGATGAGATGCTGGAGTGATCACACAACCAAGCTAACAGGGGAAGTAAGTTTACTATGCACAAAAAATCCCTGTTTTTACAGGATCTTGCTGAAAGGAATTTCCCTGCACGTATTTCAGAGTAACTTCAGCTCTCAAAGGTATTGAGACTGCTCAAACCTCCTCTGAAGAGAGGGTTTATTGGAAGTGAAAAATCTCCATGTCTACTCAAAACCAAACACAGGTGCTGCCAGGCTTTGTTTGAATGTAATTACCGGGCTAATTTGAGAATAACAAACAGCTCTAAAGTACAGGACAGCTAATGAACACGGAGCAGTGCCAGCCCACGCATGACAAATCCTCATAACAGGCTCATGAATCACTGTGGAGCCTGGGAGCTGTCATCAGCCAGGGCAGCACCCCAGAGCAGCTCCAGGTAACATCCTCAGAGCAGGATTTCAGAGATGGCCAGGCACCATCCTCAGAGCAGGATTTCAGAGATGGCCAGGCACCATCCTCAGAGCAGGATTTCAGAGATGGCCAGGTAGCATCCTCAGAGCAGGATTTCAGAGATGGCCAGGCACCATCCTCAGAGCAGGATTTCAGAGATGGCCAGGCACCATCCTCAGAGCAGGATTTCAGAGATGGCCAGGCACCATCCTCAGAGCAGGATTTCAGAGATGGCCAGGCACCATCCTCAGAGCAGGATTTCAGAGATGGCCAGGCACCATCCTCAGAGCAGGATTTCAGGGATGGCCAGGCACCATCCTCAGAGCAGGATTTTGGAGATAGCCACTATCTCAAAGGACTGCTGATAAAATCCAGCGCCTGGCATTCACCTCCCTGTGCCGCTATTCCCCGCAGCCAGCGGTGAGTTCAGCAGAGGAGCACAGGCACAGCTCGGGATGGCGAAGCATTCACTAACAGGCACAATTAACGATAATTTACCGCGCCAACAGCTTCCAAACGCGGCTTTCTCCAGTTACAAAAAACCTCCTCCCTGAACTAAAGTCATCCGCGGGGATGAATGAAGTGAAAATAAAGGCCGACAAAGCCGGTTAAAGGCAGCTAAAACCGGCCTGAATTTTGGAAGCCGGACAGAAGGGGCAGAGAACTGCACCATAAAACAGAGGTGCATTTCCAGAGGTTCTGCCTGGTTCAGCCCGGCATTCCAGAGGGGATGAGCGGCATCCACAGCCGCGTGCTCACCAGCTCCCTGTCCACTTTCCGAGCAATTCCTGCATCAGGAGCGCTCCGGTTTCACATCAATCCCTAGCGCGGAACCCGCTCCTGCCGTGCCCCGCGCACGGACCGAGCGGCCCCGCGGCGGCTCCGCACCGGCTCCCCAAGGTTTGGGGAAAAACGGCGTTAACGTGTGCGGGAGCCGGGACACGGCGGAGGGGCACGGGGAACCTGTGGGGTCAGCCGGAGCGAGAGGCGGCTCGGGGCCGCTCAGTCCCGCTCCTCCAGCCCCGAGCTCGGATCCCGGGCTCTGCTTACCGCAGCTCCCCGAGCTCTCCGCTCCCCGCCGAGTCCCCGTTCCCGGGGGAGCCGGGATCCTCCGTGCTCTGCGCCCCGAGAACCGGACCCTCCGTTCCCCGCCCGTCCAAACACCGGGACCTCCGAGCTCTGCGCCCCGAGAGCCAGACCCTCCATTCTCCGCCCCTCAAAACGCCGGGACTCCCGAGCTCTGCCGCACCCCAGGACACCGGACCTCCCCGTGCTCTGCCCCGCCGGGATCTCCGTGCCCTGCCGCACCCCGGGACCCCCCAGCCAGTCGGGGGCCGTGCCCCGGCACCCACCGCGCTGCCCCCGATGACCGCTTCGTGCTTCTTCAGCCGGGACTTGAGGCTCTTCATGGCGCGGCCGCGGGCGGGGGGCGCGCACCGCACCGGCCCCGTCGCGCTCCCGCCGCCGCCGCCACGGCCGGGACGCGCCGGCTCCGCCCCGCCCACCCGCGCCGCGGCCAATGGCGGTCCGCCCTCGCGGGCGCTGCGGCCAATCAGCGAGCGGGGCGGAGGGGAGGGACTTCCTCGTGGCGGAGGGGCGCTGGCGGCGCGGAGCCGCCCGGCCGGCAGGGGGCGCGCGGCGGGCGGGGCAGGCGCGCGGCGGGGGGGGCGGCGCTCTGGCCCGGGGCGGCCCCTCAGGGCACCACAGAGAGGGCGCGGCTGCGGCTCCTGGGGCTCGGGGAGAACCGCCGGGAGAACCGCCGGGATAACCGCCGGGGAAAGCACCGGGACAGGTGCACGTGGGGCCGGGGGGACATCGTCTCTGTCCTCTCAAGTACAGAGCTCCCGTGGCTGAGAAGGAAGCTCAGAGCGCTGCCGCTCACCTGCTCACCGAGCCAATGGCCGCCGTGCAAACAGTCTGTGCAATAAACGCGACCTGTGTGCACAAAGGAATGAAGGGGTCACGCCGCAGAGGCCCGAGCTGGGCACAGGCAGCGGTTTAAACAACACAATGAATTCCAGCCTCGGCGTGAGCGTGTCCGAGCTTCAGTTCAGTTCTGCTTGTCCCAACTCTTATTTACTGTCCCCTTCTCACCCCATGTTCCCCACAGCCCCACCACACTGCACTGATGACAGAAGGTTTTAAAGCTTATCTAACATTTATTTAATTACAGCCCATGGGTTGGGTTTAAGACCTTGCTTATTAGAGCTGGAACGGGGCTGTTTGATCAATGGATCTCTAATATAAGCAAGGCTGGAGGTAAATGTCGCTGCCTTTTAATCAATCTGGCCCAGCCATGTTCAAACACTTGGGTTACTCCATAGGCGGCCTGTTCAGAAGGCAAGGAAATGGTGCTGATAAAAATGAGCTCATTTTGTGCACAGCGGGGTGGTTGGGGAGCCCAGTGAGCTCCGGGATGGAATCCTTCCCTTGGGCACTCTGACCCCTCATCCCGCACGGATTAATCCCACGTTTGGGCTCTCTGGAGACACGCTGTTCATGCCCCAAACACCATTTAAAGTTTGTGGTGTTTTTCTCCCTGAAGAGCCATGTTTCAGGCAGTGTCTGTCACCAACAGAACTTCAGCCTGTCCTGGAGCAGAAGCCACAGCTCCGGACACCTCTCACCAAAGGTTTACCAAAAGTTTCAGCTTTACAAAAATATTGTCACATTCCCAGGGCCAAGCTAACACCAATAGCTTTCCCCTTTTCCCACCAAATCTGTGCTGTTTAAAGGAAGCTCCTTCTGAGTCATTCCAGTTCGAGGGAAAGCAGAATCTTAAAAATAACTCCTTGCTCTCGAGTCAGTGCCGAGAAGCTGCACGGAGCGGTTCCAAGGGCTCGGCCAATTCCGGAGCCAATCCCTGTCCCCTGATAATCACACACATCCAAATGTGTGCCATGGCCCAGCCAGCGGAGCCAGGGCTCTGCTGAGGGCTCACACTGGGAGGGTGGCACTGGGAGGGTGGCACTGAGAGGGTGGCACTGAGAGGGTGGCACTGAGAAGGTGGGACTGAGAGGGTGGCACAGAGAGAATGGCACTGAGAGGGTGGCACTGAGAGGGTGGCACTGGGAGGGTGGCACTGGGAGGGTGGCACTGAGAGGGTGGCACTGAGAAGGTGGGACTGAGAGGGTGGCACAGAGAGAATGGCACTGAGAGGGTGGCACTGAGAGGGTGGCACAGAGAGAATGGCACTGAGAGGGTGGCACTGAGAGGGTGGCACCCAGCCTTGGGATCCAGCTGCATCCCCCTGTAGCCCATCCCAGGGCAGCGTGTCCCGGGCACGCCGCAGTTCTCTCTGGGCAGCTGGGTGCAGGGTAGAGCCCTCAGCCCGAGCAGCTGGAGCAGAACCTTCCCCTTTTCCCCTGCTGTCAAAGCAGGAAGTTCCCTATCTGAGCACCATCTCCAGCCCGATGTGTCAGCCCAGGACAAGATGTTTCACGCTGAGTTTCTGGAGCCTGAGTCGTTGGTGTGAGTGGCAGCCCCGGGAGCCCAGCTAACCAGCCTCACCTCACAGTCCCCAGGCCAGGCCGGGCTGTTCCAGTGCAGTCCGGGCAGATTCCACAGCTGGCCCTTCCCTCACCACACTGCCAGGGCTATCCCTCATTCTGGACACTTCTGCAGCCTTTTTCTCCAGACTTCTCACTTTGCTCTTCAAATTAATTCAGGCTGCTGCTGTTAAGATTCTTGGCGTGCAGTTCCCACTACATCACCCCTCTGCACGCCCCATCCCCTCTAGATGATTAGCTAGATGATTTATCATGGAATCATGAAATTCTGGAGTGCTTTGGGTTGGAAGGGACCTTAAAGGCCATCCAGTTCCAGCCTGTGCCAGGGGCAGGGACATCTTCCACAGACCAGGTTGCTCCAAGCTGCTTTTTTGTTCCTGCTCCCTGATTTTGTCTCGCTGTTGCCATCGCTCCATTCCTGGTTCTTGGCTCCTGTCCCTCGTTGTCTGGCCAGACGTTCTCGCAGCTCTCTTGGAAGTGAGACGAGCCAGGACAAGCCAGCCCGCTGTGGTTTGTGTTCCCAGTGCGTGGGCACCCAGAGCAGAGCACAACCTGAGGCTGGGGAGATAAGGTCACTTTGTGATTTCCAGACAGAAACCTGGAGCTCCTGCTGGAGATCCGTTCCCCGCTCTCCCCGCTCTCCCGGTGTGTGATTTTCCCCTCCAGAGCGCAGGTTTCCTTGGAGCAGGGGCTGACACTGCACATCCCTGAGCACTGACTCAGGCCTGGTGGCTGCTGTGCCTCAGCAGTTCCGTGAGCAGAGCGGGGCTGGCGCCTGAGCTCGGCCAGCAGCTCATGCAGCTCCCAAACCATGGCCCCGCGTGTGCTCGCAGCTCATCTTTGTGACAGCCTTCGCTTACAGCAGCACAACAAAGGCAGATTTATCCCCGCAATGTTCGCCCGATAAGTGCCGAGTTAATGGCACACGAAATGTGCTGGCTGGTGCTCTGCAGGCCTGGGATCTAATTAATCTCTGGCAAGTTCCCCTGAAATAGAAGCGGTGCTGGCCTGCACATGCAGCAGGCGAGACCAACTAATTGGAGCCAAACTGTACAGCGAGGCAGGAGGAAGGAATTGCTGCAGCACCGTGGGATTTCCAGAGTTACGGTGCCAGAGCCGTGTCTCTGCTCCAGTAGAAGAGCATCTGTGCCATTCTCTCACCCCAGCCAGAACCCAGAGAGCTTTGGAATCATCACAAAATCACAGAGCTAGCTGGTCACACACTCCACAAAATGAGGTGGAACTGAGGCCCATATCCATAGGGATGTGACTCCAGGATCCACCTGAGCTCAGTGACACCATCCTGCAGCCACACAGGAGCTTGGGAGCCCCCTGTGCACAAGCCATGGCCACATCTATCCCCAGAAAGAGCTCAGCAAGCTCTGGCTCTCAGCAGTTTCATACGACAGAGAAGCAGATCAGTGTGAATATGTTCCACTTCTCCAGGGGGTTCATTTATCAATCCATTTGTAACAGGACATAAAAATCAAACCCCAGCACGACTGAAAGGGAAACATGCTCCTGGCTTTCTATTTCCACCTGGGTCATTAAATTACCCAGCCACCTCCTGCATCACTTGCTGCCATAATCATGCGGATAAATTAATCCCCATGCCAGGCACACACAGAGGACAATATAATTTTATCTCCCTTTGCTCTGGAGCCCAGGAGGGGTCCCAGTCTCCACTGCAAGGATAGAGGGGCCTTGGGGTGTCTGCCACCCCCTGGGTGCAGTGTTCCCAGCAGGACACACAAGTCTGATCCGGGTCCCAGGGTCACACCAGGGATGTCCCAGCAGCAGCAGTGACCACATGGGCAGGAGCACACACACGGTCAGGAGCTGCCCTGGAGCCTGCCTGGCTCCCACCTTCCCCAGGCAGCACCTGCCCACTCCCAGGTGTGCCAGCCCAGCCAGGTGTGCACCAACCTGCACTGCTGGGTGGGGAGGGGGCACGGCCCCAGGGACGTACAGACAAGTGGTGGGAAGGTTTAACAACTCATAGCCAAGGCA
Organism: Ammospiza nelsoni; assembly: GCF_027579445.1. NCBI lineage: Eukaryota > Metazoa > Chordata > Aves > Passeriformes > Passerellidae > Ammospiza > Ammospiza nelsoni. Next base: position 883,047 of record NC_080646.1, on the reverse strand, counting down.
AACCAATGTCCAAGCTCCAGGGAATTATATCCATGGAATTATAGAATTGTTAAGGCTGGAAAAGACCTCTAAGTGCATCAAGTCCAGTTGTCAACCATGCAACACCACCATGCTCAGCACTAAACCTCTTCCTTGAAAGCCATATCCAAGTGTTTTTTTGAACACTTCCAGGGATGATGACTTCACCACTTCCCTGGGCAGCCTCTTCCAAAGATTGGTAACCCTTTCAGTGAAGAAATTTTTCTCAATATCCAACCTAAACCTCTGCTGGCACAACCTGAAGCTGTTTGCCCTTATCCTGTGGGTTGTTCCTGGGAGAAGAGCCCGATGCCAAATCACTGCCACCTCCTTTCTTCTCACTCCTTTCAGCCCCATCTTGGGTTCCCAGCAAGGGAGGAGGAAGGGAGCATGTTTAGACGGCAACCTGCGCTCAGCAGTGTTTGCACACTGAGCTCTGAGCCCGCCTGGCCTGAGGCCGAGCTGGGGAAAAACAAAGCGCGTGCCAAGCTCTGGGGAGCCGGGCGAGTGCCCGGTGCCAGCTTGGCTGGCGTCCCTCACTGCCGCAGAGCGGTGCCCGACAGGCACAGGCAGCGCTCGGGCCGTGCCCAGAGCCAGCGTGTGCGCGATCCGTGCCTGGCAGGAGCTCCGGAGAGCCGCGCTGCGCCGGTGCCCATCCCGTGCCAGCCCAGCGGGGCAGCCCGGGAGCGGCAGCGGCTGGGAACGGCTCCCAGGGCTGTTCGTCAGGGCACAAGTGGGTGCAGAAACCGGGGCTGCTGCCTGCTGCCCCGAGAGCCGGCAGAACACGCTGTCCCGAGCATTCGCTGCGGATTGTAGCACGTCCCGAAAGGAGAAAACGCCCCAAAGGAAGGGAAGCTGTTTTGGCAGCAGGAGAGGGTAAAGTTCAGGTTGTGGATGAAGACTGAAAACAGCTTTCAGGGGAGTGGTGAATTTAATTTTCTGAACTGCAGTGAACTCTTGTTCCAGATGCCAGGAAAAAGGTTTGGAATGTCACTGGGGAAGGTGAACATCTTTCCTGGGAGCTCCAAGCCTTGCTGAGCACTTCAGCTGCTGAGAGGAAGCAAATTCACTCTCAAGGGACAGCCAGCAAGCCCGTGTTCGCTGTGGTGGCAGGATCTGTGGTAAATGCTGTTAATTGAGCAGCACATTCCAGCAAGTGTAAGGGAGCTGAGTTCCCAAGTGAACCGAGGGCAGCATGTCCCACACAGACTGAACTGTGTCACCGTGCTCTGGGCACACCCGAGGGTGGGAACAGAATTAGAAACAGAAGTGGGTGCAAGAGCAAAAGCTTCTCACGTTCCCATCAGGACATTGCTGCCAATAGGTTCTGGTTCCCCTCGCCTCAAACAGAAGTGGGGTTTGCTGCTGCCTGGTTTATCAGCATGGGCAGGCAGGCTTTCCTTGGGATTATGCAACTCCTGGAACATGGAGGCAAAAGGGACCTCGGACCAGGGCTCCTGGGGCTGCACCAGGGGACAGAGCAGTGTCAGGAGAAACTCTGATCTCCTCTGGACTGGTTTGATCCCAGAGATAAAGCCTAACCATGGACTACGGTAAATGGGAGGACAGACTAACAGCAGGGATAAGGAGAAGTGATAAGGAGCCAAAGGAATGTAAAGATCAAAAGGAACTTAAGCAGAGCTGAATGCCTTCCTGCACAGAGCAGTCTGGCCAGGGAGTGATCATGCTGCAGTTTAACTGTTTCATTTGCAGCAAAAGAGAGAGAAAAACGGGACTCTGTGGCAACAGAGCGTGCAAATCCATCAGAGCACTGGCCGAGCTGCAGACAGGTCTTCAGGGAGACAATGCTCTATCTGTGGGGAGCCAGCCCAGCTCAGGATAAAACATCTCAAATAGCTGCTGTCATCAGCACATCTCCCCCATCCTCACGGATGGGCTGCGCTGGAAACCAGAGCTCCCAGGCAACCACAGCACACTTTCCAAAGCTTTAGAGTCAGTAGCAAAGGCAAAGCTCTTCCTAAGCTTCTTATCCCTGTGTGTGTGTGATATCCCTGGGGTTGGACCATCAGCAGCTCGGAGCCTTGTGTAAGCTCAAGTGGATCAACAGTGAAACTGGAGCCTGGTGACCTTCAGTAGCTCCCTCACCCTGCGTCTCTTCTTAGGAACTCCTGTCAGCACCGGAGATCCTGGATTCATTTTTAGGGTGATGAGGAGCAAAGCCAGCAGGGTCCCAGGTTAGCAACCATCCAGGCATGCAGGATTTTCAGTGTAATAATAGCAACCCCAGTGTCTCCCACAGTAATCCCAACCAGCAGTGTCTCCTGAAGCCAGAGAAACCCCACACAGCTCCCCGAGCCTCGCAAATGAGCTCCATTATCTTGGCCGGGCCTTCCCTCTCTCCATCTGCTCTGAGCAGTGGGAAACCAGCGGGGTTTGAGCTCCTGCCTGCTCCAGGGAGCAGCTGAACCTGCAGCAGCCAAACCAGCCTGGCCTCACAGAACAGAGGCTGGGCATGGACAGCCCCGGGGTGGCACAGGAGAGCAGGGTGACCTGAGCCTGGCACACGACTGTCGCTCACACCAGTCACTGCACCCCCGAGCTCATGGCACTCAAAATAAATCCTGTGTCTGCTGGTATTGCTCTCTCTTGGATGCTGGCCGATGGCAAACGGGGCTGAGTTTCCTGTGAATAGGATTCGTTCTGGAAAGGAGCTGCCCCTCCTGCTGGGCAGCAATCTGTGCGCAAATCCCGGAGCTGATCGCGCTGTGGGCTGAGGCCTCAGCCCTTGGAGCAGTCCTGGGAGAGGGGCAGGCACTCTGTGTCCTAATTCCAGCGGCACCCACAGCTTGCTGGACAAAGCCTCGGGCTGCCCGAAATACCTGCTGGATGGCTTCGGCAGCTGGGAAACCTGAGCTGGCTCCTGCCGAGCTATTCACGGGTGGCTTTGCTCAAAGTCTCGTCATCTCAGGAGAAGGCAAAAAATACCCGTGGGCAGAGCACCCAAACAGCCTGGGAACCTGTCTGGGAGCGCTGTGCCGTGCCCTTTTGGTGTGGTGAGTGGCACCAGACACTGCCCCAACATCAGCCCCTCCAGCGTGCCAGGGTGGTGTCTGCTGTGGGACATCCCACTGGGAATGCTTCCCTGGCTGGGCATCCCACTGGGAATGCTTCCCTGCCATGGGGCATCCCATCTGGGAATGCTTCCCTGCCATGGGGCATCCCACTGGGAATGCTTCCCTGCCATGGGGCATCCCACTGGGAATGCTTCCCTGCCATGGGGCATCCCATCTGGGAATGCTTCCCTGCCATGGGGCATCCCACTGGGAATGCTTCCCTGCCATGGGGCATCTCACCAGGCTGAACCCCCAGCTCTCCCAGCCTGGCTCCTTAGGGGAAGAACAGGAGGAACCTGAGATACTTCAGAAATACTAACTCTGAAAACTTGGTGAAAAAGGGCCAGGACAAAGCAAGCAGGGAAAAGTACTGAAACCAGGGAGTGAGCAGTCAAACACAAGGTAACATTCAGTGTTTAAAACTCAAAAGCTCAGGAGATGATGCCCAGGCAGGAAAAACCGAACCCCCAAGAAATGTCCTTTCAGAGTCCCCTCATCTGGCCAGCCTGGCTGTGTCCCCTGCAGCCCTCTTGGTCACTGCCTCTCTGTGACACCAGTCCCTGGCAGTGCCGTGCCAGGAGCAGCCTGGGCACAGCTGTTTGTGCTCACACCAAGGAGCTGCTGCTGTGCTGTGTCCTCAGCAGAGCCTTCCAGGCTGCTGCACACTCCACGTGCTGCTGGTTCCAGCTGCTCTGCACCTGGGCATTCTGGTGTTTGCACCGAGGAGGGAAAGAAAATGCCTTGTATTTTAAATAACAGCTTCAATCCTGGAGCATGAGACCCAAACTTTGGGGAGGACAGCCTGTTGCCAAGCCACCCTAATCCCAGCCTTTTCCTTCTCTTTGTTTAGCATTCCTCTAATGGAATTTGGGCTACAGCTAATGCTGATTAACATTTCCATGTTAGTTATTTCACATAATCTCTTCTCCAGCTGCGGCAGAGCCTGGAAACGCACCATTTATCCTTGTTCAGTCTCTGTTTCCCAATCTCTTCCCCGCCAAACCACTGGGACAGCAAGGCTGCTCTGTTTAGCTGCCCCTAACATGGATCAATTCCTGAATGCAGGGATGGTGTCCTTTTCCTCTAAACCTGCAGGTGGATAACAAGACTGTGATTGCAGGCTGACCCTGAGGTGGGAGCAGGGCTGCGGGGAGGCAGCAGCACACACACAAGGCTGAGCAGGACGTTTCTGTGGTGGGGCACTGGTAACTGCCAGCCCAGAATAATCCAGCTAATTTTACACCTGCGCTCATCCTTCCCTGCGGGATTCAGCGCCAGAGACCTAAAATTAGGGCAGGTTACAGACACAACCCCTAACATGTTAAAAGTAGAAACATGCCAGTGGATGCAGGGCTCTCATCCCAGCGCTCCCACTCGGGCCAGGGGACATTCCAGACACCACTGGGGCACCTCCCAGCTTTGGTTACAGCCCCTGGCTGCCACACACAGGGCAGGAGGTGCTGGGGTGGCACACAAGGTGCCACACTCTGCAGGTCACCCACCAGAACTTCAGTCACCGGTGTCACAGCCGGGCAGAGCTGCTGTGCCCCCAGCTCCAGCTGGCCCAGCACTCCTGCAGCCTCCAGCACTGCCCTGGGGATGCAGGAGCTGAGCGTGGAGCAGAGGTGGCAGGTGACAAGCCAACCCCTGACAACCCTCTGTCCTGCTGCACCTTCTCCTTCCAGCACCGACCCTCACCTCCGTCTGCCTCAGTTTCCCCTGCTCCTGGAGTACTGATCCCATCTCCTCAGAGGACTGGCTGAGGAATCAGTTTGGGATTATTCTGGCATAACTGTTTTCCCTCTCATTAAAAAAGAAATCAGTTTTGGTGACACAACAGTTGTTAATTAAAATTAATTTTTCTCTATCATTAATTCCCCATGGGTGAAAAAAATATCATGGATATGTGTGACTGCGTCTGTTTGCAGGATACAATGAGAGCCTACTGTGATGTTGGCTTTACGGAGGAACCAGCGTTTTCTTTGCCCAGACCTGCGGGCAGGTGAGGCAGCAGCTGCCGCACAGGTTCAGCTGGGGCAGCCACACTGCAGAGCAAATCACAAATCACAAATCACGGGGAACAGCTCCTGCTGGGAAACCCCGAGAGACAAAGGATCACGAGGGGCTCCTCCCCGGCCGCTCCCAAGCGCTAATTGCCGAGCCGCTGGACCACGAAAGGACGGCCCGGGCCACTCATTATCCCTCCTCCTCCTCCTCCTCGGACCATCACCTGCACCTGCGGCCGGCTTCGAGCGCAGGCTCGGGGCTGTCGGGGTCAGGGCTCCCCGCACAGGTCTGGGTGTGGTGGCGATACCTGCCCTGCCCTGGGCTGGGCTGCCAGGGCAGGAGGAGCTCGGCCAGCCCTGCATTCCTCGCTCCCGGCATCACCCGTGCGCCGAGCGAGCCAGGGAGGAGCAGGGAACGTCGGCACAGCCCAGTGGCTGCCGTGCAGCGCTCTGTCCTGTCCCGCTGTCCCTCGGATGTCAGCGGGCACTGGCAAGGTCCTGGGAAGGGAAGGGCCAACTTGTCCCTAAGCACGGAGCGTCCTCTCAGTGCGGGGAGAGAACAGGGACCGGGGCATCCTCTCAGTTCGAGGACACAGGGACCGGGCCATCCTCTCAGTGCAGGGAGGGCACAGCTGTTCTGGTGCCAGCTCGGAGCCCCAGCCCTGATAACCCAGCGTGGCTGTGGGACTCGGGTGATGATGCTGATCCCGTTTCCATGGAGAGCTCCACAGAGAGCAGGAGGGATGCAGAAGGGTGGCAGCTCCAGCACTGGGGCCCTGGATAACGAAGCCCTGTTGTCTTATACGGGAAGGGACGCCGGGTTTCCACTCCCCACCCAGCTGAGGAACAAAAGCAGCGATTGTGGCAGCAGGAGGGGCTGATAGCGCTCCCGCAGCTGTACAGGGAGGGGATCCCGAGCCAGCTCACACCGCATGGCTCGGGAAAAGCCCCTTCCCTCGGGCTGTCACAGGGCTGGCGGCCAGGGCCGCTGCTCAGCACTGTCCCCCAGGAAGGTTCCCCAGGTTCAGGGGTGCCCGTACCGCAGCAGGGACTCACGGGCCCACGGCTGCTGTGTCACAGCAGAGCGTGCACAGGTTTGTGTTTCCCAGCTCCATTAGCTGGCCTAACGAGGTAATGACACCCCCGTCCAGCCCTGGCCTTTCCCAGATCACTGAGCTGCTACTGAGAGGCTGTTTTAGAGAATAAACTAATTAGCCAGCAGCCTTCACTGCTGCATTGAGCAACCCCTCAGTGCCAATTACGGGTGAGAGCAGCGGCTGAGCCAGAGCTGCTCCCTGGCCCTGCTGCCCTGGCTGCTGCTGCCAAGGACAGGGACTGACTGGATCCCATGGGACTCCCACCCTCCACTCACTCATGCAGCCAGTGGCTGCTGCCTGGCCAAGGCCTTCCAGACCCTCCAGCAGCTGGTGAAGCCATGGGAATGGAAACCTCATGGTGCCACCCAGCAGCAGGGTCCTCAAGGGGACACACGGCTCCTGGCAGCCCCTGGCACCCCCTGCTCGTGGCCCAGGGCAGCTGCAGAAAGCTGCTTTACTTCAGAGAAGCTGATTACAGCTCCCTGGCACCCAGGAAGGCCACACAGGCAGCAGAACCCACATGGGGCTGAAGGCTTTGGTGCTGCCTTTGCTCTGGGGGTACCAGCAGGTCCTTGAGGTGATGGGGCAGGGGAGCCTCCTCTGCAGCACTCCCTGCATCTCTCCACCCTTCATCTCATTAATTCCAGTTAATAATTAACAGGAGAGAGTAGGGCAAAGCCTTGGCATAATCCTGGTGTGGCATTAGAGTGCAGAAAGCCCAGTGAGCACGTGCCTATTGCAGGTAACAGGGAGCCCCATGGAGCCTTAATGGGCTTTGGGACCCGTTAGCTCCTTATCCCCTGCAATAAGCTCCTTGTCCCTTGTACAGAGCTCCAGAAGGCCCAGCAGCTCTGACAGCCCCAGGTCCTTCACTCAGCCATGTCAGGGCTGAGCCCCCAAGCCCCTCCAGCACAGATCCCTGGGCAGGGCACAGCTCCCAGCACAGCCCAAGGCACAAGGACACAGCACATGGAGGACACTGGGACATGGTTATGGGGCACTCACCTGTGCAGATGCCATGGCTGAGCTGGGGCAGTGCCACAGGGATCGCTCTGCTCCCCCTCTCCTCTCCAGGCTGTCCCGAGGCAGCAGTGCTGGGATGGAGCAGTGTTGGGATCGCTCTGCTCCCCCTCTCCTCTCCAGGCTGTCCCGAGGCAGCAGCCCCGGGATGGAGCAGCACTGGGATTGCATCTGGCACAGGCGCTGCTGTGCCGGCCAGGCTCGAAAGGGCAGCAGGAAAAGAGGCGAGGAGGGAGCCAGCCCTCGGCACCCACAGCACAGGAAACCACCCTCGCATCGGGGCAAAGGAAGGAAAGAGGGACACAGCGTGGGGCAGCAGGCACAGCCAAACACTGGGAACAGCACGGCTGGGACATCAGGAACGGCACAGCTGGGACAGCTGTACTAGCACAGCATGGCCCTGCCCTCCCGCCAGGGTCACCCCAACAGGGACAGCTCCTCCCTGCTCCCCACCGATCATCTCACGTGTGTGAAAGCACCTTTTCCAGCAGGGAGCTCGGCCGGCTGAGCTGCCCCAGGCTCTGTCACATCGTGCTGCGCCAGAGACTCCATTTCCAAGAGCCTCCCTTCCTGGGCACGGGGCTTGGCCTCCAGCAGTCCATCCTTGCAAAGACCTCGCTTCCTGCCCTACAAACTCCTCAGTTTCTCCAGGGGGTACAGCCCTGTCTGAGGAACCACACCCAGCCTCCTTGGGGGCCAAGGGCACCAAGAAAGCCAACAATTCCTGCCTCAGGCCAGCCTGGAAGAGCTCACCCTTTCCAGGATAGCTGGAGGGAGCAGAGGCTCCCAGCTCGGAGGGGCAACACAGCACCAGGTGAACTCTCCCTGGGAACCCTGGTTTGCCAGCAGGAGCCCAGGGAGCTTCCCACATAAAACAGAATGACCAGAAGATCCCAACAGGCCTTGGTACAAACCCTGTTCTGTGAGCACGAGCACCGACAGCAAAAGGCCATTTTCACTCTTGGGGTGGTTGGCAAAGGATAAATCCATTGTTCAGATTGGAACGTGATCCTGGCTCCGGGTAATGGCCAGGACAAATACTGAGAAGTGGCTAATTAACAAGGCTGAGGTGAGCAGGCAGTGATTGGAGCAGCACCGGGAGCAGAGGAGCACCCACCTTCCCCCACTGTCCAGCCCAGCCTGGCACTGGGCAGGGAACCCACAGTGCCCCTTTCCCTACTCCCGGCCTGCCCTGACCAGAATTCAGAGCAGGAACTGCCTCGGAAGGGCCACAGCTTCTCCCAGCCCTGCCTCAGTTCCCATGGCAACTTCCCCTCACCCCATTGCTCAATATTGTCCTTTTTCCACGGAACAGCAGATCCTGCTGCTTTTTCAAACAGCTCCTTATCCAATGGACCATCCCCTCCCCAGCACCACCGGGGCTGTGCTCAGCACAGGAGGGCACCAGGGCAGGGTGGGACACGACCCTGCTGGGCTCCCGTCCAGGGAATGTGCTCACACCTTCCCTGAGCCCGGGCAGCCCAGCCCATCCTCACCCCCACGCTGGGGACACGGGTGGGACCCTCCTGCCCCTCAGCTCCTGCAGGAAAGGCTCAGTCCCACCCCAGAGCAGCCGTGGCACAGCGTGGGTCCCAGCTCCCTGGCCACTGTGGCTTCCTGCAGTAACATCTGTGATTAAAACCTGGTATTTTGCCTGCAAAGAGCAGCTACTCAGAGCCAAGTCATGCAATGCCTTCAAGAGATCCAAACCCCTCATTCCCTTGCTCAGCCTGGCCAGGACACTCACACGGCAGAGACCGATGCAAACACAAACACCAGAAACCACATTTGAAATTAAAAAAGTTTATTTGCAGATCTGTAAAACAGTTCTGCCGAAGACCAACATTTCCAAACACTACGAGATGAGAATGCATTTTCCTATCATTAGAATATAAAAAAAAGTCACAGTCCTTCAACTACCCCATGAAAAGCAGACATTTATGAACCAAACATTGAACTTTCAACACCAAAAAGTCACTGGGGTGAGTGAGACAGTCAATAGCACCGAGACAGGTGACACAGCCCTCGTGGTCTGTCATTACTATGGAATAAAGCAGGTTAGCGAGGCTGAGCCTCTGGGGAGAGCAGCCCTACGAGCACTGAGTCCAGACAATGACACACCAGAACACATTCCTTTACATCCCAGCGATGCACACACCGAGCCAGAAACACCACGGAGCTCCCGGAGCTTCCACTGTGGGACAAGAGATTCCAGGACAGAACAAGGAATCCTCCGGACTCACGTGGCAGCTGCACTTCACACACACAACTTGAACCACTCTACATTTACAGGCGCTGTGTGACGGGGAGGTGAAGGACAGGATGCAGGAGTGGGCAGTGGTGCAGGATCCAAGCCTTGCTCCGTGGGTTACACCGCTTTCCGGTGGTACTCCGGAGGGGCCACCTCATAGTCACTGGCACTGAACAACGCAGAGGAGTTCTTTGCTAAATATCTACAAAAACAACAAAAGCATTACATTGCTGCTTGCCCAAATCCTCTGTGGTTCAGTGAATGCCCAGACACACAACAGGGTTTGAGAATCTCAGCCAAAAAATCCATTCCAAACGAGCTGCCAAGCACCTCTGGCTCCAGGTGAGCGCTGGCAGCTCAGGATGAACAGGATGAAGCTGTTTGAGGTTCAGGCAGCTGCTGTACCAAGAATCGATCTGGTACTGCTCTACTCAAAGGAGGAGGAACAGAACAGGACACCAGGAAGCTCTGTCTGCACAAACAGGGACCTTGAGGGCTGAGTGAAGGATGGCAAAACAAGGAATGGCCAAAGGTAAAGGTTGTGTGCCATTAATTCTCATGGGATGGGTTCAGGATTTCTGCTCACTGGGTTCACATTTCTACCTCACAGCCAGAGCTCTCCAGCACCTGCATTTACCCCAGACTGCCCCAAAGGACCAGGGCTATATCTGGGCAGGTTTTCCCTGGCCACCAGGCTGACTCCTGTCAAGCCCTGCTTCAGAGCTGTCTTGAATTTACTGAGGCTTTTCTTTCAGCTTCCAATAGCTCCCAATCACAGAATCACAGAATGATTTGGGTTGGAAGGGACCTTAAAGCTCACCTCATTTCACACTGAAGTGCTTTATTATTATAGGATGTTTCCCTCCTGAACATCCCACGGCTACAGGGAACCATAGCACACTAAAGCTCTGGTGACAGTCTGTCCCAGAAATAACATTCCTAAAGTTCATCACTTTTTAAACATTTGCTCAATTGTTGTTGAGTAACTGTTGTGTAATTTAATAGCTTGCTGGAATTATCATCTGCTTTTTTTAGCAGCTATAAATAAATGTTGAAGCATTTATTTTGCAACAAGGAGCAGATGGGACAGGGTAGGAGTGCAGATTAACAGAACCAGAGAAGTGGAGTCTGAGAGGCTTCACTGCAGCCGTGGGGAAGATCCCACACACAGGTCCCAGTTACACAACAATTCACTGAGAAGGGGCAGCCTCACAGCAGCCTGAGCTCCCTGACCTCTCTCTTTCTTGCTGGAAGACCTCACAAGTACTCACTTTAAGAAGTCATGCAAGTAGTTCAAGAGCAAAGCCAGACTCTTCTCATCCAGGGGCGTGTAGGCCAGCATGGCTCCGATCCGCACTGCCCGAAGCAAAGACACTTGTCACAAACACTGCTTCAAGTCACTGTGTGAGCCCACAGCCTTACAGCAGCACAGGAAAGCAGCCCAGGAATCTATTCCAATATACACAATTTCACCCAAACCAACCAGACTTTAAAACTTCATTTCCATCCCAAACCCCACAATGGCTCTGAGCCTTTTGGGTACACGGATAGGGAATGAACCCCCCCCTTCAGAGCTGCCTGTCACAGGCTCGAGAGGGGGAAACAAGCACTTGACCCCCTCCCAGTGCTGTCCACCCCCCCTGCCCAGGTGGCACTCACCAAAGAGCCTCAGGAGGTGTGGGGCCCCGTACACCTGGGACATGGGGGCGTCGGGGTGATCCGCCAGGATCTCGGCGTACTGGGGCCTCTCGAACTTGTACAGCAGCTGGGTGCCCAGCATGACATTGAAATACTCCTTGATGCCAGCCACCACCTCGTTGACAGCGTATTCCCTGGGGACACAGAGCTCTGCAAGGCCTGCTCCAAGGAACAGGGACTGCTCCAGGGCGAGGCTTGGCTTGGGGAGACCACCAAAATCAGGAGGGTCTTTCACATCTTGCAAGGAAATTTGTCTGGGGACCTTAAAATCTACAGCCACAGGAAGGGATGCAATCCCAGACCTCCCTGGAAAATGGGCTGTTCTGAACAGAGCCAGGATGTAGGCAAACCAAGGAGTTTGGCAACAGGATGTAGGCAAACCAAGTCTGCTCCCAGACTTGGAGCAGCCCTTCTGAAAGCACAGGCAGCAGTGGGGACATTCAGCAGCTTTCTCTGTCACCCAAAGCTCATCCCAGCTCACACCATGTTCAAAGGACAATACTGAATTAATTACACTGAGCAGGGGGACAGTCCCCTGGTATTTCAGGCACCTGCTCCCTTCCTCCCAGGCCTCTCCTGCCAGATTCCTGCAGGCCTCCAACCTCACCCTGCCTGTACAGGACCTGGCAGTGACAGAGGAGCACAGCCCTCACCCCGCCCTGCCAACAAATTTAGAACAGGCATCAGGACAATTACATCAGAGCAGGTTAAAACACCCTGACAAGCCAATAACCTGCTTCCTCTTGAATGGAAGAAAATTACTTCCCTTTCTGTTCTCCCTTTCAAACAGGAAAGCCTCCTGCAGAGTAAACACACCTTGTTTTGCTCAGGGCTGATTGCTGGGTAATTACAAACAATAATTGGCTTTGCCCATCTGAGTATTTACAAATCCTCCGCACCTCCCTGGCCCCTGGCTCTGTGAGGGAGCCCTGGGGCACTGAGCTCACCCCACACGGCTTCTCTGGGAAGTTTCATCAGCTTCCTTCAGGAAAAGGCCTAGGGCAAGTGGGGAAGCAGAACTCATATCCAGAAAGCAGACGTGCAGTTTGGAATTACTCCCTCAGGATTTCTGAGCACCACTATCACCCTGGGCTTGGAACAGGGCATTGGACATGGGGCTGGGTCACGTTTCACAAGCTTATCCCATTTTCCATGGAATCCAAGTCCAACAAGAGCCAAGGAGGTGTTTAGGGCTGGCAGGGAGCACTACTCACTTGTTATCAGTATTTCCTCGGGATTTTTTGTAGTTTGCATAATCCTCTAAAATGGAGTCCACGTTCTTCTTGGCAGGGAGGTAGAAGAGCTACAAATGCAAAACAGAATACAAAGTTTGTCTCATTCTTGCAGACATTTGTACCTGGAAGCTGAACTGAAACCCTTTCTCACCAGGACATGTCTAGGATGAAATCAGCAGGTTAAGATGATACAGGTTAGGAAAGAGTTCCTCTTACTCCAAGAGTTTAATTGGGCATTAAAAAACCCAGCCAAGATGGATAGCCTGGGAAAGTGGAAGGTGTCCCCCAGAGCTGGGCAGGATTTTCACAGATACCTGTTTCTGCCTGGTGATCAAGTCCCAGTCATCCACCAGCCATGGCTTCAGCTCTTCAGGGATCTTCACCTTCACTTCAACTCTGTTCATAAACGTCTCCTCCTGAGAACAGCCAAGCCAGACTAATTACTCTCAGGTACTAATTGGGAGCACAGCACCCTTCTGTTTTCCACCCAAAACCCCTGGGAGGGAATGGAAAATACTCACACTTTCAACAGTTGGATCCACCCGAGCCCTCTTCTTCCTGGGAGGCTGGGGAGTCTCACTGGTGCTGCTCCCCTCCCCAATGCCTGGAGCTGTGCACAGCACACACAGCAGCACAGAAAACAGCAGGCAACATTTAGGGCAAGGATTTCAAAGTAAGGCTCAGATTTTTCTCAGATCACCTTTGCTCCTGTTGGGGTTTTTTTGTTGTTGTTTTAAATATTGCTTCTGTTCTGGGAGTCCCCCGTTTGTGCCAGTTTAAACTGCTGCACTGGCACTTATCTGAGGGAGGTCTCTGCACTAGAAGCACACCAGTCTGTCACATTTTTGGGGGGAGAATTTTTGGAGCCAGCAGCTCAGCTTTGCAGCTGTGTCATGTCTCCATCTCATTAAGGAAACCTAAGTTTGAGTTAGGAAATTATTTCAGCAGATCAGCTTCGCTTTGCAATTGCAAGAGCCCAAAATCCTGACAGACTGGAACGAGTACATTTTGTACCAAGCAGAGAAGTGTGAACCTTCCCCTTCCTGGGCAGGGAGAGCCCCAGGAGGGACAGCACAAGGTGTCAGGGAATTATTGGGGCAGGCTGCAGCTCTTATTTCAGCTACAAACCTTTCACTAGAGACCCACTCAGATGCAAAATAAAACACACTTACTTTTCTGCTTGTTCTTTTTTGTTTTCCTGCAAGAAGAACACAAATTAGTGCACATGTCAAGAGAGTGATACTTAAGGAAGCCACAGCAGAAAGCCAGAAAATGTTTCAAGCACTGGGAGCAATCCTCAGGGGCCTGGGCAGTATTTAGCTAAGGACACAGGGAGGAAACACAAGCTACAACTTGGCTTCAGAGCTATGGTACACAAGATTCCTCATGGAACAGGTTAGAATTCACTGTTTTTGAGAAGTTTTGTCCTTCCCAAGTGCTCTTGGAGGACTACATGAGGTTTGTGGCTGTTTTATTTTGGACAGAATATGGCACAAGGAGACGGAAGTGCTGGGAATTCCCAGAAAAATCTCACTAAACTGAATTAAATTCCAGTAAAAGACTGAAAAACCCTCCAGCTTTACCAGTGCTGCAGCAGAGGGAAGATGCAGGAGCACTTTGTCTATTTTCTATCCATTTTCAGCCAGTTTTAGCTGGAGTACCATGATTTATTCTCAGTTTGCTCCCGGCCAGGAGCAGCCTGGATCCACTGCTCAAAAACTGGGCACAGGGTGGATAAAACTCTACCAGGCCAACACTGATCCCTTGGAAATTGAGCACTCCCTCAATGACTCTTGTTTTCAGGCTCTGGACTGGGTTTATCAGGGCCAGGAAACAGGCAGAGCTCTGAGGAAGGGCTGGAGATAGGGAGAATAAAGGGTTTGTTTAAAGGCAAAGCAGCTGAAATGAGGCTGAAACTGGGCAGGATAAAGCTCATCCCTCAGAGGGAACAATAAGTCACCAACAGTGGGCTGGTGCCTTGAAGAGAAAGGATTTTCTTCCAAACCCAAAGCCAACAGGGACGAACAGGGAGCCCTTCCCAGGATTAATTCACAAGATAAAAATCAGGTTAACAATTAGAACAGAAGCAGAGTTTTTAAAAACTCCATTTAGGTAATTTACAACCAGATGTTATTCCCTAATTTGTTACTCAGTGCCATATCTTTCCTCCAGAACACTTGGTTACCTTTCCTAGTTTTCAAGCACCCATTAACTCTGTTTCCTGATTTTTAGGCCCATGAAATGCAGAATAAACTTTTGGAAGCGGAGATTCAGCAGAGCTACATTTAACAGAGTCAGAAGGTGTTGCACAGGCAGCCTGCTTTAACTACACATTTTTTTTCTGCTACAGTTTCCAGTTACCAGAAGATGAGCAATTATTTCAAACCCAAACCTGCACTTCATACATATTTCTATCTGATCACAGATTGCTCCACAGCTTTTGGAACAAGTTGCTGCAGTTTGCAGAACAGTTACCCTGAACAGACTCAAACAAAGGCACAGCACAAGGAGCAGGTTCTGAGCTCTCCCTTCCCCAGGCCCCTGAAAACTCCTCGGTGCTGCAGGCTCTAGAAGCATCCAGGGCTGAAAGCCTGGAGTCAGCTGGGCACAGGGAGTGTGCTCCCACTGCACCCAGCCCCACCACAAAGTGCAGGGCAGAGGAGCTGCAGATGGGCTTTCAACAGCCCCAAACAGGGCCCTGCTGGCTGCCAAAGCAGCCCAGGACAGCCACGGCCCCCAGGGCCTGCCCAGAACCCAGGGAGAACCCAGGGGAGAATCCAGGACAGCCACGGGACCCCAGGGCCCGCCCAGAACCCAGGGGAGAGGAAAGGTGGGCCCCAGGGCCTGCCCAAAACCCAGGAGAGAACCCAGGGCCTGCCCAGAACCCAAGGGAGCCAAGGGCACCCAGGGCCTGCCCAGATCTCAGGGGAGAGGAAAAGAGGGGCCCCAGGAGAGCTGAGGGCTCCCAGGGCCTGCCCAAAACCCAGGAGAGAACCCAGGGGAGCTGAGGGCTCCCAGGGCCTGCCCAGAGAGCAACAAAGAAACCAGGAAAGAACCCAGGAGAGAGGCACGCTGGGCCCCAGACAGCTGAGGGCTCCCAGGGCCTGCCCAGCAGCCAGGGAAGAAGCAGGAGGTGGCCCGGGCTGGCAGCCCTGCATGGCAGCTGCCCCAGGCCTCACTCACCGTGTGGAGATGGCCGGGGTCTCCAGGCAGCACACGGTGTGGGCTCCATCCCGCCGGAAAAACCTGGGGACAGGGCACACACAGCTCGTGGGCAGCCCCACACAGCCCTCCTGCCTTCCTGCAGCTCACCACACCGAGCACTGCTGGGACACGCTGTGCTTACACCAGTGCCACCACTGCCTGCTTAGCAGGCGAATACATCTCAGATGTATTAATATAACTAATGTATTAATATAAACCACCTTTCCCTCAGATCCTCCAGGAGTGCCACAAAAGGTGGCTCACAGAGGAGGACAGTGTCACCCTTTTAGAACAGTTTCTCCCCTCCCCACCACCAGTACTTCGTGTGTCTGCAATGAGCTCCATGTACGAGGGAACAATCCCGAGGCTGGATTTTGGAAGTGTATTTTGGGAAGCATTACCCTGCGGTGCAATCAACACACACTCACAGCTGAGTCAAACTCACACCCACCATCAGCTCCCTCCCACCACTCACATGGGAGACACCCAGCTGCAACAGCCCCTTCAGCAGCCAAATCAGTGCTGGTCATCATTCAGACCTGTTTTAATTAGGTTTTAATGACACTTATCATTATCAGCTGCCTACAGAGTTGGGCTGGGTTCTGTCTAACCCCAGGTGAGGACAGCAGTGAGTGAGTGGTTCTTGTGCAGGCTGCTCCTGAGCTGGCAGCACTCAGCTGGAGCTCAGCACCTGGGCACAGGGGAGCACCCAGCCAGGGGATGCAGGGGAATCCAGCAGATCCACTGATTCCCCCTTCCCCAAGACCAGGAGCCAGCTACAGCCAGCCCTGGCCAGGTTTTGGCCAGTCCCAAAGTGAAACTGCCCCAGGATCCCAAGCCAACCCCAACTCCCTGTCCCCACCTGTGCTGCACTCCTCAAAGCCACGACTCTCATTCCACGCCAAACCTGCCCCTGAGTGAGCCCTGCAGCCTGAGGCTGCTGCCAAATCCACTTCTGAAGAACTGGTGGCATTTCAGCAGCTTCCTTGTGACAGCCGGGATCACAAATGAAGTTAGGGATTCAAAACAGCCCATTAGCAAGGGCCATGTTCATCATTAAATGAAACCCTGCCCAAACTGAAGATGACAAATGAGCAGAGCTGGACTGATTGTCTACAAATCTACCATAAAATCTCTCCTGAATCACCAAAAGGAGGGAGTGAAGGAAATCTGACAATCACAGCTCAAATTGAGTTTTTCTAGTAGATGCCTGAGCTTGCTTCTGGTATCTTAGGATGCAGGCCCATTTTTAATTGTGTATTTATTGGTTTAGTTTTGCCAAAACCAGCCAAAGAAAGGCTCTTTAAATGCAGTTTTGACAGCTGCACAATGGCAGAAGGCAAGGCATTGTGAGGATTTTATTCCAAAGTGCTTGGAAGAGCTAGGAAATTCTATAGAGAAACTGATTTTACTGAGATACACAGGACTTATGAGGAATCACCACTTTTTGAGTGTCAGGCCACCAACAATAGACTGCAAAAAATGCAGAGTGTGTCTGCTCAGCACCTCAATTCAACATTAACTGTGCACCACCTAAAAGGCATTTTAAATTAAATACTTTAACAAAGGCCTTTTTGGTGCCATTAAAGTGCTTTTGCACAGGCTGTGCCACAAGAGATGGAGTTGAGCTGCAGAGCCATTAAAGTAAAACTGATGAGCCAAAGTCTGGGAGGTGTTTTGGGCAGGGCTGGGGGTGGGTTTTTTATTTTTAAATAAAAAGAATCTTACACTTCAACATTCTTCTGCTGCAGACCAGAAGTCTTCTTGCCTGGAGCAGCTCCTCTCATCTTCCCCTCTGCATATTGTTCCCTTTAAACAGAGCGTATTCAGAAATAAGATTCTGGTGGAAAAAGAAGCTTCTTTGGTTTTGGTTTGAAAGTCAGTAGCTTCCCCTGATAACTGTGGATGGAAGCTCTGTTGAACAAGCATTCCCTGACAATCCCTCCTTCCCCACTACTCACTGGTTGGCCTTCTGGAGTTCTTTTTGTTTCTGCAGGTTGGTATCCACGTATTTGAGCACTCTGCTTTCTGGAACCCATTCATCCCAGCTGGAAAAAACCCAGAGAGAAATAAATCATCACTCAAAGCCCCCCCATGATTGCTTTCTACACACAACAGTCAATTAAAAGCTTCACAGAATTTGGGACTAAACTCTGCTTTGTGTCAAGTCATGGACTGGCACAGCTCAAGGCCAAAGTCACCAAACGTTCCCCACTGACTGGAGCTGGAATGATCTGTCCAGGGAAGTGTAACCCTCTGGCATTTCCAGCTTCCCAAACTTGAGGGATGGGCAGCTTAGGAGGGAGAGAACAATCTCATTCAAAAGAAGCATCACAGGGGAAAAAAAGTTACTCTATGCTTACAAAATTATGGGATATCTGTAGCCACAGTATATTACTGAGAAAGTTTCCTTTATCTATTCCAACATTGTATAGGTTAACAAATTCAGGATAGGATCTTTCTGTAAGGAGAAGAGCTCTGATTTCTGTCTGTGAAGGGAACCAAGATGGCATGAATATTTGCAGAATCTGAACGATTTAAGAGAACAGGTGTTGGGGAAATTGCCATTACAGCAGGAATTCCACTTCAACACAGAGTGCCTCAGCTGAGCAATCTGACAACTTCTCCCAAACAAAACGCATTAAAAGTGGCCGAGGTATTCCAAAGCACATCAGTTAAAGCTCTTTATGAAGAGTTCTGTGCCAGTTTTCAGCAGCTGCCACTCTTGGAGCAGCACGTGGCCAAACCAATATTGCTGCAGGAGCACCAGGGCCTCCGAGGGTGGAGAGGAGGCAAGGGCAGCAGCTGCAGACTGCAGAGACAGCTCCGGCTGTGCCCAACGCCTCTGGGGCTCAGGCAGTGCTCAGCTGTGTGAGCGCTTTTCCCACTCCTGCCTGTCCAGCTGCAAGGGACCTTCCAGATGTGCTGCGTGCCCAGGTGACACCTCTGTGCCCCACAGTGACAGAGCTCTGTGCTATCCCGACTCTGGACACTGGCAAAAGAATTCCAAGCCAGCCCTGACAGCTGCAGATGAAGGCTGTGCTGCCCTGGCTCTCGCAGCAATGCCGCTTTTAATGTCCTTAATTGGAGCTTGAAGGCAAAAATGAAAACTCAAACAGCACAAGCAAGAAAAGCGGGATCAGGACAGCAGCTCTGCCCCTCCATGGCACAAACAAGGGAAGGAAGGGCCACACTGATGCTGCCTCATTAAGAGGAGCCAGCACACAGTGATTGTGCCCCTGTAAGTGCTGTGTTTACACTGGGCCATCCCCTGGCCCTCTGGCAGCAGGGAGAGCAGATGCAATTAAAAGTCACATCTAAAACACGAGCTTCAGCTTTTAGGCACATCACAGAGATCAAGGCTGCTGTGACTAAGAGTCCTCAGCACTGAAATCAGACCAAACCAAACAGGAAACTGCCCTCTGAGACTTCTGGGTCTGAAGAGCTGAGGTTTTTAATCACCTAGAAAAAAACCTCCGTTTCCTAAATTCAACCTGAGGGGCAGAAAACAACTCAAAAAAAGGGAGAAAAGTACATCAATACAAAAACCTCATGGAAGCTTTCATCTCTAATGGGCTCAGCCATTTATCCCACAGAGGTGCCTGTAGCCCTCAGCCATCTCCCACCTGGAACCCTGCCAGTTTTGCAGGAGGAAAAAGCATCTGTAGGTTTACTTTAATCTGAGAGGCTGGAGCTGCAACACAGGCTGCACCTGCTGCTAAGCCAGCCCTCAGCAAGCTGTGCTCCAAAATGCCCTGAACACTGGGCTAAGAGGCAGGGGATCGGAGTGGTTCTGCCCCACCTCAGCAGGAGCTGCCCTTCCTCCCAAGGCATAACCAGGAAGTTTTCATAGCCAGGGAGGAACTCCAGTGTTTCCCACCCTGAACAACCAGAATGTCCCAGAGCATTCCCAGCAGCCTCTGACAGCTCTGCAGGAAATGGCCAGTTTGGCAACATTCTCTGTGTTCCATAAATCAGGTATTAAATCAGCAGCTCAGGTATTAAATCACTCTGGTCAGTCCCAGAGGATCTGGGACCTGCAGGGACAAGGCAGGGCTGCTGCACCCAGCCCACACTCAGACAAAGCATCTTCCTGGAAAGAAAAGAAATCCTGCTTTTATTCCATGCAGTACTTACTTTTTATTCCAACCACTGTAGTGGATAAAGTATTTCACTTGCTTGTCCTTTATGGCAACCTTTACACACTGGAACAGAGAAGAAAGGTCAGTCAGTCCCAGGGAAAACAAGGACAGCTCAGGAAATTTTGCTGCTTTAGCTTGCAGAGTTTTCCCTGCCCCTGAACTTCTTGGCTGCACAAATCAAATCCACCAACTCAACACTTCCTCCATGAAGTTCAAGTCCTGTTCTGGAGGTGCTGAGATTCAGCTGCCACTGCCCCCTGAGCAGTGGCAGAATGAGGCTGCTGTAAAACCTGCAGGGCTCCAGATCTGAGTCTCTGTAAAAGGGGCTTTTCCTGCACTGAAGTAAAAACTGCTCCCAAAATTATAATTGGTATTTGTCTGGCGCACAGAGCCACCTCCAAGTGTTTGAGAGGGCAGAACCTTTGGCTATACAACATTTTCCCAACACCACACTGTGCTGTACCCACTTCAGCTACAAAATATTGCCAGAGAGGAATGTCCCGTTTCAGGAAACGGCTGCAAAATGCCACACATGCAACTTAAAACCAGCCAGGACTAAGTGCTTGTTCTGACAGCCTGGAGCTAATCCAGCCACACACAGCCTGTGCCTGCCCCTGCTTGTCCTGGAGAATAAAGAGCTGAGCACCAAGCAAAAGATGACTCAAATACAGTTCTGCAGCAAAATATTTTCCCTGCTGGGGGTTAGAAGGGCCTGAAGTGAATCTGCTTTAACTCTGCATGGCAGAGATGCACAAACAGCTCCTGTTTGCCACGAGCCCTCACAAAGAGCTGCTCTGACCACCTTGCTGTGGCACACCAAGGATGTGGTCAGGAACAAAACAACTGCTCGACTGAGAGCCACGGGAGAAAAACAGATCAAAGGAGCAGGAAGAAAGCCAAGGTTGTTATTCATTAATACTGACAAAGCAGCTTTTAAAATTAAACCCTTAAAATAAACAAGCCAAACCTTTTTAAAATGAAACTTCAAGCTCACCGTGCCAGTGCAGAAACTCAGAAGGATGCACTCAGTACAAAGAGGCAGCCAAAAGCCACTTGTGAGCTGGGACATCCCCTCAGCACCCAGCTGGCACAGCCTGCCCTGCAGCACCCATTCCACTCTGGGAAAGGAGGGCAAGCACAGCTGCTCTCCAGCTCAGGCTGAGTGGCACATGGTCATTTCCTCAAAACCAGGAGCCTCCATCACCCTCCTGTCTGCAGCACTGGCACAACAGCTCCCAACAAAGGGTGGGAATTGTCCCATGTTCCCACAACCTCACCCTCCTGTTCCAGAGGCAGCAAGGAGCAGATCAGGAGCCCTGAGGTGGGAATGGTTTGGAGCAGCCCAAACCCTCTCAGTGCTCTGGGGTGGGATTTTAGCATTACAACTCTTTGTCCTGAAGAGAGAAACTGAGTGTTTCACGCACTGACACCAAATCCTGAAGGACTGAAATCCCTGTCTGAGGCAGCCCAGGAATTTCTGCACACCTTCCAACCCACACAGCTCCAAGAGCCCTTTCCTTCCCTTCCAGAGGGAGTGGGAGCACTCAGACACTGAGGCAGCAGGGGCACAAATCTGCAGTGCAGGCTCCTGTGGTTAAAATGCCAGAACTGGAAAGCAGAACTGGGGCTGCCACTTCCTTTGTCACTGCAGTGCAGCCCCTCCTGGGCACTGAGGAAGATCATGGACTGCACTCAGCCCTCTCCCCCTGAGCAGCTCAGGCACCAAATCCTGCAGGCCCAAAGTGTTCTGGGATATTTGCAGTGTTCTGGGATGTTCTAAGAGCCTCTGGGAGCTTCCCAGAATAGCTGCACCGTGCCACTGGGCTTCCTGAAATTGTTCTGGAACGGAGCCCCAGGGCCTGACACTGATTTCAGACAGGTTTTTGTTAATTTTAGTTGCAGCCCTTGGTCCCACCTAGAGGCACAGCAGACAGAAACACGTCCTTGTTTTCCTGGGCAGCAGCAGCAGCCACACACACCCACCTTGGCTTCATAAAGGAGAGGTCCATGGAAACAAAGCACTCGCTCACCTGCAAGGGAAGCACAGAGACAGCTCAGAGGGCCACCAGGAACAGCACAGGGCAGCCAGGGAGGGCTCTGAGGCAGGAACTGACCGCAGGAGCGATTTCTCTGTCCCACCAAAGGGACCAGAGCTGAGATTGTTTGGAGCCCGGAGCAGAGATCCCTGAGGATGCCAGGAGCAGCTGCACACTGGCACAGTCACAGTGCTGGTGCCTTTGGCAGCAAACCCCACATCCCTGCCCCTCCCTGGCATGCCCAGATCTGCTGCCCAGGCTCAGGTCAGGCTGCAGCCCCCACAGCAGGCTGGGCTCAGCCACAGGCAGGCAGAGCTGCCCCTCTGGGGCGTTACTGATCCAGGGCGTTCCTCTAACATCGCACCTCTGCGCCTGAAGCCCCTGGCACCTCAAAGCCACCGTCACCTGTGTCCCTTCCCTGCAGGAAGGGCAGCATGTGGCATTCCCAGCTTGGGGAATCAGGAAGGGAGACCCCCATGCTGCTTCCCCACCCAGCCTGTGGGACAGGGCAGCAGCAACCCCTCACTCTGGGGTTTGGGGCAGGATGAGATTGTCCTTCAGCCTGGCTTTATCTGCTCCTGGCCAAGCCTCATTGCGTGGTTCCACTGTGGGATTTGCAGGGTACATAAAACAGGATATCTGAGGGCACACATCCCCTGCTGGAAGCTGCAGTGCCTCTCGGTTTTGGGAAATAAGCTGCAGAGCTGTGATATGCTTCTGTGTCTCAACAAAGAGAAAGGCTCAGAAGGGCTCTCCCGGAAGTGCCCACACTGATACATCACACAGGCAGTACTTTTATTTATTTAAAATGTCCCTACAGACGGGGCTGACAATCAGAGGTGACATTTCCACCCTCATTGTCACAGTGCTGGTGGCAGACACGCCCCTGCCTCAGGGCTGTGCAGTGTTTTCTAGGAGAGATGCCCACAGTTACTGAGGAACATTCATTTTTAAAAAGCACACGGATGATTTGCAGAAAGGGCTCTTTGTCTCCGTGATAACCCGGCAGGCTCCTGCTCCCTCACACAAGGGCTGTTCCCTGGATGCACACCCTGTTCCTTACACCAAAGCCCATCCCATCCCACCCCTGCCAGGGCAGGGACACCTTCCACTGTCCCAGGTGCTCCAAGCCCATCCAACCCGGCCTGGGACATTCCAGGGACGGGGCATCCATCTTACACTGCATTGCTATTGTTATTTATCCTACCTGCATTGCTCTCGACCGCAACCATTACAGAAAAATCAAAATAAACACAGAATAAGCCTCCTAATAAGCCCGATCATCCTCATTCACCCAAAGCCCGGTGCTCTGCGGCAGATGTGGATTCCAGCTGTGCTGGAATCCAGCGCTGCCTCCATGAATCCTCCTGCGCGGGGCTCCCTTCCGGGGGACAATAAATAATCATTTTTCAAAGGCATTACAACAAACCCCCGACAAACCAGAGGGATTTCAGCAGTTTCAATGCCAAGGAACATCCGCGCAGGAAAACGAAGCATATTTAGAATAACGGGGTGGGAAGGGCCCGCGTGTTCCTGGGAGGAAAGAGAAGGGCCGGGAGCAGACAAAGCCTGCGGGAACCCATCTTTCCCACCTACCGGGGGCTGAGCCGGGAGCGCGGGGAGCGGATCCCGAGCCCCGGGGCCGGAGCCGAGCCCCCCGCGCCGGGCGCGGCCCGCGATCCGCGGCACCCCCGGCCCGCCCGCGCCGCGGGCCCGAGCCCGGCCCGCACTCACCCTCCTGGAACTTGGGCTTGGGGTCCTGCTTGGGCGCCATTTATAAGGGCCGGTCCCTCCTCCGGCCGCTCCCCGCGGGGCCCCGCCGCTGCCCGGCCCGGCCCCGCCGCTGCCCGGCCCGGCCCCGCCGCGCAGCCGCGGCTCGGGCATGCCGGGACATGGAGTCCGCGGGCTCCGCGCCCGCTCCGCCCCGCTCGGCGGGCGGGGGCGGCTTGGCTGCTGAGTGCTGGGTGCGTGCGCCGTGAGGAGTCACACTGGGCGGAAAAAAAATAATGAAATCCGAGAAAAAACCGGAAAAAGCTAATGCGCCCAACGTGGGGCTCGAACCCACGACCCTGGGATTAAGAGTCCCATGCTCTACCGACTGAGCTAGCCGGGCGGCACGCGCGCCTATTGGCCGCCACAGGTGTCGGCAGCGGCCCTGCCGGCCCCGGGCATTCCCCGCTCCGGCCGCCAGAGGGCGCGCGCCCCGGCTGAGCTGCATATTTAACATTATCGTCTAACTAAACAGCATCGCAAACGTCTGTTAATTATCCCCTAATTAAACATTATCCCTTCATCCCGGCAGGTACGGAGAGACCGGACATGCGGCCGTCACGGGAAAGCTGTGGACTGCTTGAGCGGCGAGCAGTATCCGAGGGAGTACTTCATAGAGCCCAGTAATCCCGGGCGTTTGCTCTCGGTGCGCTTCAATCTGAGAGAAAATAAAAGGAGACTGCGACGGGCAGCCTCGGCCGAGGAAAGGAGGGACGTGGCGGCATCAGCCAAGCACCGTTTTTCATTTGTGATCGAAAATTCACTGAATTTTTGTGATTTTTTAATCGCGATCCTCACGACGGGGCAGACGAACGAATGCGGCAAGGGAGCGCCAGAGGGCGCCATGGGCCACGCCGGCAACGCGTAACATAAGCCCCGCCCCTTAATGTGCATAACTCCGCCCCCATGTACATAATCCCGCTTTTAATATTTATAACCCCGCCATCTGGCATGCATTGATGCCTTGAGAGGCTGTCTGGAGCACAGCTGGGCAGAGTTAAAGAATAAAGCAGGGATTTATTAAAAGGCCTTCACGGGGCACACCTTGGGCAGTAAAAGAGCCTGGCTGTGGCTACACCCAAGTTGTACTCCAGGTCACAAGTTTTCACACTCTCATAAATTTTAGTCCATTTCCATATTGGAGTTAATTGTCCAATTGCAGCTCCAGGTTATGCAGTCCCACCCTCCCAGTTTGCTCTCCTCAATTCAGTGTTATTTTACACTTCTTGGGCCTGAAGCTGCAGCGGTGTCCTTTGTTCTGGGGCTGGAAAAGGATTGTTTTATATGACTGAGCTATGAGGAGAATTGCTAACACTTCATATGAAGTTCTGAGTTATAAACTAACGCGGTACAGAATGTGAAAGCCAAAACTTAAGGCGTCAGTATAACCCCGCCCCCTGATGTACATAACCCCGCCCCCACACCGAATAACCCCGCCCTTCCGATGTGCATAACCACGCCTCTCTGATGTGCATAACCACTCCCCTAATGCTCACAACCACGCCCATCTGTTGTGTGTAGCCCCGCCCCCTGTTGTGCATAGCCCCGCCCCCGCGGAGCCGCCCCGCCCCGCGGAGCCCCCAGCCCGCCGCAGCCATGGCGGCCCCGGCCGCGCTGCGCCCGCTCCTGCCCCTCGTCCCCGTGGCCGCCGCGCTGGCGCTGGCCGCGGGCGGGGGCACCGCGGGGACAGGTCCGAGGGGACGGCAGGGCGGGGACCGCGGGGATGGGGGCGCGATGTCCGTGGGGAGCGGGGGGGACCGCGGGATGAGCGAGGGGCTCCCGCGGGATGAGCGGTTTGAGCGCGGGGTGTCCGCGGGATTGTCCGTGGGGATGAGCGGAATTAGTGCCGGGCGTCCGCGGGATGAGCGGGAATGAACGCCGAGTGTCAGCGGGATTAGCAGGAATGAGCTCCGGGTGTCCGCGGGATGAGCGGGAATGAACGCCGGGATTGTGCGCGGGGATAAGCGCTGGGTGTCCGCCTGATTGTCCACGGGGATGAGCGGGATTGGCCCTGGGCGTCCGCGGGAATGAGCGGGATGAGCGCGGGGTGTCCGCGGGATGAACGGGAATGAGTGCTGGGTGTCCGCGGGATTGTCCCGGGATGCTCGCGATCCGGACAGCCCGGTGCCCCCGCCGCTGCCGCGCCCCGTGCCCGCGGGCCGGGCACGCTCGGAGCCCGCGGCCAGCCCCGGTCCCCGCCCGGCTCCCCGCGGCCACCGAGCCCCGCCCGGGGAGGCTCCGGAGCGCTCCGTGCCCGCGGGTGCTTTGCCCCCAGAGACGGCGTGTCCCAACGCCGCCTCAAAGCGGGGATTGCATTTTTCGGGAGTTTTTCCGTTGTTTGTTCCGTGGTTATTTTACTGGCAGCCGGAGTTGAACGGCGGGAGTTACGCGGGGCCAGCCGGGGCAGGGCTCCGGAGCTGCCTGACTCCCCTCGCCCGGCCGGCCCCCAAGCCCGACCCCAACGCTGTCCCCGGCGGACCCCAGCGCTGGCCCCGGGGGCGGCAGGGCAGTCCCTGCTGTCCCTGCTGTCCTGCTGTCCTTGCTGTCCCCGCTCCGTCCCAGCGGGCACATCCCGCTGCTGTCCGTCCAGCCGCCGCCGCAGGGGAATCCGGCGGGGAAAGGGTGTGAGAGGAAAGGTGAAGGACCCTGCAGGTAAGCGCTGCACCCCCTCTCCCCAGAGCCGCGCTCCGGCAGCGACATCGTCCATCCCATCAAGGTCGACGAGAGCGGAGCCTTCCTGTCCTACGACTTGTCGCACCGGGCCCTCCACCGGAGATCTCCTGCCTCCAGGAGCCAGCTCCCCGCCTTCTACGAGCTGCAGTACAGGGGGCAAGCCCTGAAATTCAACCTGAGCCTCAACAGGCACCTGCTGGCCCCGGGCTTTGTCAGCGAGCGGCGTTTCGGGGGCATCGCGGGCGCCAAGATCCAGCCGCGCTCCTACAACCCGTGCCACATGATCGGGGAGGTGCGGGGCCCGCGGCAGGCGGGGCTGGCTGCCCTCAGCACCTGCGACGGCCTGGTGAGTACAGCCCCGCTCCACAGCAGCCCTGGGCCCTAAGGGAATGGCAGGAGCTCGGTGGAACCCTTGTTTCTGCCAAGAGACTCCAAAAGTCCCAGCAGCAGAGTCAGCATCTCATCGTGCAGGTCTGGTACACCATGGATGGGCTGACTATGAATTTCCCGTGGACTGCAGTGGTTTGGGAGCTCTCCGGGGCTGGGTTTACTTGTTTGTGTCCAAATTCCCAAAAAGAGCAATTCCCTGCCTTGTGCTGCATGAGTGGGATTGTGAGGAGCAGACCTGGGAACGAGGGGCTGGGAGCTGCAGGTGTGATAGCACAGCTCCTGGGCAGTGAAGCTGTTTCCTCAACTCTCCACTGTTTGTATTTCCTGTATTTCCTCCAGTGACCTGGAGGAGTTTGGGGGAAAGGGTTTAGAGCCTCCTGTGTGTTTGCAGAAGTGTCCCATGTACCTGGTGGGGCAGTGCTCACGCTCATGTCCCTCTCTTTGGAGGGGACACAACTCCCTTGGATCCTCCACGGCTTCCCACTGCCAGAGGGCAGGAGTGAATGGGACACTGGGGACAATCCTTCCCTGGGAAGGTGGGCTGGGGCTGGGATGGAATTCCCAGAGCAGCTGTGGCTGCCCCTGGATCCCTGGCAGTGCCCAAGGCCAGGCTGGACATTGGGGCTGGAGCAGCCTGGGACAGTGGGAGGTGTCCCTGCCATGGCAGGGGTGGCACTGGGTGGGATTTGAGGTCCCTTCCCACCCCAACCATTCCAAGGTCCCTTAATTCCGTTGATTCCTTGATTCCCCAGCCATTCCAAGGTCCCTTGATTCCGTGATCACTCCCAGTGCCAGGCTGCACCTGGGCTGCAGGCGGTGGCCTCACGGCGGCACTTTGTGTCTCCCTGGCAGAAAGGAGTGTTTCAGCTCATGGACGAGGACTATTTCATCGAGCCGGTGTCCGGCAGCCCCCGGGAGGAGGGAGCAGCCCAGCCCCACAGGATCTACAAGCGCCAGGTGCCCGAGGCCAGGGCCGAGCAGGGCAGGAGCCCCCCGGCCCCGCGGGAGCCCTGCGGCGTGCCAGGTACTGTCCCTTCCTCCGTGTCACCGGTGGGGCTGCACCCCAGGCCTGTGGGCTCGTCTGCTGCCCCGGGGGGAATGTGCAGACAGAGCTTTTGCTTTCATTTACACCAAAACTTTGGTCGTGACCTGGGATGTTGGACTTTGGGAGTGGAACTCGGTGGCTGCCCTGGGAGTTCCCACTGTGGGCAGAGGGCTGTGGGTCCCTCCCTGTGCGCTGCAGATGGATAAACTCCCAAATCCAGCATTTTGACTGCTGAGGAATTCAGTGCATTCCCACAAGCTCATGGGCACTTTGCTCCCTGATGAAGCTGCAGTGCATTACGTGCTGCACGTTTTCTGGAACTCTCTGCTTCCACAAACCGGGGTTTGCTTCTGTAACAGGGTTATCTTCAGGCATTCCTCTGATAATCTAAATTAATTATTTAATCAGTGGTAATGATCTTAATGGCTTCTTCTAGGCTTTGAAGTCTGTTCTTGACTCAAGTCCATTCTGGACTCTGAAGTCTATTATTGACCATTAATTTCTCTGGGTGTACCATGGCCTGTGTGTCATTCACGTGGCTCTCTGTAATCAGCACCAGTGGAGTGGACGTGCTGGGCATGCCCTGCAGGGGAATCCCAAAGTCTGTAGGATTTTAGTGACTGCCATCCTCTCACTGAGCTCTGCTGTGTTGCTCTTTGCTGTGCCCACAGCAGGCAGGTGCTGCTGGTGTTGTTTAACTCCTGTCAGTGCCCAGGGCTGCCCTGTGCTCACTGGGTGGTGTTGGGCAGGGATTATGCCAAGGGGAAATGCCCAAGGATGCCCTGTGCTCACTGGGTGGTGTTGGGCATGGATTATCCCAAGGGGAAATGCCCAAGGATGCCCTGAAGCTCGCTGGGTGGTGTTGGGCAGGGATTATGCCAAGGGAAATGCCCAAGGATGCCCTGATGCTCGCTGGGTGGTGTTGGGCAGGGATTATCCCAAGGGGAAATGCCCCCAGCCCTGCAGCAACCTCACATCTCAGCTGGGAGCTCAGCACTAAGGACACAATGCGAAGGAGCTCCAAGGAAGCTGAGGCGATTAAACTGTCACAGTGGCGTTAGCAGTTCATCAGGAGGTGCAGATAGCTGGGATTTCTCAGGCTGGGGCTCAAACGCCCTTTCACAGCACGCTGCTGCTCAGCGCAGCCCGGGAAGTGTAGGAGCCCATTGTTAGGGGAGCCACGAAAGCGACTCCCACTGTGTGGGATGAGGTTTGTAAAGCCTTCACCCGGCTCGGGCTGACCCTGACCTTGCTCTTGGAGCCGTGTCACAGGAAAAGTCCCCGCTGCACAATTCCCAGTGGCTGGTGTGCGTGAGGAGCCGAGCTCTGCCCGCCTCCGCACTCCCAGCCAACGTTCCCCTTGCTCCCCCTTGGGAAGGAGCAGAGCTCCTCTCCTCTCCTCTCCTCTCCTCTCCTCTCCTCTCCTCTCCTCTCCTCTCCTCTCCTCTCCTCTCCTCTCCTCTCCTCTCCTCTCCTCTCCTCTCCTCTCCTCTCCTCTCCTCTCCTCTCCTCTCCTCTCCTCTCCTCTCCTCTCCTCTCCTCTCCTCTCCTCTCCCTTTTCTCAGGTTGTTTCTCAAGCATCTCTGCAGTGTTTTCTGTAAATTCCTGTGCCATTATAAACCCTGACTCTGCTTTGGGAGGCTCCCTGTTCCTTGTGGAATATTGCAAATCTTGTTCTGGTCAAAGAAATTCCTTCAAATTCAAATGCTCTGGTTTTGGGTTTTTTTTGTTTTTTTTTTTGTGTCCTGCTCATGTGCAGCAGGCTGAGCTCAAGAGTCCTTTGGAACAGAGCGCAGGAAAATGCACAGGAGTTATTGAGTTATGGTTCACTCTGCTTTGGGAGGCTCCCTGTTCCTTGAGGAATATTGCAAATCTTGTTCTGGTCAAAGAAATTCCTTCAAATGCTCTGTTTATTTTGGTTTTTGTGTCCTGCTCATGTGCAGCAGGCTAAGCTCAGAGTCCTTTGGAACAGAGCGCAGCAAAATGCACAGGAGTTATTGAGTTATGGCTCTAAGTGTGGAGCCTTCTCCACATCAAAGGTGACTCCTTTGAATTAAAAAGGAAGATATTAAAGTTGCAGGCACTTGATCAAGGAAAAAAAAAACATTTTTTCCCCTTCAATCGCTCAGAGTCTCAGGAGAGCCTGGAGCGGTCTGAGAGGCGCAGGGAGCGGTGGGAGCAGAAGCAGCACAGGAGGAGGAGGAGGAGGAGGATCAAGCAGCGCTCCATCAGCAGGGAGAAGTGGGTGGAGACGCTGGTGGTGGCAGACACCAAGATGGTGGAGTTCCACGGCAGCGCCAACATCGAGAAGTACGTGCTGACCGTCATGAACATGGTGAGTGCGTGACACAAGCAGAGGAGGAGGTGGCTCAGTCTGTCCCTCTGCTGCTGCCCGGGTGGCACCTCTTGGCATTCGGAGGAAAGCTTTGGTCGATGCCAGGAAAGGGTGGGATGGGGCAGAGGAGCTCAGGTAACATCCCTGGGTTTCTGGGGGTGCTGAAGGACCCAGAGAGCACCGAATCCTTTGGGATGTTAAACACATGCAATGGGAGTGAGAGCAGAGGGGTCCCCCGGGTGTTTCTGGCTGGGTTCCAGTGCCTGCTCAGATCCCATGGAGCGTAAATGGATTTCATGGCAGCTCCAGCCCCGTGTCTGCTCTTGCCTCCCATGTGGGGAATTCCTGAGATAGAAATTCCTGTCAGCAGCCTCAGCAGCTTCCCCCGCAGGAGCTGCCGGGCTGGAGGTGGCAGGGGCAGCGTGCTGGCTGCCCTGTGTCCCCAGCCGTGTCCCCTGGTGTCCCTCTGCAGGTGGCAGGGCTGTTCCACCACGCCAGCATCGGGAACCCCATCAACATCGCCATAGTGCGGCTGATCCTGCTGGAGCACGAGGAGGTGAGCCCCAAACCGGGCTGGGCTGGAGACCCCAGGGTTTGCCTCCCTCCTGGGCTGTCCCCCTGGCCTGGCTCGGTTTGTGTGTGTGGGAGAAATCCAGGTGCCCACCTTTGCCTTGTCCTCGTGGCAGGTGGAGCCAGGGATGGTGTGGGGTGGGCAGAGGAGCTGCACACTCTGGTTTGGGCTGGTTTATGGTGTCACACACAGTGTCACTGTGCTGCCAGAGGGCTCTGGGCCACTGGTGGCCGTGTCCAAGCTGCTCTGGTGGCTCGGGGGGTCTGAGGCCACTCAGAGTCTCCACAGCCATGTCCTTCTCTGTCAGCCAGCACTCGGGGTTTTCCTGCTGTGGTTCTTAACCCCTGTTACTGGATGATTTAATGTTTTGGTTGAATCAGAGATGAAAAAAAAGCAGGAAAAGGGCTGTCTTCCCACCCAGCCTACAAGCTATAAACATGGAGCAATTCCATCTGGATGGCAGTCACTCCCAATCCCCCTCTGATGTGCCTGGGCTTGGACCCCTCCCCTCCCCATCCCAAAACCCAAACAGCTCCAGCAGATCTCCCTTTTTGTTGGCAGGAGGACCTGAAGATCTCCCACCACGCAGACAACACCTTGAAAAGCTTCTGCAAGTGGCAGAAGAGCATCAACGTGAAGGGAGACTCACACCCCCTGCACCACGACGTGGCCGTGCTGCTCACCAGGTGTGGGGCCCACACAGGGCTGGGGTAGCCAAAAACTCACCTGGCTGCAGGTGGGACAGCCAGGGAACATCTCCTGGCAGCTCTTGGAGTCTCACTCTCCCTGCCTGGACACCTGCATGTGATGTGAAATCTGGGGACATTTCCCGGCGGCTGGAGCTGCTGTGGAAGGTGGCCCTGCCCATGGCACAGGGTTGCATTTACATGGTCTTTAGGATCCCTTCCAACCCAAAGCGTTCCATGAGTCTGTGATTCCATGGACTGGTCCAGATCTCAGGTTTAAACCTGGCCACAGCTCCCAGCTGAGGTTTCCAAAGCAGGTTTTCACCGTGGCCCCGTTGCCAAGCCCCAGAAGGGCTGGATCCAGGAGCTGTACGTGGCATTAACTCTCCTTTTCCCTCAGAGGCTGGGCTTGGCAGAGGAGCCCCTGGGAAGCCCCTGGCCTCCCACGGAGCTGGCAGGAGTTCCTGCCTCTGCCCAAGTTTGTGTACCTTGCAGTCAGAGCCTGCTTTGAGGCTTTCAGGCTGCCTGAGCTGGCTGCTGTGGTGCTTTGGGTGATGATTCACAACCCACAGCAGCTCTGTCTTCCCTGGGAGGTTGCTTTGTAGCAGAAATGAGGCACTTCAGGCCTTGTACTTCAGTGGGGCTGTTCTTCCTGGGTGGCTGGAGCTGCCCTGGAAAACCACGGCACCTCTGGGATGTGCTTCCCCAAAGCATTGTTTGATTATCCCCAGCATCAGCTTTATTTATACAAGGGAATAAATGCAGCCAGGCTGGCCAGCAGCTCCCATTAATCAGGCTTAATGGTGAGCTGGGGATACTGGGAGAGGAAAGGGGGAAGGAAAGGTCACAAATGTTTCCCCTGTGGAAGGAAGCTGGATGTCCTGCTCTCACTCCTGTTTGGCCGCTGTCCGTGTGCCGGGTCCTGCCGCATTCCAACGCCCTCTCTGCTCTGTCTGTCTGTCTGTCTGTCTGTGTGTCCCCTCGGCCAAGGAAGGACATCTGTGCTGCCATGAACAGGCCCTGTGAGACCCTGGGGCTGTCCCACGTGGCCGGGATGTGCCAGCCCCACCGGAGCTGCAACATCAACGAGGACACGGGGCTGCCGCTGGCCTTCACCGTGGCCCACGAGCTGGGACACAGGTACCACCCTCCTCCT
Organism: Ammospiza nelsoni; assembly: GCF_027579445.1. Lineage (NCBI taxonomy): Eukaryota > Metazoa > Chordata > Aves > Passeriformes > Passerellidae > Ammospiza > Ammospiza nelsoni. The sequence continues at coordinate 850,640 of NC_080646.1, read as the reverse complement.
CCTCCTCCTCCTGTTCTCTGTGTGCACCCTGGGGCTGGAGGGGGCACGGGGGAAGTTGGGAGATGGTTCCCAGGTGGTTCCTCACGGGTGCAAACACTCCCTTGCTCCCTGAGGGTTTCATTCCAGAGTTAAGTTTTGGGTTGTCCCACGTTTAATGAGAACACACAGTCCAAGGCAACCTGGAGAAATTGCACCTGTGATTGTCCTGGGGTGGTGTGGGAAGGTTCTGGAGCAGGGGTTGCCCAGTGAGGAGTTTTAAAGTAGGATCTGTCTGTAATACCAGTGACAGAATTTCGCTTGCCCCAGTTTCAGTTAAATTTGACAAGATCACTTGAACATTGCAGTTTCAGTTAGACATAGACCTCTAACTGAAGACGTAGACATTCCCAGTAGACATCTGCATGTGGGAAAGCACCCACCAGCGAGATCTTGTTGAATATCCCTGAGTTTCAGTGGGGAAGCTGCAGTGAGAGCAGGGACAGAGCTCAGGGCTGTCAGTGCACATCCCCAGGGCAGTCCCTGCTCCGGGGCCGGGAGCGGCGGCGGCGGCTGTGGTGCTCGTGGCTCACCTCCCCTCCGTGGGCTGTGTCTTACACAGTTTTGGGATTCAGCATGATGGAAGCAGCAATGACTGTGAGCCAGTTGGGAAAAGACCTTTCATCATGTCTCCACAGCTCCTGTATGACACGTCCCCACTCACCTGGTCCCGCTGCAGCCGCGAGTACATCACACGCTTCCTCGAGTGAGTGCTTCCTCCTCTTCCTCCTCACTCATGGGGCTGGGGGTCGGGGCCCAGGCACGGGGGTGCTCTTATCTCTGAGATATCTCTCTAAGAGAGCTGGGGGTCTTTGCCCAGAGCGGCTGTGGCTGCCCCATCCCTGGGAGTGTCCAAGGCCTGGGGTAGTGGGAGGTGTTCCTGCCCATGGCAGGGGTGGGATAAGATGGGCTTTGAGGTCCCTTCCCACCAAACCATTCCACAATTCCATGGATCCTCCCTGGGTTGCCTCACTCTGTGCCGTGAAGGGGGCTCAGGGGCTTTTGTGGGGGCACAGGGGCTGTGCCTGCACAGATAAAACCAGAGTGTTTTCCCTCAGTGCTCCCTGCAGGTTCTGCAGAGTCTCTTCCATTCTCTCTGCCTGTCATGGGCAAACCAGATCCAGCCAAATTCTTCCCTGCCTTTGTTTATTTTTAGCACCCGTGGCTGATTTTCCAGCCTGTTGTTAGGAAGTTCCAAGGAGCCCAGCCCGAGTTTGGTTTGTCAGCCAGTGGTTTGCACTGGAGGAGCATTTCCCCCGTGCTGCAGGAAGGTTTGAGGAGCAGCGAGGGGAGAGCTGGGCCAGGGAGGCTGCTGGGGCCAGGCTCCGCTCCCAGATCCCAGCCGGGGCCGTGTGGGCTGGCCCCGTGCAGGGAATTAGTGCTGATTTATGGCTTTCAGAGGAATGGAGCTCTCCCGCTTCCTCAGCGCTCTTGGCCCTCTGCTTGTAACCTTCACTTGGGCAGGAAGAATTTCCTGCCTGTGCTGACCCCGGGCTGCTGCTGATGGGGAGGCAGAGCAGCTGGAGGCTCCTCTGCTGGGGTTTGGTGTCTCTGCTCCCCAAAAGGAGCAGCTCTTCCTTGGGCTGTCTGTCACTGGCCGTGACACCCGGGCACAGACAGGAGTGTTGTAACGGGATGCTGGCAGGAGGACGGCAGGGAGGGAGCCAGGAAACCCGACCCTGCTGACCTGGGGTTGCTGGGTGTGCTTGGAACAGACCTCATGTTCGGGAAAACCACGCTCTTGCATGGTGATGATTATTATTTTACACAAGATCATTGTTATTTCACAAGCACCGCCGAATGCCGGAGCGTCTGAAAGTGATTCTGGCAGCAGCAGGGCCCCAGCACTGCAGTCAGTGCTGCTGCAGCTGGGGCTTCACTCAGGGCCTGCCTGAGCATCAGGGGGCACTGGGAGGGTGCTGTCCCTGCTGTGGCAGCTGTCCCCAAGGAAGGTGTCCCCTCTCTCAGGCCGCTGTAGGGTGCTGGCACAGCGTGGCTGCTGATGCTCAGTGCTGGAGGGATCCTTCAATCCTTGCTCTAATCAGACAACCTGATTTTCAGCCTCTTTCCTCAGTGCTGGAGCTCTTCTTCCATCATCCTCCTCTTGCCAGGGCCTGCTGCCCTTGCCCTGCCCTTGCCACCCTCTGCCAGCCCCTGCAGCCCCGTGGCTCTGCTGCTGATTCTTCCCGAGCTCCAGGCTTTGCCTTTGTTTTTGTGGAATTCTGTCCTGGCTTCTTTGGACCCTTCCTCCAGTTCTCTGGGAGCTTTTGGAATTTTAATCCTGCTCTCAGATGTATCTGCAGATCCTGTCAGGCTGCTCACAGATGGGGATTTAATCATTGCTCCATCCACTCCATCCTCCAGCTCGTTAAGGAGCGGGCTGGGACAGGCAGAGCAGTGCAGGCCCCTGCATCTTTCCCTGTGGACTGGGATTTACTGCACAGCCCTGGAAGCCAGAGGGAAACTCAGGCCAGTTTTTCCCTGCTTGGAGATGTGTTTTGGCCAATTGAACAGAAAAGGAGAATGACTATTTAATATTTAACAAAGCAATAGATTCTGGAAAAGCTGAAAGCTGAGGCAGATCCCAGAGACCCCAGACTGGACAGAGACCCCTCTGTGAGCTGGGGCAGGGCAGGGGGTGCCCCAAGCTGGTCAGAGGAACAGGAGGAGGCTGGGGACAGTGCAGGGGGGACCTGGGGAACCCCAACAGGCACGGGGTGGAGTCCAGAGCAGCACAAGTGTCACACCTGGGGCTCATCCAGGATGGAGTGCTTGAGCCTGGACTTTTTCCAGTAAGGACACCTTCTGTTTTTGGAGAAAACACCCCAAGTGTACAGAATGGGATGGGCTTTAAGGCTCCTTCCAACCCAACCATGGCAGGATTTTGAGATTCTGTGGAACTACGTGGGGAGGTGCCCTGCAGTGTGTGCCTGGCACAGGCTGCCCAATCCACGCCCCATCCTTCCCAGCTCAGCCCCACATCACCCACAGGGATGGGATCCTGCCCTTCCCACTGGGCTGGCAGCAGCAGGATGCTCCTGCTCTTGGGAGTTTGGAAATGGAGATTTTTGAGTCCCTGGGGTGCTGAAAACAACCCCTTTCCATAGGGAAAGATAGGTGTATTTCAGTGAGGACATGCAGGGGAGTCTCGAGCCCAGGGAGCTGTTTGCAGGGGTCCCGTGTGGAACTCGGTGGTGGGATGGGAAAGGGAGGAGGGTGCTGGTTCTGCTGGGCATCACCCGTGGCACTGCCAGCGCCCCATTGCAGCAGCTCCCCTGCTCCCAGCCCTGTTTCCATGCTGCTGCTTTGGCTCAAAAAGGAATCTCACTGCACGTGAATTCCCAACAACCCGAGTAACCCGATCCCACCGCAGCCTTGCCAGAGCCCCGGCCTTGCTGGAAACGAGTTTGTTGAAATAACACCAAATAACACCGTGGGCTGAGCGGGACAATCCCGGCGTGTTTGGGAGGTGTCAGCAGCAGCTGGAGCAGGGCAGGCACCTCTGCCCCAGAGCTGTGCTGTCCAGCCTGGTCTGAGCAGGGTATGGGCATGTCCAGCTGCTCATCATCTCCTTTATTCATGTCCTTTATTCATCTCCTTTATTCATCTCCTTTATTCCTGTTAGCAGCGTCTGCAGGGACACTTCTGGCTGTTGACATAAATGTCACTGGGACATTTATGGCTGTTGCCCCTTCTGTCTTTGTCCCTTCACCTTCCCCATGTCCTGCCGCTCTGGGGGGATATGGGGGGATCACTCTGGGGGCTCCCATCCCAATGAGGTGCCCAGAGGTGCCCACCCACACCGGGGCAGCCCCAGGGACTGCAGAGCCGGGGCTGTGTCACTGGGAAATGCTGGTTGCTCATCCGGGACATTGACCAGCAGCTGTTCCATCCCGTGCCAGCAGTGTGGGACACGGGGTGACACTGCTGTGGGACACAGGGTGACACTGCTGTGGGACAGTGGGTGACACTGCTGTGGGACACGGGGTGACACTGCTGTGGGACAGTGGGTGACACTGCTGTGGGACACGGGGTGACACTGCTGTGGGACACGGGGTGACACTGCTGTGGGATGCTGGGTGACACTGCTGTGGGACACGGGGTGACACTGCTGTGGGACACGGGGTGACACTACTGTGGGACACGGGGTGACACTGCTGTGGGACAGTGGGTGACACTGCTGTGGGACAGTGGGTGACACTGCTGTGGGATGCTGGGTGACACTGCTGTGGGACACAGGGTGACACTGCTGTGGGACAGTGGGTGACACTGCTGTGGGACACGGGGTGACACTACTGTGGGACACGGGGTGACACTGCTGTGGGACAGTGGGTGACACTGCTGTGGGATGCTGGGTGACACTTCTGTGGGACATGGGGTGACACTGCTGTGGGACACGGGGTGACACTGCTGTGGGACACGGGGTGACACTGCTGTGGGATGCTGGGTGACACTGCTGTGGGACATGGGGGGACACTGCTGTGGGACAGTGGGTGACACTGCTGTGGGATGCTGGGTGACACTGCTGTGGGACACGGGGTGACACTGCTGTGGGACAGTGGGTGACACTGCTGTGGGACAGTGGGTGACACTGCTGTGGGACAGTGGGTGACACTGCTGTGGGACACGGGGTGACACTGCTGTGGGACAGTGGGTGACACTGCTGTGGGATGCTGGGTGACACTGCTGTGGGACACGGGGTGACACTGCTGTGGGACATGGGGTGACACTGCTGTGGGACAGTGGGTGACACTGCTGTGGGATGCTGGGTGACACTGCTGTGGGACAGTGGGTGACACTGCTGTGGGACACGGGGTGACACTGCTGTGGGACATGGGGTGACACTGCTGTGGGACACGGGGTGACACTGCTGTGGGACACGGGGTGACACTACTGTGGGACACGGGGTGACACTGCTGTGCCCTCTCTTGCAGCCGGGGCTGGGGGCTGTGCCTCGATGACCCCCCGGCCCGGGAGCTGCTGGACTTTCCCCTGGTGCCCCCGGGTGTCCTGTACGACGTGGGCCACCAGTGCCGCCTGCAGTACGGCCCCTACTCCACCTTCTGCGACGACATGGACGTAAGGGGGACATGGGGGGCTCTGGGGGGCTTGGCTGGGGCTGTGCCCACCCTGCCCCAGGGATGGGTGTGATCTGTACCCAAGGGATGCATCTGTGCCCGAGGGATGGATCTGATCTGTGCCCCAGGGGATGGATCTGTGCCCCAGGGATGGATCTGTACCCAAGGGAGGGATGGATCTGTGCCCGAGGGATGGATCTGTGCCTGAGGGATGGATCTGTACCCAAGGGAGGGCTCTGTGCCAGGCAGGAACCTGTCCCTCTCTCCCCACAGAGTGTCTGCAGCACGCTGTGGTGCACGGTGGGGAACACGTGTCACTCCAAGCTGGACGCAGCTGTGGATGGCACAGCCTGTGGGGAGAGCAAGGTAATGGTGGTGGGGGGGGACACCCTTCTATGGCCTTGGGGAGCGCTGCTCCTGCACACACAGGGCTGGGCTCATCCCACTGCCCCTGCTCTGCCCAAACACCCGCTGCCCCAGCAGGGACTGCCTTCAGGGAAGGTGACTCACTCGGGGTCACCTGAATCACCTGGGAAGGTGAAACCCAGTTAATGACCGTGGCAGGAGAGCACAAGGCTGGTTCTGCTGCCATGGCGGATGCTCCTCCCTGGGATCTCTCCCACTGCTGGGGAGCCCCTCTGGGCTGACACTGGGCTGTGGATCCCCTTGCCGAGGGGTCTCCATGGAGCTTTGGGTTTGTTTTCTCCCTCAAACCCTCACACGGCCCAACACCTCTGGGTTTCCCACAGCTTGAGGAGCTGCAGGCTCTGGCAGAGCCCAGCTGAGCCCGGGCACTCCCGTGCAAGCAAGGCAGGGATTTCCAGGGCCCAGTCTGTGTGCTGGGCTCAGTGCCGCCCACCCCTGACGCCGCGCTCCCCTCCCGTCCCACAGTGGTGCTTCAACGGCGAGTGCGTTCCCGTGGGCTTCCGGCCCGAGCCCATCGACGGCGGCTGGAGCTCCTGGAGCGCCTGGGCCTCCTGCTCGCGCAGCTGCGGGGCAGGAGTGCAGAGCGCTGAGAGGCACTGCAGCCACCCCACGTAAGCCAGCCCCGAGCCTGCGCTGCCCACACCAGGACAGCGGTCAGGCTCACAGAGCGCTGGGGTGGTTTGGGCGGGAGGGACTGCTTCCATCCCCTGCCTGGAGTGCTGGGGTGGTTCTGCTTCCATCCCCTGCCTGGAGTGCTGGGGTGGTTCTGGTTCCATCCCCTGCCCCAGAGTGCTGGGGTGGTTCTGCTTCCATCCCCTGCCCCAGAGTGCTGTGGTGGTTCTGGTTCCATCCCCTGCCCCAGAGTGCTGGGGTGGTTCTGCTTCCATCCCCTGCCCCAGAGTGCTGTGGTGGTTCTGGTTCCATCCCCTGCCCCAGAGTGCTGTGGTGGTTCTGGTTCCATCCCCTGCCTGGAGTGCTGGGGTGGTTCTGGTTCCATCCCCTGCCTGGAGTGCTGCACTGTGACCCAAACAAAGGGCAGAGGCTCCGCGCTCAGAGATGTAAAACATATCCACAGTGTCCTTCAGTGACAGAACAGCAACCCAGGCATTCTTGGAGCCTGATTCAGAGTTGTTTTGAAAAATCCTGCTGCAGTTTATCACCCTGCTGCATTCCATCAGCCAGTGCTGGCTGGAAGTGTCCGGGCACTGCTGGAGGAGCTGCCATCTCCATCCTGGCATTTCTGCTGACCCATCTGCTCCCCACATGTCCCCTTGGTCACCAAACCCCTGCTGCACAGATTCAGCCAAAACCCCCAGCTTGCCCTGGTGTCAGAGCAGCCTGGGGTGGGGAGGAAAGGGGCTTTTAGTGATGTTCCATGGGAGTTGCTTTTCCATGGCATGGGGAGCTCTGGCAGCCCTTGCAGTGAGCTCCTGTCCCTCCCAGCCTTGTTCTGCCCATCCTCTTCCTCGGGTGAGTTTGGTACGTGCTGCTGGGCTCTTGAGGGGAGTGCTCTGTCATCTCGGTCCTGGGTCAGGACCTGATTTGTGTTTGACATAAACGCTGTGGCAGAGGTGCTGTGGTGGTTTGTGGAGTGTTCAAACACAGCTGTGGACAGGCAGGAGAGCAAACACTGGGAATTTCCCGGGCAGTTGTTTGCTTTGGCCACTGGAGGTAAATCTTCAGCTTTGCCCTTGGGATGAGGTGAGAAAATGTGTGCTGGGCATCCCCCCTTCCCACAGCCATTCCTCAGGGCAGAGTGTGTAAACACAGCCCTAAAATAATCATTAGCTTCATTCTCTTCAGCACAGTGTGCCCAGGAGAAGGAATTCTCATGGGGTCACTGGGACATGGGATGTGGACAGTGGTGTGACCGAAGGACAAGGCAGCAGGGTGGGAGATGGTTGTTGTGAGGGTGTGCTGGCATCTGGAAAAGCACTGCTGTGCTTCTCGAGTCTCTCTTGCTTTACAAAGCCCACTGTCAGCTTTGCCATTCCCTGGGGCAGCAGAGGAGCAGAGCCAGGAGGATTCCCTGGGTGGGATGGAGAGCAGCTCCTCCAGAGCAGCTGCAGGAAGGGCACCAGGCTGGAGGGGCTTGGAGCCGCCTGCTCTGTGGAAGGTGGATGGAACACCCACGGCAGGGGGTGGAACAGGGACGGGCTCTGAGGTCCCTGCTGACCCAAACCATTCACAGCTCTGTGACTCTGAGGCCTGTGCCCTGCCAGCCCTGGTGACTGTGTTTGCCTCCCCCAGGCCCAAGTACGGGGGCCGGTACTGCCTGGGCGAGCGCAAGCGGTTCCGGATCTGCAACGTGCGGCGCTGCCCCCCGGACAGGCCCTCCTTCCGCCAGGTGCAGTGCAGCCAGTTCAACCCCATGCTCTACAAGGGCAAGCTCTACAAGTGGACACCGGTGCCCAACAACAGTGAGTGCAGGGCAGACACCTCAAACCTGGAGCTGCCGTTTGCGTCCCTGCCTTGCCCCGCGGCTCATGCTGTGTTTTGTATTTTGCGCTGCCCTGGGCTTGCGGGGCGGGTTGTGCTTTCGGCTCTGCAGCGCCGGGGCTGAGCGCGTGCCTGTTCCCCAGTGAACCCCTGCGAGCTGCACTGCCGGCCCGAGCACGAGTACTTTGCGGAGAAGCTGCGGGACGCCGTGGTGGACGGCACACCCTGCTACGACAGCGACGCCAGCCGCGACGTCTGCATCAACGGCATCTGCAAGGTGGGCTGGCGCCTGGGGGCACGCGGGCCTGGAGGGCACCCCCGGGGCAGCGCCCAGCCTTGGGCACTCAGCATCCCCTCCCTCTGGTGCTGAGCTCGCTCCTTTGCCATTCCCCACTCGGAGAGCGTTCCTGGTTCCCGTGGGGTGAGTGCTACGGGCTGTGTCAGCCTCTGTGCTGGCCTCAAGGAGCTAGGGCGCCGCCCGGGCCAGGATGGGTGCAACCTGGAGCAACCTTGGAGCACCCTGGTCTCAGGGAAGGTGTCCCTGCCCATGACAGGGGGCTGGGACTGCATTGTCTTTAACGTCCCTCCCACCCCAAGGCATCCCAGGGTGCTGTGAATCCCCTGGGGATGGTGCAGCTGGTGCTGGGACGGCCTGGGAAGTGCTGGTGTGGGGCTGGTGTGTGTGGGGCTGACAGGCTGCCTTGCAGAACGTGGGCTGTGACTACGAGATTGACTCTCACGCCGTGGAGGATCGCTGCGGGGTGTGCCACGGGGACGGCTCCACCTGCCACACCGTGCACAAGACCTTCGAGGACAGCGAGGGGCTGGGTAAGGGCACCCACTGCTGTCCCCAGAGCGCCCCGTGCTGCTCCAGCACAGCTGGGCTGCTGCTGCTCCTTTGGAAGGGGAGTTTAATTCCAACTGGTTGATTTTTGGGGGATAAGACAGCAGAGAACTCAGGTGGGGCTTGGTGCCCACTGGTGCCTTACAGAGGTGCAAGGATCGGCACAGTGCTGGCACCCGGGGAACACAGCATCCACCCAAGGACAAAAATCGTCTCAGACACCTCTGACTCCCCCAAGCCCAACGCTTGGTTCCATTCCCAGGCTACGTGGACATTGGCATTATCCCCGTGGGAGCCCGGGAGATCCGGATTGAGGAGGTGGCAGAAGCCGGGAATTTCCTGGCGCTGCGGAGCGAGGACCCCGAGAAGTATTTCCTGAATGGAGGCTGGACCATCCAGTGGAACGGGGACTACAGGGTGGCAGGGACCACCTTCACCTACAAGAGGACAGGCAACTGGGAGAACCTCACCTCTCCAGGGCCCACCGTGGAGCCCGTGTGGATCCAGGTAGGATGGATCCAGGTAGGATGGATCCTGCCGTGGTCCCTCCCAGCCCTCCCTGCATGCTCTGCCCTCCTCGGGGTGAGTTTCTGTGGGAGCCAGCACTGGGGCAGCCAAGCACACGCTGCCAGCCTGGGGATGTTTCCAGCCCACACCACTTGGAGCTGAGCCTCATCCCCTTTGCAGCATTCTGCAGAATATTTGCACAGGAGAGGGAGTGTGAGGAGAAGGAGCCGTTTCCTGAGGCCTTTCCCAAATCTTATCACCAGCAGGGGAAGAGCCCCCGGTGCTTCTGGCTGGGCTGGACAGGAGGGAGGGAGCTGCCAGCTCACGCAGAGCTGTGGGAGGCACTGTCCTTGTGACCGTGAGGCCGAGCCTTCCTCTGCAGAAACCAGTGGGAATGATCCCACGCGCGACGGCACAGCTGGCACCAGGCTGGCATCCCTCGTGGTGCAGGGGTGGTGGTGGCCACGGAGCTGCATCCCACGGACCCCCAGGATCCCCCTGCCCTGGCAGCTGTGGCTCAGCCCCACGCACTCCCCAGAACATCCCCTCCTTTGCACGGGCTCACCCCGAGCAGCCGCAATCTCCTCCTGCCTTTCCTTCAGCAGCAGCTCGGGTGGGATGTGAGCAGCGTCCTGGGCCTGCTGCTGCCAAGGGCTGCTGTTAATGGGAGTGCTGGCGCGCTCAGCACCCACAAATCACTTTCTGGGATTCATAGCCTAATTAAAACCCGTGGACAACAACGTTTCGATGTTCATGGAGAGGTTTTGGAAAGGCGCCCTGGCTCTCCCGCCGAAGCTCCAAGAACAACAAAGCTTTGGCAATAATGGGAGCGCTTAGGCTAAGAAAAACAGGGATGAACTCCCGGCCCTGGCGAGGCGGGCGCTTCCAGCAGGGCTTGTGTCAGCCACGGGAGCAGCAGGAGCCCCTCTGCAGTGGGAGGCAGCTTGGGAAATTCCACCCGTGGGCAGGGACACCTTCCACACACCGGGTTACTCCAAATCCCACCCAGCTCTGCTGGGGTGCTGGGCACAGGGTCACGTCCTCCTGGTCCTGCTGGGCAGCTCCTTCACTCTGAGAAGCCCCTGGGGCAGTGCCACCCCCCACTGCCCTGCCCAACCACCCCCTGCCTGTCCCCTGTGTCCCCAGCTCTGTTCATCCCCTGCCTGTCCCCTGTGTCCCCCAGGTGCTGTTCACCCCTGCCTGTCCCCTGCCCAGCTGCTGTTCACCCCCAGGTGCTGTCCCCTGTGTCCCCCAGCTCTGTTCATCCCCTGCCTGTCCCCTGTGTCCCCAGCCGCTGTCCCCTGTGTCCCCCAGCTGCTGTTTACCTTCTCTCTGTCCCCTGTGTCCCCCAGCTCTGTTCAGCCCCTCTCGGTCCCCTGTGTCCCCCAGCTGCTGTTCATCCCCTGTGTCCCCCAGCTGCTGTTCACCCTGTCTCTGTCCCCTGCCCAGCTGCTGTTCACCCCCAGGTGCTGTCCCCTGTGTCCCCCAGCTCTGTTCACCCCATACCTGTCCCCTGTGTCCCCCAGCCCCTGTTCATCCTCCTCTGTCCCCTGTGTCCCCAGCTGCTGTCCCCTGTGTCCCCAGCTGCTGTTCATCCTCCTCTGTCCCCTGTGTCCCCAGCTGCTGTTCCAGGAGACCAACCCCGGGGTGAGGTACCAGTACACGATCCAGCGCCCGGCTGACAGCGAGAACGAGATCGAGCAGCCCGAGTTCCTGTGGCGCTTTGGCTCCTGGACCACCTGCACGGCCACCTGTGGGACAGGTGAGCACAGCCTGGGACACGGCTCTGAGCAGTGGGGCGTTCCTGGGGAGCCTTTGGCATTCCTGGTTTCACAGGTGCTAGGGGAGAAGCAAGGCACGTCTGCTGAGGTCGTGCCCGCGGTGCTCAGCAGGAACCCCAGGGCTTTATCAGTGCTCGGTGTCCTGTTACCCTGCACGGGATGGAGACAAAAGAGCTTTAGAGAAGTCAGGGAGTGTGGAAGGGCTGGTCTCCTGCCTGGCTGGGCCTCTCCAGGGGGAGGATATCCAGGGTTTTACAGAGAGCACTGGGGTCCCGCAGTGTCGGTGTGTGCACATTTGCTTCCCCCCTCCTGCCCCACTGGCTGGGTGTCCCAGGGTGCCCGGGGCAGCTTTTGGGGCAGAGGGACATTTCTGGAGCACTGCCAGGGGAGGCTGGAGCAGCAAGCATTTCCTCGAGAGCAGCTGGCACAGGAAAAAAGGGGAATTCAAGGACACTTTTGCTTTCTAGGTAGCACAGAGTGCCGGGACACGGCTTTGTTTGAAACCAGCTTTTCTACGTATGATTCGAGTGCTTGGCTTCCAGAAGGGAAGGGAAATAGAGGAGTGAATCAGGCAGGGGTCGGGTGAGGGTGAGCAGCAGGAGGAGGGCTGAGCCCCTCTTCCTGCACTGAGTGATGATGTGAGATGAGACGGGGTTTGGGAGAGCTCGCAGCGAGCCTCTGGCGAGTCCCAAGGCCCTGCAAGCTCCCGAGTGCTCGAGCCAGAGCTCGGCAGCCTCAGCAGGGTTCTGTCAGTCTCAGCTGGGTCTGCGGTGACAGCTCTCCATGTCCCAGGTCAATACGTGTTACAGAAACGGGGACAGGGCCGAGCGGGGCGGTGTGCTGAGGTCACCGCGAAACCCCTGTGAGCGGCCTGGGGCCACGAGGCCTTGGGCAGCGTCCGTCCCTGAGCTGGGCTGGGACGGGGCCGCCGAAGGAGCCCGGTGCTGCCCCTTGGCAGCCCCGCAGCTCGCAGGGCACACGGTGCCCGGGTGAGACGAGGGCAGCGGTGCCAGCCTGGTGCAGCTCCGTGGCTGCACGGCTCCAGCTGCCGTCCTGCCCCGGTGCCGGGGGCTCTGTGAGGGCACCTCAGCCTCAGCACCGATGGACCTGCACCTTCAAGTGGTGCTTTCATTTTCTTCCCACTGTCCTGGCTCACCGAGTGACCCCTCCTGTGCCCTGCTGGGTTCGGTTTCCAAAGTGGTGCTGGTGCCTGTGTGGTGCCGGTGCCCCGGGTGTGCCCTCAGTGCCCCGGGTGTGCTCTCAGCACCCTGGGTGTGCTCTCAGTGCCCTGGATGTGCTCTCAGTGCCCCAGGTGTGCTCTCAGAGCCCTGGATGTGCCCTCAGTGCCCCGGGTGTGCTCTCAGAGCCCTGGGTGTGCTCTCAGTGCCCTGGGTGTGCTCTCAGTGCCCTGGGTGTGCTCTCAGTGCCCCGGGTGTGCTCTCAGTGCCCTGGGTGTGCTCTCAGTGCCCCGGGTGTGCCCTCAGTGCCCCGGGTGTGCCCTCAGTGCCCCGGGTGTGCTCTCAGAGCCCTGGGTGTGCCCTCAGTGCCTCGGGTGTGCCCTCAGTGCCCTGGGTATGCTCTCAGTGCCCCGGGTGTGCTCTCAGTGCCCCAGGGGTGCTCTCAGAGCCCTGGGTGTGCTCTCAGTGCCCTGGGTGTGCTCTCAGAGCCCTGGGTGTGCCCTCAGTGCCCCGGGTGTGCCCTCAGTGCCCCGGGTGTGCTCTCAGAGCCCTGGGTGTGCCCTCAGTGCCTCGGGTGTGCCCTCAGTGCCCCGGGTGTGCCCTCAGTGCCCTGGGTGTGCTCTCAGTGCCCCAGCTGTGCCCTCAGTGCCTCAGGTGTGCCCTCAGTGCCCCAGGGGTGCTCTCAGAGCCCTGGGTGTGCTCTCAGTGCCCCAGGTGTGCCCTCAGTGCCCCAGGTGTGCTCTCAGCGCCCCAGGTGTGCTCTCAGTGCCCCGGGGTGCCCTCAGTGCCCCAGGTGTGCCCTCAGCGCCCCGGGGGTGCCCTCAGAGCCCGTGTTCCCGCAGGGGTGCAGCGGCAGGTGGTGCACTGCGTGGAAAGGCTGGCGGGGCTGGTGGAGGAGCGGTTCTGCGATGCCCTGACGCGCCCCGACGACCAGCAGCGCACCTGCAGCGAGGAGCCCTGCCCAGCCAGGTGCCACCCGCCCTGTCCCCCCTCCCTCGCCCTGGGCTGGTCCGTGACAGCATCCCTGGGGTTGTCTGACCGCCGCGGGCATTGCCTGTCCTCAGGCTGAGCCTCACAGACGGTCCCGTGCTGGCAGGATGCTCCTCTCTGCCTCTGTGCACATAACCCTGGCACAGCTCGGGGACTGTCCCATCCCTGACCCTGTGTCCCAGCTCCCAGACCTCGGGCTGACACATTTGGGATCCTCCTTTCCCCACGGCCTCACATGAAGGGCAATGGGATGGATCCTGGAGCATGGCTGCTTGCTCTGGCTGAGATCTTTCTCTTCCCTTTTCTCCCTTTTTTCCCCCTTTTCCCCCCTGTGCAGGTGGTGGGTGGGTGAGTGGCAGCAGTGCTCAGCCACGTGTGGCCGGGCAGGGCTGATGAAGAGGACGGTGCTGTGCATCCAGAGCGTGGGGCTGGACGAGCAGAGGGCCCTGCAGCCAGCAGACTGCCAGCACCTCACCAAGCCGGATGCCACCATGCCCTGCCACCCAGAGGTCCCCTGTCCCTCCCCGTGGGCTGTGGGCAACTGGTCTGAGGTGAGAGGGGACGCTGGGGATGTGCCAGTGTCTTACAAAGGGGTGGGAGCTGGGGACGGGGGTCCCTGGACACCTCAGCCTGCCCCGGAGCGATGGGTGTGCTCCTGCTCACAGAAACCCATGGCTGTGTCCCTGTGGGCTCCCCTGGATGGGAATTCCATTGCCTGGGGAGCTCTCAGGGTGGGATAGGGGCATTGGGCAGTTTAACTGCGCCCCAGCTCCCACGGATGGAAGGAATTTCATTGCTCATGGAAGTCTCAGGATGAGGAGGGGGCATTGGGCAGTTTATCTCTGCCCCAGCCCTGGGCTTTGCAGCCCCCTCACTCACACAGGGTGAGTGCCACGCTCTGTGCTTGGCACAAGGAGGGCAGAAATGAGGTTTTCAGCTGGACATGGCCTGGTGTACTGGAAGGTGTCCCTGCCCAGGGCAGGAGGTGGAACTGGATGATCTTCAAGGTCCCTTCCAAGCCAAATGATTCCATGGGGTGATTAATGGTGACATTCTCTGTAGCCTTGATTTATTTTTGTGTTTTTGTGAATCAGCTTAGCCACAGGCTGAGGGTTTCAAGCAGAAAATGATAACTCCTAATTTAAACAGCCGTTCCAAAAGTGTTCAGAGTGAAGACAAATATCAGGAGAGAAAGGGGAGAGCCTGGGAACAGAGCTTGTTGCTAAGGAACAAATGGAATCAAATGTGAGCAGAGGATTTGAAGGCTAGATGAGAGCGAGTTGGAAATATTTTTCTAGGGGCCCACAAAAGCCACAATTAAGGGCTGAGAAAGATGGATGCAATGATTTAAAGGGAAAATTATGGCTTGTAGGTGGGTCAGAGCTGGGCAGGGCAGCCCCAGCCCTCACTGCTGGCCTCTCTGGTGTTGGCACCAGTGGATCTGTGAGCCCTGGAGAAAATGTGTTTGGGATTTTGAGGTTCTGTAATTTTTCTGTCCTTTAATTTAAAGGGAGAGCCCCCTTTCTTTTCCATTTCCACCATAATCAGGGGGATTGGAGGGGCTGGGAAGCTTCCCAGAGCTGTGGTCCTTCTGTCAGCAGAACCAGCAGGGTGGCACAGCTTCGTCTGCAGAGCCCAGGCGGCAGCAGAGTGCCCACCTGGCACTGGGGCACCTGGCCCTGGCACAGGGGCGCTCTGGGGGCCCACAGCTGCATCACACTGGGACTCAGTGCCTCAGGACGACCCCGGAGCTCTGCACGCACAGCTTTGTGGAGTTTCCAAAGGAGCTGGTTTGTGGTTCTTCAGGGGAGCAGCTCCTTGCAGCCCTCTCGCGGTGTTGTGTGTGGTAATGGTTGATTCCAGCTCTGGAAATGCCTGGTGATGGCCATTCCCAATGGGGAATCCTGGAATGCTCTGGGGTGGAAGGGACCTTAGAGCCCATCTGGTTCCACCCCCTGCCATGGGCAGGGACACCTCTCACAAGCCTGCGTTGCTCCAAGCCCCAAATGCAGCAGAAAATGCTGCTGTTCTCCTTTCCAGCTCCTCAGTTCCTTTTGTGCTGGCCCATCTCAAAGATCCCATTATGGGGGGATGCTGTGTCCCCACAAAGCTCCTTCCTGACCTTTGCTTTTTCCCTGCTGGGACAACACACATGTTGTTGTTCCCTGCTTCAAAGAACGCTCTTCTAGAAGAAGAGCTGCAATTCATGGCCATAGGTCACAGGAAAGGCCCATTAGCTCATCTCACCCCTGCCCTTCCCAGCCTCCATCTCCCGGGAAAACTGGGCAGGAAAGCAGGGCAAGGATCACCCTGAGCAAACCCCCGCAGCCCCAGCCCTGCTCTGGCACGGTCTGCAGTGGGGCTTTGGGCAGCAGTGCTCTGCTGCCAGGGCGGGACTGGCACAGGAGCTGTCTGGGGCCCGGGTGGGTGGTGGGGTTGGCAGAGGGACGTGGAGCCCTCACAGAGGGAGCACTGGCACCACTCCTGGCCGTGCCCCTCTGTGACCGTGTTCACAGGGGTCTCAGGCTGAGGGAAGAGACAAGGATCTGACTCCGTGTTTCAGAATGTTTTTTATTTATTATTTTATTATATAAATTTACATTATTTATGTATTTTATATTTATATATATTATAGATTTACATATTTTATGATATATATTTACATTAAAACTATACTAAAAGAATAGAAGAAAGGATTTCCTCAGAAGGCTAGCTAAGAATAGAGTAGCAAAGAATGATCACAAAGGTTTGTGGCTCGGGCTCTCTGTCCGAGCCAGCTGGGCTGAGATTGGCCATTAATTACAAACATCTAACATGGGCCAATCCCAGATGCACCTGTTGCATTCCACAGCAGCAGATAATCAATGTTTACATTTTGTTCCTGAGGCCTCCCAGCTTCTCAGGAGGGAAAATCCTAAAGAAAGGATTTTCCATAGAAGCTGTCTGCGACGCCCCACAGCGCTGTCCCTCTCTGTTCCCTCGCAGTGCTCGGTGACCTGTGGGAACGGGACCCAGCGGCGCCCGGTGCACTGCAGCAACAGCACTGGCACCCCGTGTGACCCTGCCCACAGACCCAGCCGCGAGAGGGCCTGCTCCTTGCCACAGTGCCACCAGAGCTGGGACAGCACAGACTGGTCTGGCAGCGGCTCCTCCAGCAGGGAGCTGTTTAATGACATCCAGTACATCCCCAGCAAGCACGTTCCTCAGTTTAACCCCTTCATCCCACACGGCCCGGAGTCCAACGATGTCAACGTCATCGCCGAGGAGGACTTCTCAGCCAGGAAAGGAAACGTCTTTGTGGATGACTTTTACTACGATTATAACTTCATCAACTTCCACGAGGATCTGTCCTACTACCCCTTCACGGAGAAGGAGAGCAGAGGCGAGGAGCCAAGGGCAGAGCTGAGCACGGATGGCACCGAGGGGCCCTGGGAGGTGCCCACCGAGGCCCTGCTCACCACTGGGCTGGGAGCAGAGAGCCAGGGGCAGCCAGGCCCCCGGGAGGAGCACACCTCTGCCCCTGTGCATGGGCGACACACAGAGCCCGGGGGTTTAGGCAGGAATGACCTCCTGAGCATGGTCCCCGAGGATATGGGATCAGCCACCCCCAGATACAGCACCCCTGCCTTTTTGGGGGAGCAGGAGGAGGAGGGTGCAGTGCCTGTGCCCCGCTCTGAGCACCACCCGCCCACCCAGAGCTCCATGAGCCCTGACTCTGCAAACCACGGCCAGGCACCCTGGGATGAGCCCCAGAGAGCTGTGCCCAGCAGGAGCAGCCTGGGGCAGGGTGTCCCCGCTCCCTGGGGTCCCCACCCTGCCGGCGTGGGCTGGGGCAGTGCCCGGGTGGATGTGTCCCTGGGGCCAGCAGCACGGGGCAGCAGCGAGGGCAGTGTGGGCACACAGGGACGTGGCACTGCAGGGAGAGGCCATGGGGACTCCAGGGAAATGGCTCTGGCCACCAGCAGTGACAGTCCTGGTGCAGCCCCACAGCCCAGCGAGCAGCACGGGTGGGCAGGGGTGCCAGAGGGGATGCTGGACACGTGGGCAGGAGGGCAATCACATGGCATGCAGAGGGCAGATCTTGCCTTGCCCACCCCGCAGGGCCTGGGCTTGGGGGTAGCAGGGAGTGCTGGCAGCCCCCACCCTGTCCTGAGCCCCCCTCCTGTGGGTGCTGATGGGGCTCCCGTGGGGCAGGGAGGGCTCCAGCCAGAGCTGCACGGCCCCACAGCCCCCACCTCCACCCCCTCTATGGCCACAGCAGCCCCTGCAGTGTCCCTGTCCCCTGCCATGGCCGGGCCAGCCCCCCAGCTCACCCCCAGGGGCCGGCAGGATGGCCTGGGCCCAGCCGTGCCCACAGCCCCAGCTCAGGGCCCAGCTGCCCACAATGCAGGGTCCCCCCGGGAATGGGGGGCACAGGGGGTGTCCCTGCACCCGGATCCGGCATTGTCCCACACCGAGCTGACCTCCCATGGGACCCCCCTCAGCATCCCTGCTCCGAGGGACCCCTCACCATGGGCACCCTCAGGGACATCAATGAGGGACCCCTCACCATGGGCACCCCCAGGGATACCAACAAGGGACCCCTCACCATGGGCACCCTCAGGGACATCAATGAGGGACCCCTCACCATGGGCACCCCCAGGGATACCAACAAGGGACCCCTCACCATGGGCACCCTCAGGGACATCAATGAGAGACCCCTCACCATGGGCACCCCCAGGGATACCAACAAGGGACCCCTCACCATGGGCACCCCCAGAGACATCAATGAGAGACCCCTCACCATGGGCACCCCCAGGGATACCAACGAGGGACCCCTCACCGTGGACACGCCCAGAGACACCAACAAAGGAGCCCTCACCACGGGCACCCCCAGGGACACCTGCCTCTGGTGACGGGGGGCAGGAGTTGTCCCAGCCCACCCCTTTGTCCCCCCCGCTCTGGGAGAAGAGGCTGGAGGAGGAGGAAGAGGAGGAGGCTGCGCTTCCACCATCACCCTCTGCAGCAGCCACTGCCAAGCCCAGCTGGGAGGTCGGGAACTGGAGTGAGGTACGTGGTGAGTGCCATTGAAAGGGCCAGTGTGGATGTGAGACCTGTCCCTGCCCTGGCTGCCTCTGGGACCTTTCTCTTGGCAGCATGGGGTCATTAGTGCTAATTAAGAAGCAACTGGTAATCAAAAGCTACAGGCACCCCCAGCGCCAGGGTGCTGCCCCATTTTCCCCTCTGCTGTGGCCATGAGAATCCAGGGAGCAAACCCTGAGCAGGGAGAGGAAGGGTTGGTCCCAGCCAGAGCAGAAACGGCTGGAATGGGCCATGGAGGAGCGTGTTCCTCCCCTTCCCTCCCCGAGTGCTGCCTGATGTGGGATTGCTGAGAGGGGTTTTGGGGCAGGTTTTTCAGCGTTCCCTGTGTTGCAGTGCTCGGCCACATGCGGCCTGGGTGCGGTGTGGCGCTCGGTGCGCTGCAGCAGTGGCGCTGACGGTGGCTGTCCCATGGCCGACAGGCCCGTCCCCGCCCGGAGGTGCTCCCTGAGACCCTGCTCGGCCTGGCGTGTGGGCACCTGGAGCAAGGTACGGGGCCCAGGGTGGCTCTGTGTCCCTCCCCTCCATGGCTCTGTCCCCTTGCCCACAGTGTCTCTGTGTCCTCCCCAGTGCTCCAGGAGCTGCGGCGGGGGCACCAAGGTGCGGGACGTTCACTGCGTTGACACGCGGGACCAGCGGCTGCTGCGGCCCTTCCACTGCCAGGCGGGGCTGGCACAGCCCCCGGCGCAGCTGCCCTGCCACAGTGCCCCGTGCCTGGACTGGTACACGTCCTCCTGGAGAGAGGTACGGGCTGGCCTGGGCCCCGCTCGGCCCTGCTGCCAGGCCAGGGACACCTGTGCTATCCCATGTGGCTCTGAGCCCCGTGTCCCACTGGCCTGAGACACCGCCAGGGATCCAGGGGTACCCACAGCTGTGCTGGGAACTCCATCTCAGCTCTTTGCCACCCTCATCCCATCCATCCCTGCCCAATCTCCCATCCATCCCTGCCCTTTGGCAGTGGGAGCCATTCCCTGTGTCCTGTCCCTCCATGCCTTGTCCCCAGCCCCTCTCCAGCTCTCCTGGAGCCCCTCCAGGCCCTGCTGTGTGCAGCAGGGGCTCAGCCCTGCCCTGGCCTGCCCTGCCCTGCCGTGCCGTGTGTCCCGCAGTGCTCGGAGCCGTGTGGCGGCGGGGAGCAGGCCCGGCTGGTGACGTGCCCGGAGCCGGGGCGCTGCGAGGAGAGCCTGAGGCCCAACAGCACCCGGCCCTGCAACAGCCAGCCCTGCACCACCTGGGTGGTGGGCTCCTGGGGACAGGTGAGCGGGGCTGAGCCCTCCAGGGGCGCCTGCAGGGAATGGGGACCCGCTGGGGCTGTCCCAGGCTGAGCCCCGGGTCCCCGCAGTGCTCAGCTCCCTGTGGAGGGGGCATCCAGCGGCGGCAGGTGAAGTGCATCGACACCAGGAGCGGGGTGGCCGAGGAGGACAGCAGCCTGTGTGACCACGAGCCGTGGCCAGAGAGCACCCAGAAGTGCAACCCCCAGGAGTGCGACAGCTCCGAGCCAGGTGAGCAGCACCGGGCTGGAGAATGGTGTGGGAGGTCTGGGAGATGGAGGGAGCGGTTCCTACGTGGATCGTGTAAGGATGACTTGATGATTCAGTGGGAATGTTGTAACTGTAAATGTCCAGAGCATCTGTCCCTCGAGGGGCCAGCAGGGTTTTGTGAGCTGGGATAGGCTTGTTGGGGTCAGCAGTGTCACCCACCTCAGGGACACCCCAGGGACCCTGTGGGGTGAAAGGACCCGTCCAGAGGCAACGGGGCATTCAGGGAAAGGAAGGCACAGGGAATACCCAGTGATGGAGCTCTCAGGAAGCTGTTCAGTGGTAAAGTCCCAGAACACAAGACTTGTGAAACAGGCTGGGCCCAGCATGAGAAAATGGAATAAAGGAACCGTTCTCAGCATCTTCAGGTGTGTCTGAGCAGGTGCTCCAGGGAGCCAGCCCCTCTTTGTCCTTTACCTGCCCCAGCTGCAGCCACAATGCTTGGCCACACCACGGGCACTCACTTGGCTTCTTCTCCCTCTTCCACTCACAGAGATACATCCCAAGCACCAGACAGTTCCCTGGGAGACAGAAATCTGGGCACTGCAAGGGTTAACAGCACTTACAGAAGAGCAGTATAATGAGGGATTAGATGTCACTGATATCAGCATGTCAGTCACTTACCAGCTTTATCTCTTTAATGTGTCTGTGCAAAAGAAAAGCTCTTTGGCTGCCCAGAAGGTATTGTTGGGCCTCCAGGAGGTTTGCTGGCCAAAGGGAGGGCTGAGAGGTGGGGCAGGGGGCAGCAGTAGCTGCCTGGGGTGGAGGAGTGGATCCATGGCTGCTCCACACATCCCTGAGGTCCCCTCTGGACACTCATTCCAGCCTTCCAGCTCTTTTTGTTTATCCCAGCACCAATTCCAGAGCAGGCAGCGCTGGCTTTGGTTAGCTGGGATTTGGGCACTGGCACTGCTGGCCATCAGGAAGTTTTCAGCCATGAATCTGCTCCTTTTCTGGAGCATTTGCAGGGCCATGGGGCACTCCAGCGTTTAGGAAATGGTGAGTCAGCCCTGCTCAAGACACGATGTGCGGTTCCGGCTGTTTTGGTCAGGGGAAAATTTCCGTGCCAGGCTTGGTGATGAGAGCCGTGGAGCCAAGGCTGGACCAGAATAACCACTGAGATGTGTAGGAAGCACACAAATAAATGGTAAAAGCCTGGATCAAAAATGACATAAATGCTCTGGCTGCAGCCCAGGGCAGGAAACGCCTCTTGGAAATACAAACGTTTCCAGCCAAAGCATGAAGGGGAACAAAACTTTCACATGGCAGGAAATCCCAGATGTGTAAATGCACAGGCAAAGGATCCCAGAAAGACAGAAATGTAACTCCAGCCCTTTCCTGTGCTTTAGGGGATCTCTACTGCGCAAATGGGCTCAGGCTGGAGCAATCTGTGTTTTTGTGAGGAGCACAAGGAGCCTCTCCCTCCTCTGCACAAGGTGCTCCAGTGCCAGCAGAACCAGGGCTGGCTCTGTGACTGCCCATGTCCTCACTGGACACGAAAGTGCCAGTAACCCCAGCGGGGTTTAAATGTTCAAACCATTATCAGATGGATGTGGAGCAGAGATGGAGCAGATGAAGCACAAACAAACATCTCACAGCAGTCGGCTCCTCAATTAAAGGAGGTCGGGATTAATTAGAACCAGAGTTCTGAGCTGTTGCCAGGTTATAAATTAATTGGAGATTCCACCAAGGTTATTTTTGAATGTGGCTGTTGCCTTACAGCTGCAGCCAGCTGTGAGGGTGTCCTTAGATGGCTCCTGGGAGCTCCAGGGCCGTGGGCACCCCAGTGCCTCCGTGTGATGCTCCAGAGCCTGGGGATGTTTATCTGGGAATTGTTTATGGTGTTATGGAAAGGAGCTGGGCCCAGGTCTGCGTGGGGGCCTGGAGAAGCCTGCAGCAGTTCATCCAGATTTAAACCAGATCAGACAGATTTAGAACAGAAAAGTGGGAATTGCTGTGCACTGAAGGAGGAATCAGGGTGAACGGAGCTGGTCACTCAGCTGGTCCCTGCAGGGTGGTGGCCGTGCTGGGCACAGCAGCTCCTGGTGGTGGTGGTGGTGACACATCCCTGCCCAGGCCAGAGCAGGGCAGCCCTGGGTGCTCATCAGGTCATACCATGGAATTAGTCGGTTCTCTTGTGCCCATTTCTCCAGATCTGATACCAGGGAGGTCTCTGAGCTCCCCAAATCTGCCCAGGCAGGTGATGGGGCCAGTTCTTGGCTCCAGCAGCAAACACAGCTGCTCCACAGGTGTCTCAGCTTGGAATTCCAAGGGGATGAGGTGCAGGCTCCACTGGCTGGAGGACAAGTGTGTGTAAAGTGCTGTGTGTGTGTATCCAGTGGTGCAGCTCCTCTGGGAGCAGGATGGAGCCCAGCCCGTGTCCTGGGAGCAGCAGAGCCTGGGGGCCAAGGAGTGAGGGCTCTGCTCACACAGGGTCAGTCCCTGACACCATCTCTGTCCCACTGCTCCTGTTTGCTGGCTCCTTAGCCAGGGCTGGCCGCATTTCCATTAATTGCCAATTAAACGTGGTGCTCTGAGCGAGGAAATGAAATTGTCCATGGCTCGGCAAGTCACAGAGTTCATCCACAAGGGATCCATGTGGGAAATAATTGCAACAAATCCCAATTTTCCGAGTGGTGAGGCCAGGAGGTGCTGCTGAGTGAGGCATGGAGAGCAATTAATTAACTGCTAATTTACAGCAGGAGCCAGTGGGAAAGGGATGCTGCAGAAAGGACTCCCTGTTTGGATAAAATGTAGGAGAAAGATGTTTGCAGCAGGGCTGAAAACTGTGGGGTTTGTGGGTTTCTCCCAGTTTTGCCAGCCGTGGCTGTGTCAGTGGGGATGCATCCCATGCATCCCCTCCATCCCCTTCATCCCATCCATCCTCCCCATCCCCTCCATCCCCTCGTGCTGACCAGACACCCAGGGAGGCACCTCAGCCCCAGAGCAGGACCCTGGGATAATTTACTTGTTAAATTCAGCCCTGGCTCCGAGAGCGTCCCGAGGGCCAGAGGTCAGCAGCCTAATTCCCTGGATTTGCCAGCTCAGCTCCAAGCTCAACCTTTCCTTGTTTTCACAAAACCTGTTCCAGGAAGTTTGTTTTTCCCAGGAATAAAAGTAAAAGCTTAGGCCTGGCTGGCAGAAGCTTAAATGAAATTTAAAGCGACTTCCACGCCAACCTAAAATAACAGCCCCAAAAAAAGTGGGGGTTTTCAGTCCCTAATGTGCTGACTTAGCCTGGATTTTTAAAGCCCTGCTTTAAGCTATTTCTTTAGTCTAAAATTTGGCACGGAATTATGGAATGTGTTTCCAAATGAAGTGTGAGCATTATGTAAAAAATTGTTAATAGAAAGAAATAGCAGTAAAAGCATTCAATGAGAATTGGGTGGGTTCTGTAGGTCCCTCTCTGAAGAGCTGACAAATTAAGTGCTTATCGCAGCTTCCCTTGCCCAAGCCCGAATTCCAGGGAGGAATCACAAGCTCAGCCAAGATTTTCAGACCTGAGGCTGACCCTGCATGCATCCACCCCGAGACTGAGCAGGATCTGGGAGAGTGATGGGAACTCGACCCCACAATGACTCCCACTGGCTGCACGGAGTGCAGGGAGCGCTGGGAACGCTCCCAGGCCTGGGTGGGACTCAGGGGGTGTCCTGTGCAGGGCAGGACTTGGATGGTCCCTGTGTGTCCTGCCAAGCTGGATATTTGATCATCCATGAGGTCGCTTGGCTTTGGAGCCCAGGGTCTGCTGGGGTCTCCTGTAGGGTCAGCAGAGCTGCAGCCAAGGGTGGTGGCTCTTCTCCCCATCCCCAAGCCCATCCCTGCTGTTCTGCAAGGTGAGCCCACCCTGGGTGGCTGAGGAGCTGTTCAGGGAGCAGTGACCCCTGGCAGGGTGGGCTCGGTGCTGCCTGGGCATGGGGCAGGCACAGGAATTTCCTGATGGTCCCAGGGTTTTCTGATGGGCCCAGGAATTTCCTGAGCCACTGGAGAGGGAGCAGGAAAGAGCTGAACCATCACCCCAGGCCTGGAAAGCAGTGTGAGCCTTCCCAGCTCTTTCCAGGGAAGGCAGCTTGGTTGTGATCCATAAATAACTTTCTAGGAAGCTGTGAGCGCTGAATGTCCTGAGGGGCTGGGCAGGCAGGGAATATCCAGCAGTGCCCAGGACATTCCCACCCCTCCATGGGCATCCCCCAGCAGTGCCCAGGGCGTTCCCACCAGGGCAGAGCATCCCCCAGCAGTGCCCAGGGCGTTCCCACCCCTCCATGCAGGGCTGGAGCAGCCCCCAGGCTGAGGTGTGCTGTGAAGCTGGGATCCCTCCACCCTGCTCTCTCAGCACTGCTGATCCAGCAGAGCAGTGATAAATGGCTTTTTGGGGGCACAGGGACACCCTGGCCGGGCACAAAGAGCTGCAGCTCGGGAGGCAGGGAGGAAATACCTCAGCTGAAACAGAAAATAAGTTTTAGAGCAGTGTAGTGATCTTCTCTCTGCTGGGCTGGGGGAGGGGGCTGTGGCTGGAATCCCAAACCAGGGAGAAGTCTCTGCTCTGCGTCTGCCGCATCCCTCGCTTCAGCTCCTCCCGTGGGAATGGGGGCAGCAGCCCTTCCCTCAGCACAGCCTTTGTTCCCAGAGGGGACAGGGAGAGGGCCAGTGGTCAGCCAGAGCTCCCCTGTGTCCTGAGAAAGAGAAAATCCCATTGCCCTGCCCCATTTCTGTCCCATGGCCCAGGGAGAAGCCATGGGGGGTTGGCCCCAGAGTGCATCAGCTCTGCCCTTTTGCAGAGAAAAGCTGTGATCTATTTTAGTTCCTTGTACAGGAGGTAACATTGGAATCACAGAATCTTAGATTTCAAGCTTAGGCTCAGTTTTGAGTTGGTGTAATTTATGTGAGTCTGACACCGCTGGGTGAGAAGCTGCAGGCTCAGCGAGTTGGGCCTTGCTCTGAGACAGAGAAGGAGGAAATCAAAAACTCCAACAGAGCAGCTCTGTATTCATATAAACCATGAGTACCTGGGGATGGGTCTGTGCTGCTGGACTGAGCCCAGTGGGGCCTGGGCTGCCCCTGGAGCAGCCGTTCCCTAAACAAAGCCCGTCCCCAGAGCAGCACCAGAGTTGTTTTAAGGGCTGCAGGACACCTGCAGGAAGCGAACCAGATGATGCAGGTTCTCAAAATAACCAAAACAATTCAAAGAAAAAAGGAATTCTGGCCTTTCCGCCACTCTGCTGGCACTGGGGGGGCTGGCAGGAGGTAACACTGGGGGGGTTTGTCCCCTGCACCTCAGCTCTGTGCCCTGGGCAGGTGCTCTGGAGCTGCTGGCAGCAGCACAGGTGTGCTTCCTGCTGGGGATGGCAGTGCCCAGGTGCTTTGGAGCTGCCGGGGATGGGCAGTGCCCAGGTGCCCAGGTGCAGGAGGGCACTGTCCACGTCTCCCCAGCCCTGCAGCTCCCGCAGAGCCCGGGTCGGTTTGGGCTGGAGGGGACACTAACGGTGATCTCATTCCCACACCGGACACCCGGTGCCCGCGGTGCCAGCGGCACTGACACCCTCCCGCGCTCCTCTCTCCCCTCCAGGCGTCCCCTGCGAGCGCGACCGCCTGAGCTTCGCCTTCTGCCAGACGCTGCGGCTGCTGGGCCGGTGCCCGCTGCCCACGGTGCGTGCCCAGTGCTGCCGCAGCTGCCAGCACGCCCTGCCGGCGCCCGGGCAGCAGCGCGGCCAGCAGCGCCTGGCCCGCAGGTGACGGCGCCGTGCCCACCTAGGCTGGCACCGCCGCTCCGCGTGCCCGGCGTGCCCGGCTCTCCGACTCTGCCACTCTCAAACGGTGCTCAAACCATCCCCGGGGCTGCCGCTGGGGCTGGGCAGGTCCCGCTGCTCCCCACCCACATCCAGGGGATGCTGCCAGGGTCACCCTGCCCCAGCGTGCCAGCGGAGGGCAGGGGAGAGGGAACTGAAAGCAGCAATAATTTGGGGAGAACCTCTCAGAAATGCTCATGGTGCTATCATTTGACATTTGCAGCCTCTCGAAGGTGTTGGCTGGCCAGCACAAATCTTGATTTTTATTGTTATTTTTATATCTCTGAGGTGAGCATCCAGCATTCCACCGGCTCTGCCGACCCTTTGGGGTAGGGATTTTTTATTTTAACTTTAAGGGACTTGAAGCTGGCAAACCACTCCTGTAATTTTCATTAAAATGTTTACCCACTGAAGCTAAATAGATTTAATTTAAGAAGTGGAGGCAGGGCAGAGGAGTAAAGTTTCAGCTTCAGCTGGGGCTGTCAGGGCTCTGTCTCCCCACTGCTGGCTTCCTCTGCCAAAGCCATTGCTGTGTCCCTCTGGAGCAGAGGGCACCACCAGGGACACCGAGGTTTGGAGGCCACCAGGGCATTCCCTTGCATGATTTGGGCAGCAGAGGGAAGCTGCCCTGGCAGTGAGTGGCACATCCCCTCCCTCGTGGGCAGCCAAGTGCTCAGTCCCTAGATTTCTCTATGTGTAGCAGTGTAATGCTTGGTTAAGGTGTTTTTCTGTGTCCTTACGGGCTGAACCCTTTTCCCCTGCTTATCTAGATTCTCCTCTGTTAAGGTTAGCTGATTTTTAACTAGAATATCCAATTTACTCTGAGGCACAGCCCCTACTGCCCGCTCCCAGAGCGGTGTGGAAACAAATCCCTGCCTGTATGGGGAGGGATTCCTGCCAGGTTGGTCTCTGGAGGAGGGCAGGAGCGTTTAGGTAGGAATTCCTTTCCCTATTACTCTTCAGGCTGTGGAGGGTGCCCAAAACCTGGGGCACCTTGAAGGGCAATCCTCCCTGCATGGGCAGAGCCAGGCTGGAGCCCATCCCATTTGGGCTGCAGAGCTCCAGGTGCAGCAGCACTCAGCCCGAATTCCTGGGTGTGATTTGTATGTAAAACACAAGCCGTGACCTCACCATTTGTGCTTTATTCCGTTCCAAGGTGGTGTACCGTTTTTATGGTCCAAGAACCCGTGTCCAGTCCTGGTTTCCTTGTCCCCAGCACCATCTGTCCCACACCCTGTCACCCTCCCAGGATTGCAAAGGGACGACCCTTGTGCTGGGGCCTCATGGCCACAGCTCACAAACTGTTAAATTAAACAGTTACTGAAGGAAGCAGGTGGGTTTCACATTTTCTCCTCCCCATGGGGAATTCTGAAGGTTTTCAGCTAATTGGAGATGGTTCAGGCACTGGCAGCAGGAAGGAAGGATCAGTTTGCATCTGAAAATCATTCACAGCTGCCCTTTGCAACTGGGATTTGTTGATTAAAACATGAGCCGGGCTGATGGGGTAAATCAGTTCTGCAAATCAATTTATTTGTGACACAGGACCTGGTGAGCCCCTCCTGCTGTGCCTCTCCATGTGCAGGGTCCCAGCTGTGGCTGAGGGCACGGGTAATCCCTCCTGTGGGACACCAGGCCGTTTTTAGCCACATAACAAGCACAGAAACTGCATTGTCGGTGACAATAAAACACATCTGGCTTAAATATCTGCGATATTTTCTTTCAGTGAGACACCTCCAGTGAGTGTCTGTGCAAGGAGGCTCTTCACAAGGGCTGGCGTGACAGGAGAAGGGGAATGGCTTCCCATTGACAGAGGGCAGGCTCGGATGGGATGTAGAAATGCCTTTTTTCTTCTTCTAAAGGCGCTTTTATTGTCTCAACACAAGCAGGATGTTACTCAGACAGAGCTGCTGCGGTGGGGCGAAAGGAGGAAAGGGCTCGTGGATCAAAAGATGTTTGAAATAGGATCGTGGAATGGTTTGGGTGAGAGGGGACCTGAAAGCCCATCCGCTCCTACCCTGTGGCAGGGGGAGGAACTGGATGGGCTTTCGGGTCCCTTCCCCCCCAAAGCCCTCCGTGCTTCCATGATCTCCTGGAGGACTCTCTGAGAGACCTGTTGGCTTCAGACCAGAAGTCAGACCTTGGTGCCTGCCTTGGTCACCCCCAGCCGTTTCCACGCTGGAGCCAGGAAGGAAGAGGAGCTCGTTGGTGGGGAAGCAGCAGCAGCAGCTGTGGAGGAGCCTGTTTGTGTCTCAGGCCCTCGGGAACGCTCCAAGGCTTCCGCAGCCCCGGGAGCTGCTGGATGTCCTGACAGAGCACCTGTGGTCACAGCCCTCAGACCTCACCTCTGTCCAGGCGCCTCTGTCCAGCCCAGGTGAGCTCACCTGGAGGGATTTGGCTCCCAGGGAGCCAGAGGGGCCACCAGCCCTTCACCGTGGGCTGGGAGGGGCACAATCCCACCCTGAGCAGGCAAGGAGGCAGCGAAGCCAGAGGGGCCAGGAGCAGCTCAGCTCCCGCTGTGCTTTCTAGATAACAATAACAAATGGGTTTATTTCCTCTTGTTCTTAAAACCTCCTTGTGCCGCACAGAAAGGCTTCACAGGCCCAGCACAGAGGGGCGGCAAAGCCAGGACAGCAAGGGAAGGATTTGAAAATGTCACTGGCTGATGTTTTTGTTTGGATGTTATTGGCAGCTGATCCCTGCCAGCTGCTCCCGGAGGGAACAGCCCTCACCCAGCCAGCCACCTCGGGGTGCTGCACCCCGGCCACAGCTCCGGCAGCTCATCCCGGGGCTGCCATTGCACAGGGACATTCCCGGGGGAAGTAAAGCCCAGAAAAGGGCAGGAAGGGAGGGAAAGGAGCTGCCCCCTCCCCAGCTGGTGCCAGGGCACGCTGTGTTTGCTCACCCGGAGCAATCATTTGGTTGGGAAATTCAGTAAAGCTGTTCCACATGTGGGAGGGCAGGGCTGCCCCAACCCACAGCCCCCTCCGAGGGAAGGCTCAGCCGGGTGTAAACATTTAGAAATACCCACGCGGTAAAAATAGCTCTGTCTGTACACGCGACTGCTCCGCTGCCGTCTGCGGTGAGTAAGTTACACCCCGAGTAAAGTGTGTGCAAACCCTAGCGCTCTGCGTGGCCATGGCACAGGGGAGCAGCCCCCGGCTCTCTTTCTCCTCCAGCCAGGAGCTCCGGGATGGAAACGGGATTTCAGCCCTGGAAAGGCGGCTGGGTCCCCGCGCTGGGTCCCTAGGATGGGTCCCCGGGATGGCCCCGGAGCCAGGCTGGGTCTCCGGGATTGATCCCCGGGATGGATCCCGGGATTGATCCCCGGGCTGGGTCCCCGGGATGGATCCCGGGATTGATCCCCGGGCTGGGTCCCCGGGATGGATCCCCGGGATTGATCCCCGGGATTGATCCCCGGGCTGGGTCCCCGGGATTGATCCCCGGGCTGGGTCCCCGGGATGGATCCCGGGATTGATCCCCGGGCTGGATTCCCGGGACTAATCCCCGGGTTGGGTCCCCGGGATGGATCCCCGGGATTGATCCCCGGGATGGATCCCCGGAATGGATCCCGGGATTGATCCCCGGGCTGGGTCCCCGGGCTGGGTCCCCGGGTTGGGTCCCCGGGATGGATCCCCGGGCTGGGTCCCCGGGCTGGGTCCCCGGGATGGATCCCGGGATTGATCCCCGGGCTGGGTCCCCGGGATGGATCCCCGGGCTGGGTCCCCGGGATGGATCCCGGGATCGATCCCCGGGCTGCGTCCCCGGGATTGATCCCCGGGCTGGGTCCCCGGGCTGGATCCCGGGATTGATCCCCGGGCTGGGTCCCCGGCAGGCTCCTCCCGGCGCTGCGGTGCCGTGGCTCGCTGGTGCCCTCTGCAGTTGTCCCTCCCTGCTATAAATGCACAGGATTCCTAATCCCAAGGAACGATTTTAGGACTTTTTGCTCCAGATGAGGGCGGTGGCCCGTGTGTGTCCTCCCGGCTTTGGAGGAACATCCCGAGTTCCTCCAGCACCCCAAATCCTGCCCGATGGGATCCCCCTGGAGCTGTCCCTGTCCCCTCCTCGGTGGCTCCCTGGCTGTTCCTCAGTGTCCCCAGAGGCCGATGGCAGCAAATGCCCAGCCCGGTCCGTGGGGCAGCAGCAGCAGCAGGGAGGGACAGGGATCCCCAGCCCAGTTAAACTGGAAACGCTGGGAAATGCAGCAGCTCCCGGGAGTCCCCTCCCGGTGCCCCAGCAATGCTCCACTGCCCGAGGAACCGGGAACATCCCTGCTTCCAGGGGCCTGGGTTAGGGATCTGGCTCGTTTTCCCAAATTGTTGCTCCAGAGAAGAACTTTCACCCTTTTGTGTCCCAGCACGAAGGACCCCAGGGCACTGCAGGAACCAGGACGGCCACCCTAGGGTCACCAGAGCGTCCCATTCCCTGTCCCCTGAGCTTTTGTCAGAGCTGGGGGTGCAGTTTGGGTGGTGGCACGGAGCCGTGCAGGGGCACACAGAGCCCCCCAGGACAGGAGCTGCTATCTCGTGGCCCCAGGACCCGCAGAACCTCCGTGCTGGCAGAGATATCTGCACTCTGAAAAGAAAATACCAACCCCCCTGCCGGAGGGCAAAAAAGGGAGAGCAAATTCCAGGAAAGAAGGCAGCAGATAATGGCAGCTCAGGCTCCTGGAGCATTTGGTCCAATCAATCCTGCAGGAATGACCTGCCTGGGCCCCTTCCCAGCCACGGAGTGGGACACAGGACGTGTCCCCTGTGCTGGCACACGAGGCACATCCGTCCATGGGCTACAAAGCAGTTTGAAATTTAACTGAAATGTAATTGAAGCTAAATAACTGGAGTTGAGAAATGTTTTTTCACACCTGCACGAACCTGTGGAAAAAAGGAGATTGTTCTCCTCCCCCTTTAATTAATTTTTTCAGCTGATTTGGCACTTGAGGGGAGGGGCCTTGCAGTGCCATGGAGCAGTTCAGTGGTTTGCCAAAGGGAACATTCCCTGTTTATAATGCTGAGTCCATTCCATGCTTCCATGCCCTCAAGGAAGCTTTGTGGGGTTTATTAAAATGGCCAGAAATCCCCACAGATGTTTGCTTCGTGCCCCAAGGATCTCTCCCTGTGGAACAGCCACAAACCAGGGAGCAGCAGCTCCCCAAATCCCTCAGGAGCCACAGCAGCAGATCCTGGACACCTGCCCTGGAGGAGGGGCAGGAGGGAACTGCCTGAGTCCCAGGGAAAGGTAAATCGATAAATCCATGCTCAGATCCATGCTGGGAATGGCCCCAGTGGGAAAGGTGGGCAACTGGAAATGCTGTGGGTGCTCCAGGTGAGGGTGCAGTGACAGGAGCAGGACAGTGGCAGCCAGCAGAAGGAGGGGCTGGGGGATGCTGCCACCTCCCACACTGCAGGAAAGTCAGAAGGAACAGCAGGATCAAGTTCTAATCCACAGGGAAACTTCACCCTCCGGGTGGTTATGAAGCAAAGCTTCCAGAATCAGAAGTGTGTGACACTAACAGGAAAAAAAGCACAAGGATTTGGCAGGAATTGTGCCCCAGAAAAAATCTCCTTGTTCTAGTCCAGTCCGTCAGCTCCAAATTCTTTTGAATTAATTTCAGTTTTAATGTTTATCAACACTGAAATGTTGAATGAAATTAATTTCTGGAATAGAAATCTAAACTTGATCCTTAAGAAAAAACCAAAACAAATTCAGGACCCAGAAAGCAACACTTCAGTACAAGAATCTGTTTTATTTTTACAGTGCAGTGATTGAAACAATGTAGAAATTCAACTTGCAAAACTGAATTTGTATCACAACGTCTCTCAGAAGGCAATGCAGATGTGTTGCTTCGAATCACAAAATATTCCTCTGGACACCAAAAATTACAAACTCCCAGCACTATACACCGGGCTTCCTTTAGAGACCGATTCCTCATAATTTAAATCTATCTTATAAACAATTTCTCTTTTAAAAAGAACACATGGAAGATAAAAACAACTCCGGTACAAAGCGCGAGGCGTTGCTGGTTGATCAGCTCGGGCTCAGCAGGGCTGTGTCCCTAGTCGGGCTCGGTGACACACTGCTCCACGATCTCGCGCAGGTTCGGGTTCTCCATGGCTGCTGCCACCCTCTCCTTGTCATTGATCTGCTTGTTGACTGCAAAACACAGCACGGGGCTCAGGGGCTCAGCAGGAAAGGGCATTTTGAGGGGCATTGCTGGGAAATGGGGAACCAGGCAGAGACAAGAGCAGTCACCACAAAGCAACCACGGGAAATCATAATTCCTGTCACTTTTCCAGCTCAGGAAAAGGGTGTGAGGTGTTCCAGTGGCGTGTCCCAAACCTAAAAGTGAAATTCAGGGTAAATGAGTGGGCCAGGTTCAGTGTGCAGCTCCTTAACCACAACATCCCATTTCTGGCAGGCACTGAATGCTCTGGGCACTGCTGGGCTCTGGCTGGGCAGAACACCCAGGTAGGTCATGCCAGCTTTCCTGCAAAACCTGCCTGAGAAACCTCCAGACTTGGTGTGGGGAGCTGAGGACAGTGGGGCCAAGAGCTGAGGCAGCTCCTCATGTCAATTACTCAATTTTTGTTACAAACACCTGCCAGAACTGGGGGGGTTTGTTATGAATCCAAAGCAGCAGCCAGCAGGTGGTCACAGAGCCACCACAGCCCTGGGGACACCGTGATGCCACTGGGTGTGCAGGCTCTGACAGGGGATTAGTTCCTGGGGAGGCAGGGCAGCACAGGACAGGGCACAGGAGGCTGAAGCAGCAGCATGCACAGGCTCTACTCACTGTCCTCCTCCGTGGAATGTGTGCCCTCAGAAATGTAGATTTCCAGCTGCAGGAGAGATCAGCAGTGTTAGGGGCAGCACAGCAGTGGGACACTTCCCTCCTGGCAGGAAAACCCCGTCCCCACTCACACAGGGCTGTCACCCTGCTGCCCCAGGAGGGGACAGCTGCCAGGAGCTCCCTTTGCAGTGCTCGGCCGGGAGCCTGGAGCAGCTACAAAACCGGAACCACCACCCAAAAACCAACTGCAGCCATCCTCAGCTAATTACTGTGTTCTTTACATTATTGGGGTCAAGTCTCTAAAGGTCTGTGTTTAATTTAGGGAGGCTGCCATTCACTGATGGAATTTAACACAGGCTTCAAACCAGGCACTTTACCTTGTGTCTAAAAGGCAAACATCTCTGAAGTTTTATTCTTAAACAAAGGCCTGTTCAAAGAGAACACAAAAGAGATTTTCCTGTAAAATTGAAGGTCTGAGGAGCATTTTCAGAGAATCTATGTTTAATAACCAGTGTAACTAACAGTGTCCTTTTGTACTTTGAGCAGCACAAGCCACAGAGGGAAAGGGGACAAGCAGAAATTGTATTTTTTTTTCTTTTTAAAAGTTTAAGAGTTGACAAATTCAATTAATAACATTACTGAAGTAACTTGGAGAATACATAGAAGGAATCCTGTATCACTTCCCAGCAGAGTTTTGAGAGATTCTCTTTGAAGAGATTCCCTAACATGACACAAACACATGGGAGTCCCCATTTCTCTGGATTTGGGGTTTTTTTGCTCGGTTTGGTTTTTGGTTTGGTTGCACTGGTGTTGGGTTCTTAAGCTGCAATTCCTGATCAAACCAACACAGGCAGGCAAGACTGAACCTGCACTGGGACTGGTGGCATCCAGACAGCCCCCAAGGACCCCGAGCTCTTAGTCTGCGATCTCATTAAGGGATCTCACCGATGAGAGTGGCCAAGGAGCAATGAGGTACTGTTGGTGTAAACCTGATGATGACCAGATATTCATCCTCCCCTATCTCCTGCACTTCCACGCAGTTTTCCGTCACCACTTCCAGTTCTTCCAAAGTGTTTGGCTTCTCCGGGTCCCGGATAGTCCGGATTATATCTGAGACAAGGGGCACAGTAAGGAATCTTCCCTGGGATTCAAACAAGGGATTTCCACGAGCACCCCTTCCAGCACTGCTGATGCTGCACTCTTTGGCAGCCACGAGCGATCCCAAAGAGCCAAGCGGGCCCCTTCTCCCTGCCCAGCCCCTCGGGGCCCCCTCAGCGCTCCGAGCCCCTCAGGACCCCGCGCGTTCCCCCTCAGCCCCCCAAGGGCAAACCGGCACCGCTCCCGGGGCTCCCCCGCGGCCCCCGCGCCCCCCGGCAGTCACCGTAGACCTCGATGGCCCTGTCGTGCTCCATGGCGCGGCTCGGGGGCGCATGGCGGGCGCTACTGGCGGGGCTCCGCCACACCCGGCCCAGCGCCTGCCACAGCAGCGCCAGCGCCAGCGCCATGGCCGCGCTCCGCCATCGGCCCGCGGGCCGCCGCGCTTCCGCCTGGGCGGGGCGGCGCCGGCCAATGGCAGCCGGGGGCGGGGCCGGCGCCGGCCAATGGGCGGGGAGGTACCGGGAACGACGCCCATGGGGGCGTGGCCTCGCGTCCGGGGTGGGGCCACAGGGAGCTCTCGGGACACGGAGAGACCCCGGGACAGCGAGTGGGGACACGGAGGGACCCCGGGACACGGAGAAGGGACCCAGAACACGGAGTGGGGACACAAAGGGACCATCCCGCGACACGGAGTGACCCCGGGATAGCTGCGGGACACAGAGTGGGGGCACAAAAGGACCCCTCGGGACACAGGGAGACAGCTCCGGGACATAGAGGGACCCCCGAGACAGCCGCTGCCGCAGAGTGGGGACAGAAATGCCATGGGGATCCATCTGCAACAGACATCAGAGAAAAGACACGGAGAATTCTACTTAAAGATAAAGAAAACTCCGCTGCAGTTGCCAGTCGGGGAAAACTACAGCTCCCAGCGCGCATTGCTGCGCCGCGATGCCTGCTGGGGGCTGTAGTCGGGCCCGGCGGTGCCCAGCTGACCGGAACGAGGGGCGGCCCCGCGGGGATGGCGGCGGCTCGGGCCGGGCGCGTCGGGCGGCGCTGAGGCCGGGCCGGAGGATGGCGGCGGCCGGGACCCCGGCGGAGCTGCGGGTGCTGCTGGTGCCCCGCTCGGAGCAGCCGCGGGGCGCGGCGCGGGTGCGGCTGAGCAGGGCCCGGCACGCCCTGGGCACCGTGCTGCTGGCCGGCGGCATCCGCCTGGAGTCACTGGGGGCCGGCGGGACCGGGCAGCGGGGCAGCGTGCTGCCGGGAGCCTGGGCTGAGTGAGTGCGGGCCGGGGCAGTGGGGCAGGGTCCTGCCGGGAGCCTGGGCTCAGTGAGAGCGGGCCGGAGCGGCGGGACCGCAACGGGAGCGCTCCCGGAGCCGCGGCGGGGCCGGGTGGTTTCTGTCTGTCCATCCTGCCGGGTCGTGTGTGTCTGTCTGGCCGGGTGGTGTCTGTCCGTCCGGCCGGGTGTGCTCGCGGCAGCTGATCCCAGAGCAAACAAGAAGGGTTTGTCTGTCTGTCTGTCTGTCTGTCGCGCCGTTGCTTCACGCCCCAGAGCCTCCCCCGCAGCCCGGGGCCAGCCCGGGTGACACTCGGCGGTCACATGGTGGCTTTAACACGTGGTGGCTTTAGCGCGTGGTGGCTCCAACATCTGCCTCGGCAGCCTCCGTGCCGAGCCAAAAGCACGCCTTAGTTCTGAGCATCTGCGGTGTCCGGCAGCAGCAGCCGGACGTCCTGTGTCACGCAGAATCCCCAGCTGTTTCGGCTGTAAGGGACATTAAATCCCACCCAGTGCCGCCCCGGCCGTGCCAGGGACACTGCCCCTGTCCCACGCTGCTGCCAGCCCCGGTGCCCAGCCTGGCCTGGGGCATTCCGGGGCTGGGCAGTGTGTCAGTGCTGTCGCAGGGCTCTGCTCTCTGGTTTGCCCTGCGCCGTGCTGAGCTGGTCGCTCTGTCCCCTCCCCATCACCGCGGAGCCGGTGTGACACACCTGGAGGGGTTCTCAGCCCAAAAACCAGGGGAAGGTCTGGAATGGACTGTGTGTTCTGCTCTCCCTTGTGCTGGTGCTCTCCTGAGGCAGAGCATCCCTGGTGTCCTGGCTGCAGTGGAGAATGCGGAGGGTGGAACCCCTTTATCCTGGAGAGGAGGAGGAGGAAGAGGAGCTGGGCTTCCTCAGGCTCTGCCCTGCCAGGGATGAAGCAGCTCAGTGCTGGGGGTCCAGGGTGGCAGCAGGGGTTTCAATGATGAAGTGAAGGTGGTGTCCCCAGTCAGTGCACACCCAGAATGGTCAGCCTGGGAAACGGGGACAGGGAATAAAGCCATAACCTCCCTGAATGTTTCCCCTTCAGCTTCCTGTGGGACAGCTCGGAAGATGATGGTTCCCAGTCCAACAAGACAAAGCTCCTGGCTCTTGCTCAAAGCCATGACCTGTTTGTCTATGAGTTCAACGTAGAAGATGGGAAACACAACCCCAATTCCCTGCACAGCTGTGAGGCAGAGACGCTGAAAAGGCTCCTTGAAGATAAAAACATCAGTGAGTAAATTGCAATGTGTGGCATGTGTGAAATACTGCAGCTCTGGTTCTGCTGCTCCTGGTGGGATGGAGCACCAGGGAATTTCAGGTACCTCCCCACTGCTCCAATGGGATCAGCAGGATTCACGGGCTTGAAAAATAATGGCGACATTTCTGTGTTCAAAGGTGACATTGTCAGAAGGAGTTAAACTCTTGTAGGGTCGTGTTTGAGTGATACGAAGTTAAAAATGAATTTTAATAAGATATATGCGACCCTGCTCTCTCAATTTTGAACTTTAATATTGGGACTAATGGGAAGAAAAGGGAGACAAGGCTCATCAATCACCCTGCAAAGACTAATTAAACATTTTACCATGTATTTTATGATTAGCAAACATAGTGTGCAGTTAGAGTGAGCCTTTGGAGTTTTACATGTTCCTAAACAGTCTCCCTTCCTAAAATATTTTATTTCCAAAGTTTGTAGCTTTTCTTCTCAGTGCTGAAATACTATTTTGTGTTGATTTTTTTAATGTTCTTCACAGCCACATAAAAAATTTTGGGAAATGGTTGTAGAATTAGTGCCCCTGGCACAGAAAGTGAGATTTAAAACCAACCACCTCAACTTCTGTTAGGATGGGAATTGGGGCAATGAATTTGAGCTGTCATTTTCTTGGGATTCCTTTACAAATCAAAAGTCTGTCTGGATGTAATCTGAAATTTAAATATCTTTAAATTTACAGGTCTGCCTTCAATTTCTTCTGTGAAGATTCTGTCTTTTGGAAACAGCAAGTGCAAACTTCTGCTCAACCGGTTTCTCCTTGTGCACCTGGCCTTTCCTGGGGAAGGCTCGCCCCCAGAGCCCTGTGGCTGCTTCCCCCTGGCCCTGCCTGCAGGAGCTGTGGGGAGGATTGCAGACTCCCACTTCTGCAGGGGGATCCTGTTCCTGTTGGACAGTGCTGGCTGGATTTGTATCCTTTGCAGGAGAGATCAGGGAAGATCATCTGGAAGAGCAAAGTTGCTTTTCTCTGCTGTCAGGGCTGAGCAGAAATTTCTTTACAGGCATTTAAGTGGTGCCTGCAGAGAAGGTTGTGCAGCCAAATCCTGGTAGAGAAGTGCCACAGCTGTGTGTGCAGGGTTCCCCACTGCATATCTGGATTTATGGCTTGGATTCATGGGTCTGTGTGTAACAGGCTGACTTCTGCTGTCACCTCGTGGCTGAATTAAAACAGAAATGATCTGCAGGCTCCCAGGGAGCCTGGTGTTGGGATGAGCAGGGGCTCAGGCCCGTCAGCTCCACCAGCTGCTGGCATTGACCTGTCCCTGCTCATCTCCCCTGGCACATTAGAGCACAGGGAAGCCAGCTTGCCTTCCCTGCTCCTGGAGCCCAAACTCAGCACCTTGCCCTGCTGTGTCACTGCTCTGTTGTTCCCTCCAGGCCTGGCCTTTTCCTTGATGCTGTTTGCAGACATATTTGACTGCTGTGATGGTGCCAGCCTGGGGAAGGTGGGTGTAGCCCTGGGGGCTGGGCAGGGGCCGGGCCCGGCCCCTGTGTCCCCCCTGGCTGCCCTGGCAGTGTCCCCTGACCTCAGCACGGCCGTGGTGACCAACAGCTGCCACCGGGCCCTGGCTGTGCAGCTCAACACCTACTTCAGGTACAGCTTGGGGCTCTGGGCTCCCTGAGCCTCCCAGCTCCTGATTTCTGGGCCTGTCCTCACCGGGGTGCTGGCAGCTTTTCACTCTGGCTTCTGTGCTAGAGCAGAAATTCCCTCTTTGTTTAAATATTGTCCTTGCATTGCTTGCTTTAATTTATTCTCTGTCACAAAGGATGCTGTGTCTATAACATCTCTTTATTTTAATCTGTCTGTTAACAAGCAGATAAATAGTCTTGCCCTTCATGTTGTTTCCAGGAAGATGAGGTGCTCTCAGTGCCAGGGGTATTTAGAAATACCGTAGGATGTGGAATTATCAAACTGTGCTGGTACAGCTGTACTGATTTAGCTTGATGAATTAGGGCCAGCTGGTAATTAAGAGGTAGAATCCACCTCACAGGAAAGAGCATCAGGTTTTGATGGCTCACCTGTTACCCTGAGAGAAAACTGCACCCAGAGCTGCTGGAGGAGTTAAACATGAAAAAAAACATCTCAAATCATGAGCAAGGTGAAATTTCATGTTTATTTCTTTACAGACACTTCCCTGAACATTTGTTCTGTAAGAGAGATCCTGAAAATCTGCCAGTGAAGCCTGCAGAGGGGCTGGATGAGGATGAGCTGGCCAGTTCTGAGCACAGCATGGAGCTCCTGCCGCTGCCCTTCCGCACAGACAGGTACGGGGGGAAGAGCTCCTGACACAGGCTGGCCTTTGCCTCCTTTGCATCACTGGGAATAAACTGCTGGGCTGTGTTTTCACTTGTAGTTGGGACAGGTAAAATCAGCCATTCTGCTGTAAATGTTTTGAATTTGGGGTGGACCAAGACAGCTTTAGGTGTGGCATTGGACAGCTTCCAAACAGGAATTGCTGCTTGGGGGTTACCTGTGAGTCTTAGAGCATTGCTACTAATAAAGCATGTCAGTTATAGCTTGGTGTATAGATGAGAAAGGTTCAGTTCCGGAGTTAATTCTGTTAGATGGTTGTTTAATTAATAACTATTTGTTATCAATTAAAATGTAGTAGAACATTTATATATAACTATCTATAACTATAATCTATATATAACTATCTATAACTGCCTGTTCTGCTATTTTTTACTTGGCATTTTCTGTGAGGAAAAGAAAACTTTTCATTAAAAATGCTGGACGTGGATGTTGTCAGCTGATCCAGCTGTGGTCACTCAGCTTGGCTGCAGGTGGTATTTAAATACAAATAAAGAGGCTGTGCTAAGGTTAAAATGCAGGATGCTGGATGGATTTTATGAGGTCTAAGTGCATTTTGTCTAACTGAGAAAGCTTTGCCTGCCTTGTTCCTGGGGTAATACCTGGTGTTAAGGTGACTCTGTCCCCTTGGCAGGTCCTGGAAGGCACACCTGTCCTCACTGTGGGACAGAGTCAGGAGGAGAAGAACACCAGGCTCTGCAAATTTGGTGAACGACCTGAATTTGCCTTGGTATCAGTTTTTGACCCATCTGGAAGATCACGATCCTGAAGTTTGCGAGGATCCAGAGAGGATGGTGGCCTTTGTCCCCCGGGCTGTCACTTGGGCAGCTTCCCCAGCCCTCCAAGGGCAGCCTGGGGGTGCAGGACAGCAGTGGGCACAAATCCCCGTGGGAGCAGCCCAGGGCATGGTGAAACTGGAGTGCAAGCTGGTGACTGGAGCCAAGGCAGTGTTCGTGGTGCAGGCACAGCACACGGGGCTGTCTGTGGCGCTCTGGGATTTTGAGTCCCAGCAGGTGACGTGTTCCCACTTTGGCAGGAGCAGTGCCTATGTGGAGTGCGGTGCAGAGCTGCCACTGTGCCTGCTGCTGGCAGGTGAGGGCCCATAAACTGTTCTGAGAGCTGCTTTGGGGGTTTTAGTGTTTTACCTGGCTGCTGGTGGGTGACTTCCATTGCATTCCTGCTTGGGGAAATCCAAAGGGAGCTGCTGCAGCCTTGCCTTGCTCTTCTGGAAGCAGCAGTGGGTAGAAATGCTGCTGCCAGAAAGGGGCTGCTCTGTCTTTAATAATGCCTTGGTCGTGTCCTCCAGAGCGTGGTCTGTCCCTGGTGCTGTTTGGGGTCACTCAGGAGGAGTTCCTGACCAGGCTGATGATGTTTGGCAGTGCTGGGGTTGTGGATTCCCTGTGCCACCTCAATGGCTGGGAGAGGTGCTCCATTCCCATCCATGCCCTCGAGGTGAGGAAAGCTGCCTGTCGTTTGCAAGCTGTCCTGCAAATAACAAATTCTGTATTTCAAACATTGAATGCTGTTTAGCAATGCCAGTGTGGGTTTAGACACAATTAAAAGCGTGCCTCAAACCTAGGGGCAAAAGAAAGTGGTTTAGTTATTGAATAAACAGCAAAACCCCAAGCAGATGAGTAACCCAAAGGAAGAAGTACAGCAGCAAAGTGAATGCACATTAATAAAATAAGAGAACAAAGCAGTGCTCAAAATTCCCTCTTAATTGGACTCAAAAGCAATTTT
Organism: Ammospiza nelsoni; assembly: GCF_027579445.1. Lineage (NCBI taxonomy): Eukaryota > Metazoa > Chordata > Aves > Passeriformes > Passerellidae > Ammospiza > Ammospiza nelsoni. The sequence continues at coordinate 810,467 of NC_080646.1, read as the reverse complement.
GCCAGCAGTTTTTGTCCCCTTGCAAAATGTTAAATATGAAAAGAAATCCTTGTATCTAGATTTCTGTGTTTATTGTGCTGTTCTTATAAAACAGCATCCTGATTCTCACAGTATTTACTTCATACTGCTGCAATAACATTTTGTGTGTGGAGATCCAGGGCAGGGCTGGAGCAGAGGCTCTGTGCAGGTCCCCTTGTTACTGCAGGCTGCACACAGAGTTTAAATCCCCTCTGGTTTCTGTGTCACTGAGGCTGGAGTAAGTGCATGGTGTATGGGTGTAAATCCATGCTTAATTGTTGTGTTTGTGTTTGTCCAGGCAGGTTTGGAGAATCGCCAGCTGGACACGGTGGACTTGTTTTTGAAAAGCAAAGAAAGTGTTTTCAGTCTGTCTGCAGCCTGCCCTGGGGCTGCTGCCTCGCAGTCCTACCTGAGAAGTGAGTGAGGAACCTCAGGGGTTCATTTCATCCCTCTGTCCATGGCTCAGTGCAGGATGCTGATGTGTGAGCTGTTTCTGGAACCATTGCAGGTCTGGAGGAGCTCAGGCCAGCTCTGAACTTGCTCTGCTCAGCAATCCAAGACAATGATATGGAGCCCCACAGCAAACCCTTCTCTGAGCAGCTCCTGAACCTCGCCCTGGCTTTCCTCACCAAGCAGCTGGAGGAAATCTTTGTGCACACAGAGGGTAAGAGCACTCCTGCTGGTCATACCTAGTCGTGTGTCATCATTTAAGTAAGTAAGAACTGCTAATTCTTTTAATTAAAAGCTTGAATTTGCTTGGGATTAACATAAAGATACTAGAATTAAGTGAGTGAAAGATGTTCATCCCTGTGTTTTAGATTGGACTTACCTAATGAATAATTGGTGGGATTAATAGAAAATTTCAGTTCTCCTTTACTGGTCCCTGGGCAGGAAAACCCCTCAGTGAGGGCAGGGAGCTCTGTGGGGCTGGGGCTGTGTCCTGACAGGGTGCTGAGAATGCTGGGCTGTCACTGCCTGCACAGGGGACAGAGTTATGTGCTCTTCCCTCTGAGGGGTGTCTGCTTATTAATCATAACCAGCACATTTGTTAATTCAGCATTGCTAAGCATTAAAATCCTGCCTGTTCATTCCCATTTAACTGAAATCTTGGATGCTTTTGGCAGAGCCTGATGAGTTCCTGCAGAAGGCTGCAGATATTTTAACTGATTACATCATTAAGCTGAGGAAGTTCCTGAGGAGATACCCTCACCCAGCAGTGACCCCAGGGCAGGGAGCTGAGCTGGATGAGGACCTGCCTGAGATAGAGGAGAGCCAAGAATGGGAAAAACTGACTCCAGAGGTAAAAACCAGCAACCCAGGTTTTGCTACTGTGATGAAGTTTATATAAGGAGATCATTTATGTGGAAATATCTTTAAGTACTGGGGAAGAAAATCAGCACAGGGATGATCTAGTTTGTTCCATGTTTTTCCCTTTAGGAAGTCATTGCTGAGGCCATCCTAAGCAACAAAATACCCGAGGCCCAGATCTTCTTCAGAAGGCAGAAACACCCTGCTGAGAGTCTGCAGGAGTTTCTGCAGACAGGCTTGAGCCTGGTCTATGACTGCCTGCTGAGGGGCAGCACCAGGGAGGCCTCAGAGCTGCTGAGGAACATGGTGAGAGGTGTTTGGGGTGCTCACTCTGCTTTGGGACTGTGCAGGGCGTGGGGAGCCTCAGGTTGATGCCCCAGAAACAGGGGGGATTGCAGTGGGAATGGCTGCTTTGGGGGAGCCTGGCTGGGGCTGTGTGCTGGCTGAGCAGCAGAGAAAGGGTGGCTCTGGAGAGGGGTGACAGGGTTTGGGGACAGCAGGGACATCCCTGGGATGGGGCCACAGGGTTTGGGGACAGCGGGGACATCCCTGGGATGGGGACACAGGGTTTGGGGACAGCAGGGACATCCCTGGGATGGGGACAGCAGGGACAGCCCTGGGTTTGGGGACAGCAGGGACATCCCAGGGATGGGGACAGCAGGGACATCCCAGGGATGGAGACACAGGGTTTGGGGACAGCAGGGACATCCCTGGGTTTGGGGACAGCGGGGACATCCCTGGGATGGGGACACAGGGTTTGGGGACAGCAGGGACATCCCAGGGATGGGGACACAGGGTTTGGGGACAGCAGGGACATCCCTGGGATGGGGACAGCAGGGACAGCCCTGGGTTTGGGGACAGCAGGGACATCCCTGGGATGGGGACAGCAGGGACATCCCTGCAGGAGCTGGGGCAGGGCTGGCACAAGCCTGCTGTCAGGGCTGTGTGCTTTGGGGGAAAGCTGCTGCGTTCATCACTGTGTGCTTGATGTGAGCAGTGCATTCGTGGGCCCCTGCTGCAGTGGGTGTCTCTCTGTGGCAGGGCTTGGACGTGGAGCAGGAGCTGCACAAGATCTGCTTGCACACACAGGACAGGCACGTCAGGGAGCTCCTGGTGAGTGCGGCGAGGGCTGCCTGGCTCCAGCCCTGCACCCTTGCCTGCCTTTGTGCTGAGGGAAGCTCTGGGAAATAGAAAATTATAGAAAATTTTCAAAGTTTCATGGAAGGCTCACGTGGTGTGCGTTTGTATGTAAACTTTGAGATAAGGAATGCTGGCTTAGAGATGTTATAGAACAGGACAGACATTGTTGAGAGAGAAACGGAACTAAAAACAAGTTTCAAAGGATAGTCTTATAAATAAGACTAGATGTTTTAGAGAAATGGAGCTATGAAAGATGTATTGCAGTAGGACTTACAAGGGGTAATTTTAGATTATTTACTTTAAGGTATTTACAGTATACTGCGGTAAAAGCTGATAGGCCAAGAAACGCTTCTAGTGTCATTAGGAAATAGTTGGCTTCTGATTGGGATAGCATGAATTATAACATCTGTATTGTCTCATCCTTCACATGAGACTGAAAATGGATTAAAAGTTATTGAACACCTCTCAGTTGCCCCATCTCTGGGTCAGAAAAAAGCTTAATCTGACAGTAAACCCTGACTGCTGTGACCTTCAGAGCAGAGACAGCCAGGGCTTGTACCTGCACCCTCCTGATGGCATTCCTGCAGCATCCCTGTCCCTTTGCACCTGCAGTTCAACCACAGAGCTGGTACAGTGTCATTCATTGCTCTGGTCTGCTGCTCTCACACCGTCTGAGTCCTCTTGTCATTTAAGTGCATTGCCCTCTGCTTCCAGAATTATCTCCCTACAGTTGGTTAATTGTTTGCACTTGCAGGATCATTTACAACTTGAATAGATTAAAGATAGATAAAGACTGGGGGGAATTGGAGGTAATATTTTAACAGGTGGAGGTAACGCTTTAATTTGAATTAAAGGTGAAAGTCTTACAAGAAGAAAATTACTTTTCTGAAAAAGAGAAGAAAATTATTGACTTTGTGCATCAGGTTGAAAGCTTCTACTCAGAATCCTTCCAGGAAAACAAAGAGACTCAGTCTCTTTCCAGGTAATGTGGTTTATTAATTTTAATTATTAATCAATAGTATTAACGCGGTTTAAAATGTGCTGGATTCTACATTCGGAGAGATTTACTGCACTAACAAATACAGTCTTTGATTAATTTCACACTGGTGTTCACTTGCAGAAATCAGAGTCAGTGTGCGGACTGAGTCATTTTCTCGTTTCTGTGGCAGTTGCTGTCATGTTCTCTCGTGACACACTGCTGTGTGAGTCGTGACAAACCATTGTGGGGGTGACAGCTCTCCTGCTTCAAAGGAAGCATTTTTAATAATAATATTAGAATTACCACTCAATTATTCACGTTCAGGTGTTTGCTCTGGTTTTGATCTATGATGTCTTTAATACAGCAGGCCAAATAACCTAGAAAATAATGTTACAGCTAAGTGATGGTAAAACTGTTATGATACCGATAATTTGTTGGAAAAACAGGCAGTTCTTTCTGAAGCCTTGAGCTCAGCTCAGTCCCTGTGGCACGCTGTGCTGGGGGCTTTGCTGAGCCCTCCCAGGTGCTGTTGGCTGTGCCGAGCCCCCTGAGCCCAGGCCGGTGTTGCAGGTGCAGCAGCTGGAGGAGGCAGCAGGAGCTGGCTGGGCCCCGGGCAGTGCTGGGCTCCCAGCTGGGCTGGGGCAGCCCCGGGGCCCCCCGGCTCACCCTGAGCTTCAGCTGGGCCCTCTGCTGGGAGCCCCTGCTGCAGGACATGGTGCTGCTGCCCTGGAGAGCACAGCAAGGCAAGTGCTGGGCCACGGGGAGCACTGGCACCGGGGCACGGCCACTGTGTGTGTCACTCACAGGGGGTGCCAGGGGGGCTCACCCTGTTCCATCCTGATGGGGCTCACCCTGTTCCATCCTGATGGGGTTTCACCCTGTTCCATCCTGGTGGGGCTCACCCTGTTCCATCCTGGTGGGGTCTCCCCCTGTTCCACCCCTATGGGGCTCACCCTGTTCCATCCTGATGGGGTTTCACCCTGTTCCATCCTGGTGGGACTCACTCTGTTCCACCCTGGTGGGGCTCACCCTGTTCCATCCTGATGGGGCTCACCCTGTTCCATCCTGATGGGGTTTCACCCTGTTCCATCCTGGTGGGGCTCACCCTGTTCCACCCTGGTGGGGCTCACCCTGTTCCATCCTGATGGGGCTCACCCTGTTCCATCCTGATGGGGTTTCACCCTGTTCCACCCTGCTGGGGCTCACCCTGTTCCATCCTGGTGGGGTTTCACCCTGTTCCATCCTGGTGGGGTTTCACCCTGTTCCATCCTGGTGGGGTTTCACCCTGTTCCACCCTGGTGGGGTTCACCCTGTTCCATCCTGATGGGGTTTCACCCTGTTCCATCCTGGTGTGGCTCACCCTGTTCCACCCTGATGGGGTTTCACCCTGTTCCATCCTGATGGGGTTTCACCCTGTTGCATCCTGATGGGGTTTCACCCTGTTCCACCCTGCTGGGGCTCACCCTGTTCCATCCTGATGGGGCTCACCCTGTTCCATCCTGGTGGGGTTTCACCCTGTTCCATCCTGGTGGGGCTCACCCTGTTCCATCCTGGTGGGGTTTCACCCTGTTCCATCCTGGTGGGGTTTCACCCTGTTCCATCCTGATGGGGCTCACCCTGTTCCATCCTGGTGGGGTTTCACCCTGTTCCATCCTGGTGGGGCTCACCCTGTTCCATCCTGGTGGGGTTTCACCCTGTTCCATCCTGGTGGGGTTTCACCCTGTTCCATCCTGGTGGGGTTTCACCCTGTTCCACCCTGGTGGGGTTCACCCTGTTCCATCCTGATGGGGTTTCACCCTGTTCCATCCTGGTGGGGTTTCACCCTGTTCCATCCTGGCTCTGGGCTCCTCCTGTGGAGAGGGGTTTGGAGTCAGCTGGAAGGGACTTGCCAGGTGTGAATGCCACCCTCTGCCACCCTCTGCCACATCCTGTCCCACTCCCTGCCCTGGGGAACTGCGTCCAGCTCTGCCAACGTGAGGCTCCAAAACCTGGAACACCACCCTTGATCCCATGGCTACTGTTCATTGAAAATAGATACCTGGAGGGGCAGGACACAGGGAATGGCTCCCAGTGCCAGAGGGCAGGGATAGATGGGATATTGGGAATTGGGAATTTTTCCCTGGGAGGGTGGGCAGGCCCTGGCACAAGTGCCCAGAGCAGCTGGGATGGGGTTTGGATCCCTGGCAGTGCCCAAGGCCAGCTTGGATGGGGTTTGGAGCCACCTGGGACAGTGGGAGGTGTCCCTGCCCATGGCACTGGATGCTCTTTAAGTTCCCAGCCCAAACCATTGCACAGTTCTGTGTAAGAAAACACCAGCATTTCCCTCAGAAGTGTTTGTGTGTGCTGGTTCCATCCATTTGCCTTTTGCAAACACAGAGCTCAAGAGCTGCAGTGCTGAGGCGCTCTGGATGCACGCGACAGCCCAGCATGACTGGCTGAGGATTTGTTCCTGGATTGAGGAGTCAGAGCCCAGCCAGGCTCCGTGTGGCAGCGCTGCCTGGCCCCCCCTGAGCCCTGGCATCGTGGACAGGAGCACTCTGTGCAGCCCCTACATGAGACAGGACATCCTCAACAAGCTGGCCAGGTAGGACCCCCAAGGCTTCACACTCTCTCTCCTTCCTGTGTGAAACCAAAATCAGAGATAAAATCCTTGATAAATATTAGCTTTTATACTGCTCTTTTTGGAAGCAGCATGAATCCATTGATAAATGTGATTTTAGTCTCCTGCTTTCAGTTATCTGCCAACAGTAAAAGCCAGGAGCACTCCTCCCTCAGCCCTTGGATGTGTCAGGGGTTATATTCCTGCTGCCCACTTTAATGCCAGGGAGAAATGCTGAGCATTTCCCTGCTCTGGGCAGTGCCCTGCAGTAGCCACAGTGTTGTGGGGTGCAGGCAGGTGGATTTTGGCACTCTGTGTTTGCCTCTGCAGGAAATTAATCCCTGCTCTAATTCTGAGCTGGAAACACCCATCAGGACTTGTCAAAGAGAGCTGTGTGATCAGTGTCTGTGCTTTTTCCTGACAGAAAGGGAATTTTTGTCCCTTCTGAGCTGGAAGATTTCGAGCTGCTGCTCCAGAGGCTGTCGTGCCTGGGGGGAGTCCTGCAGAATCCTCACCCTGTTCCAAAGTACAGCTCTGCCAGTGGCCTGGACTTCCATGCTCAGTTTGTCCTGCACTGCCTGGAGCACAGCCTGCAGTACCTGCTCTACACTTACCTGGACTATTACAGGTAGGAATGCTTCCCATCCCTCAAACCCAACAAGGGATCCCAGATTTAAAGAAGGAAACACAATTTGAACAGTTGGTGGGGAGAGTTTTCCTCAGCCCTGGCAGTGTCATTCCCCAGAAACTCTGGGGCAATATGTGAGATTTTAAGCTGTATTTTGAAGCTTTATTCAGATTGTCTTAATATTAATTTGTGTGTCAGTCATGAAAGGAAACAATTCCATCTGTAATTAGTATAATGCTGTAAGCAGTACAATCCTAAATGAGCCAAGTTAAGTTACTCTTCAGAAACTCAGAATTTACAGAATTCAGAAACTCTCTTGAGCACAAGTGTGAGCTGACTCCTGATATGTTCACAGATAAGGAAATTGCTGATTTCCACCTAATCTAGGGTTAGTTGGGGTTTGAAGGTGGTACCAGCAGTAGCTGTTGGAGCTATGTGAATGCTTCCCACTTGATGGATACTTGGCAATTAAAATTTCTGAGCTGTAACTCCAGTCTAACACTGGAATTAGCAGAGATGTAGAAGTCGACCAGAAGGAAAGCCAGTACATCATTTCCTGGTTGTTTGTCTAACCACTTTTATTTGGCACTAACACCCATGAGATGCTGCAGTCTTTAATGCTGTGTCACAGCAGTGGTTACCAACGCTGTATTTTCACCGTGCTGCTCATTTATTTGCAGTTTAACCCCTGCAAACTGCCCTGTGCTGGGTAACAAGGAGCTGCAGGAAGCACATCCCTGGTTTGAGTTCCTGGTGCAGTGCAGAGGGGTTGCCAGCAATCCCCGAGGTAGGAATTGCTCAGAGGGGGCTGATGTTCCTGCCCTGCCCAGGGCTGGGCACAGCTGGATTGAACCTCTGCTCTGCTGCAAAGCCCCTGTCCATCCATCACCTCCTCATCTCTGAAATCTGGTGTAGTTCCTGCTGGAACTGTGCTTGCAGACCTGGAGACTGCTCAGGAGTGAGAATCACTCTGTGTGTGACCATCCTGCCCTCCAGCTCAGTTACATTGCCAACAGCTTGAGCAGAAGGAGAATTCATAGGAAAACACACATCCCATTAAAATGAAACCTTCCTCTAGTCCCTGTGGTGCATTTTGATTTCCCTGCCCTTGGATTGTGTGTTTGCTTCACTGAAAACCAAGAGAGTTTGTGGCCCTAACTCCTTGCACTTTTGAAACATTTCATCTTCTGCAGAGTCACACATCAACAAAAGACAAAACTAATCCCAAGTGAAAGCATGCTCAGTGTAGGATAAAGAATTAAACCACTGCAGTGCTAAACTGTGGGGCTCAAGCCCAGCCTATCTGTGTGGGCAAAGCTTGGTAAACCTGAGCTTATCTTCTCTGTGTTTATAGGCAAAGTGAGGGAAACCAGTATGGGCAACAAAAAGTAGAAAATTCAGCATTCTTCACAGTCGGAGGACAGCTGTAACGTGTGATTGATGGTTTAACACTGGTTTTACATGGAATTAAATGTCACTTTTTTTTCCTTTTAAGATCCCAAGATGATTTTCCAGGCCAGCCTGGCCAACGCTCAGATGCTGATCCCCAGCAGCCAGGGGGGTGTGAGCAGCATCCTGCTGGAGGGCAGGACCCTGCTGGCCCTGGCCACCACAGTCTATGGGCCTGGGGGCATTGACCAGGTACTGCCCGACCCCCTGTCCTGCTGCTGCACTCCTGGCTGTGACAGAAAAGTGTCCCCTTTGATAGAAAACTGCTGGAGCAGAGGGGGTGACCGGAGTGTCACGATCCACAGCACAGTCTCTGCAGCATCAGGTGCTGGGAACGTGGCTCTGATGCAACTTAAAAGCATTTTACAGGAAAAAAGATGATACTTTCTGTGTTGTCAAATTGGGGTAGATTGGGACACCCCAAAATTGGTTTGTTGCTATTGAATGCAGTTTCCTCCTAATTATTTTTGCTTGCTTGCAATGTAGGTCCTTCAGAATGAAGATACAGAAAAACCTCTAAAGAAAGTTGATCCACAGCTCTTGAAGATGGCCTTGACCCCTTACCCCAAGCTCAAGGCTGCTCTCTTTCCCTCCTGCACTGCTCATGGGATTTTGCCTCCTGACATCTCTCTGTACCACCTCCTGCAGGTGCACAGGGTGCTTTTGGCAGGGCACCAGGACAGAGGGGTTTGTTGGCAGCTAAAGCTGGGCAGGGGGGGCAGGGGTTGCTTCTTTGGGATCCTGGATGTGCAGCTGAAGTTCACAGCTTCGTCCTGAGCTGCTTTTTCAGGTGGTCTCTGCACCCTGTGGGTTTGCAGTGCTGGAATGTCAGAGAGGGATGTTCTTGCAGTGTTCAGTGGGCAAGGTGTTTAATAGTGCAGAAATTGCAACATTTCAATTTTATGATGTTTGTAATGGTAAGATAATTAGAAATTGAGAGTTTCAGGACAGTGATGTGAAATTCTTAAGCTGCCTCAATTAATTTTGTTTCTGATCTTTCAGTCATTAATGCCCTTTGATCCCAGAAAATTGTTTGGCTGGCAGTCAACAAACACTCTGGCTGTGTCAGGTATGTCCCTTGCCAAGGTCTACATGCTTTCCTAGCCTGAGCACCTAAAGTAAATTACTTTCCAGGGGAATTGTTTGGCAGATAAATTTACTCTAAATGTCATTTCTTTCACAAAAAAAATAGCGTAATCTACTGAAATTCTGTTTTGAACTAGAATTCTAGATTTTCGCGTTAAGCTCTTCGCAGGCAGAACTTTTTCTAAATATAGAAAAATTATCTGAAGTATAAGATAGAAAATTATCGAAATATAAGCTAGAAAACCATTGTTTTCTTTTCCAAGCAGGCTGAGGTGATGGAGCTCTGTTTTCCCAGGGAGGAGTGGGATTTCAGAGTGGTTTTGGGTGTGACCTAGAGCCCGAGGAGCGCGGTTGGCTCTCCCTGAGGCTCTGTAGCTGAGCCCTGCTGCTGCTGTGCCCTCAGAGTGTCCCTGACCGTGCTGCTCTGTGTCCCCAGATGCCTGGAGCCAGCTGCCCCACTTCTCCAGCCCCGGGCTGGTGAGCAGGCACGCCGTGCAGGAGAGGCTGCATTTCCTGTTCTACCTGCGTCACGGCCGGCCCGCCTTCGCCTTCGGCACCTTCCTGGGCCAGCAGCTGGCCAGGAGCAAAGCCCCCAGGCTGCTGTGAGTGTGCCCAGCGGGGCAGGGAGCCCCTGCATCCTCCCCAGCAGCACAGGGAGAGTGTCCCCAGCAGGGAACCGGGGGTCCCAAGGGTTAGAAATCAGATAGCGCTGAAAGGAGGCGAGCTTGGTTTGGAGTTACCTCAAGAAATCCGCACAAGAGAAGTGAAGAAAAGATCCCTAGTTTGATCAAACATGGGTGGGCTCTTCTTTTAGGAAATTGAGCCTCTAGTTGAGTTTGTAGGAGCATGATGCCCCTTTTCTGTGACATTTCCTAGTGGTGATACTTCTTCAGTTTAACTAGTAAGGCAAGAAATGCCCTGGGGGTTGATGGAATTAAATGTCCTGGCTGAAGCTTCGAAATCAGGTGTTCAGTCAACTGACACATCTTGCTTGAATACTGAAATTTGCTGTTTAGTGTGGGAATTAGAACAAATCACTTTGTTTCTGTCTGGTTTGTGTATTAGTCACTGTTTGTTTCTCTCCATCATTTCCACACAGATTGGTTTCTCTTGTGTAAACAGGTAAAACTGGGGCAAAAAGGGAAACACATTAATGTGAAGCGATGGTTTAACAGACAGTCAGGGATGCAGGGTCATTGCAGTGACTGCTGTGGGAAAACCCTTTGGGTACATTTTTCTCTTAGCACCATCTGCAGGTCAGACTCAGGTTCCTGGTGCTGCAGTGGGCTGCAAACTCTGCAAGGGCTCTTTCTGCCTTTCTCAGCTGCTGAGGGGGTGTTTGTTAATTATAGCACAAATTCCACTACCTTTAGTTTTGATAAAGGTACTGAATTGCAAACTGTGCTTGTCACGTGTGAGCCTTCATTCTCATCCCCACGTTTTTCACAAATACGAAACTTTAGGCTCACAGTTACCTCCGGTGCTGATGGCTCAGAGTTCAGCAAACCCCGCAGTGCTTGTTTGCCCGGGAGGGAGTTTGGGGGGTGGTCTGGGGAAGGGAGGCTGGCTCCCCTCACCCAGGGAGTGCCAGCTGTGTGTGCCCCTTGCAGGATGCAGCGGGCGGCTCGGGAGGCCCAGCTGCTGGCTCTGAGCTGCTTTGGTGTCCCGTCGGTGGCTGCAGCCTGCGTGTGCTTCCTGGAGCTGCTGGGCCAGGACAGCCTGGGGCTGCGGGTGGCCCTCAGGGCTGCCAGCCTCGTCTCCAGCCACAGCCCCACCAGGGACTCGCTGGGTAAGGCTGTGCCTGTCTGCCCTGCCTGGGTGCCTGGGGAGGGAGGGTGCAGGGTGCTGCCCGGGGCTCGGCAGTGCTCTAAAAGCGTGGAAGAGCTTTTTGTTGTTTTGTTCCTGTTGCTTTACTCATTCTGAAAGGTGCATTTTGATCCTGTAGTGTGAAATAAGGCAGGAGGGCTGATATAGGCTGTATCAGGATCTAACAGGCACTGTCCAGCAGCTGCCTGAGACTGATATTAGTGAGGCTCAGCTGTAATAATATTACAGGGAGTTAAACAAAGTCCATTGCCAAATCTCCTCTCTCCTTCCTGTCATATACCTGCAGGGAGATCAGGTGTTAAAACCTGTAGGGAAATTCAATTTATCCTAGAAATAACTTGAGAAAGTTGAATTTCTAACTCCAGGGCCACAGGTATCTGCTTTCCCAGCTAGGGAGCTGCTCCTGAAAGTGCTGCCCTGGCTCTGATCCCCATAGCACCTCGGGAATGTGTTGTTCTTTTAACCAGTGGAGAAGTTAACAAGGTTGGCTGATGGTGACAAGGCAGCAGCAGCAGCAGTTCTGACCTCCTTGGAAGAGGCCTTCTGGGATAACATTGAGCAGCAAGGCATAAAGAGGTGAGAGCAGCCCGGTGTGAGGGCTTGCCTGGGCAATGAGGCTGAGCACTGCCTTCTGCTGTGTGTGTGTCAGATAAGCCCAGGAGGGCACACGGGACAGTGACCTGGTGCAGGGATTCCTGGTGCTGTGTGCAGGCAGCCCCAGGCTCCCCTCAGAGCTGAGCTCTGATGCCAGCACTGCAGCCCTCTGCGTTCCGTGCAGGACATCCAGTGACTGCAGCAGGCAGTGGTCCCTGGTCGTGCAGTTCTGCAAGCTGCACGGCCTGGAGCTGAGCACGTCCTTCCTGAGGGAATGTGCCAAAGCCAACGAGTGGCTGCAGTTCCTGATCCAGAGCCAGCTCCACGGCCACCAGCCCGCCCAGGTGAGCTCCCTGTGCTCTAAACTGGGTCCTGAAGCAAGGGAATGCCCCAGTGTGCAGGCAGCGGGAGCCTCAGCAGTGCTGGGGTTTGGTTCTCTTGGGATCTCCATACCCTGGGGCTGTGGGAGCCCTTCCCTTGTAAATTTAATTGAAACTCAAGTAGTTACTGCTTTTTTTTTAATTGGAGACTTGCCAGATGTTCCGTGTAAGTTATAATAAAGCCGCTCATCTGTCCTTTCAAAACTCAAATTGATTTTTTAGTAAAGATACTTAAACTTTTGAGAATCCAAATTTTCCATCTTTGGTTCTGAATGTGATTTAAAAATGAATAAAACACTCCAATAAAAGCAATTGGGAGAAGTCATGTGAAGAAGCTAAGTGGGAAATTCCAGGTGAGATGGTGCTTAGCAGGGCAGGATTTTAACTTGGATCTGCCTGTTGTTTTGTAGAATCTATACCTCCACAAAAGCACCCGAGTAGACTCTTTTCAGCTCTGTTGTACAAGAGAGAGCAGAGCTGAGGCTCCCTAGGAGACATTTGAGCTTTGTGGAAAAGGATGAGCTCTCATTACAATAATTCACACCTACAGAACCCCTTTTCCTCTCCAGGTCTCCAAAGCTGTTCTAAAACTGAATTTGGGGAGCGTTTTGTCTCTGTGTGTTCAGTGCCTCCACCCCGCCCTGTCCGTGTGGCCTCACGAGGCTCTGCGCTGTTCCCCGCAGGTCATTCCCCTGCTGCAGGATTTCCCTGCCGTGCTCCAGGATCACCTGCAGCTGGCCCTGGGGCGGCTGCTGGCAGCTGGGGCCGGTGCTGCTGCCAGGGCCCGTGCGGGGAGCCTGTTCCACACCCTGCTGCAGTGCCAGGAGCAGCCCAGCCCCTGCGGGTTCCTGCTGGCCGAGGGGCTCAGGGCACGGGCGCCCATCCTCGGCGTGCTGGCAGCCTGCTGCCCCGTGAGTGAAATTCTGTGGGGGTGGGTGGTGGCACAGCTGGCCGTGCCCCAGGGCTGTGCCAGGCTCTGCTGCCCTGTGAGTGTGTGTTTCTTGTTCTGTTTGGATGGGTGGTGGCACAGCTGGCTGTGCCAGGCTCTGCTGCCCTGTGAGTCTGCACTGCTGGGCATTTGGGGGTGGGTGGTGGCACTGCTGGCTCTGCCACAGGGCTGTCTGCAGTGACATCGCAGCTGCTCCTGTGTTTCTGTGATGCTGTGCCCACCATGCCCCCTTCCAGCAGGAGGGGAGGTGCAAACCCCTCCTTTTGGCATTTCCAGGGTGCCAACCTCATCTCCTGCCTCTGTGTGTGGATGATCACTTCTGTGGATGATGCCACCAGGGCTGAGGCCACTGCCCACACGCAGGGCAGGGCAGAGGGTCCCCAGTGGGACCTGCAGGACCTTGCTGTCATCTGGAAAGTCTTCCTGAGGAAGCAGAAGAGTAAAACACTTCTGAATGGCTTCCAGCTCTTTTTAAAGGTGAGGCTTTGTGGTTTCAGGGGTGTATTTGATGTGTCTCACCCTTCTGGGCCTGTAAATCCCCCTCTGTCTTGCTTTGTGCCAAGGATAACCTGGCTATCCACTAAAATTCCCAGTCAAAGTGGAAATTTTCCAATGATCACAGATTTTTAGATCCTACATCAACCTTGCATGCAATTTTAATAAATTAAAGCTTCATTGTTCTGCTGGTGAGGGGGACAAATTCTGCATTTATTGAATGAAATAATAGATTATTTTTAAAAGTATGATTTATTTATTGGGTACTTCTGGGAATTTATTATGATCTGGTTTTGTGTCTTAAAGGATTCCCCTTTGCTGCACATCCTGGAGATGTATGAACTCTGCATGAACTGTAAGAAGTACAACGAGGCTAAAACCAAACTGGACAAATTTCAGGAAAGCCTCACAAACGTAAGGAAATCAATTTTCTCTGAATGTCCTTGCTGGGATTGGGCAGCTGGGCCAAGAGGAGCAGTGTGTGCAAACACTCTGTCTCTCAATGCAGATGCTTTAACAATTCTTCCCTTTCCATCCCAGTTTCTGTTTCCCTGCTGACATTATTCCCTGTCATTCATGGTATTCTCTCCTGGACACTGGGCTCAGGTAGCTCAGTTCCCTTCCCCAGCAGTGCCAGGGCTGTTTGTGTAACAATTAATCGTACCTGGTCCTTGCCCTGCTCAGCCCTCCCACCTCCCCCTGGCTCTGAGCAGCACCTGCAGTGCGATGTCCAAGCTCAGCTCAGCACACCTTGGGGCTGGCAGCTCCCTGTGCCCTGAGCAGGGGCACAGCTGCTGCCCCTTCCATCCCCCCAGGAAAGCCCCCCCTGATCCTGAACCCCTTGTTTTGATTCCCCAGCTGGGGGCTGCAGGGGCAGCGGCCCCCCTGATCCTGAACCCCTTGTTTTGATTCCCCAGCTGGGGGCTGCAGGGGGAGCGGCCCCCCTGCTCCTGAACCCCTTGTTTTGTTTCCCCAGCTGGGGGCTGCAGGGGGAGCGGCCCCCGCGGTGCCGCTGCCGTGGCTGCGCTCGCAGGCGCTGTTCCTCCTGGAGCTGATGCTGCAGCAGTGCCGCACCGACTACGAGCTGGGCAAGCTCCTGCAGCTCCTGGCTGCGGCAGCGAGCCTGCTGCTGGATGGTGAGCACGGCCTGAACCCCAGCCCCGGCAGGGCTGGCTCCTGAGGGAGCCCCGGCCTGCCCTGGGCCGCAGCCCCGGCTTTGCTGAGCTTGGTTCTCTCTGCCAGGTCCCCACCTGAGGAGGCTCCGTGCCCTCAGCGAGGCCCTGAGGGACTCCTCCGTCCCCATCAGCCGCTCCATCCTGACCCCCTGCAGCCTGGAGGCCTTCCAGGGGCAGTGCAGCTCCATCCTGGAGCAGCTGCAGGAGAAGGGAATGTTCAGCCTGGCTCGGGAGGTGGCAGCCCTGGCTGAGCTGCCCGTGGACAGCGTGGTCATACACGAGGTACGGTGCACGTGGCGGCAGTCACCTCTTCCTGCTGCTGCCAGGATGGAGGATGCGACTTCTCAGCCTTCCTGAAACATTAATTTTTTTGTTAAGTAATTTTTTACTTTAAATGCAAGTGCACCCAACACACAGGCTGTAAGTGCTGAGCTGCAGAGTGCAGGACAGCTGTCCTCATTCCCTTCCTGGTTTTATTTTTTATTTGGGGACGGAAATAGATGGGTTTGTCCATCAGGGAGTGTAAACAGATGATCTTTAAGACCCCTTCCAACTCAAATCAGTTCTGTGACTGGTTGCATGTTGGGGCACTTCCCTAAATCCAGTATTTCAGTGCTGCCCATCCTGTGTGAGCTGGAGTTTTCTTTCTTGGAATGAGCATTGTGATGAAACCTCTGTGGATTTTACAGGTTCTGAGGGATCTACATCATTTAAGAGACAGTGGCCAGTGGCATCAGAGCCAGAGCAGAGCAGAGTTCTGGCAGAAGTGCAACGACACCTTCAGTAGACGTTGCATCTGCAGCCGAGCCGCAGCACAGTTCTTCCTGCAGCAGGCTGACAGCGTGTGGGACGCCTCGGGGCAGGAGAGGACGGCCAGCCTGATGGAGAGGCAGCTGCTGCTCACGCTGGCCGGGCACTGGCTGGCCAAGGAGCCCGGGGTGGCCGTGCAGGAGCTGCAGGAGGTGGAGAAGCAGCTGTGGCAGTGCCGCGTGGCACAGCGGGCGCTGCTGCCCGAGGGCTCGCGGCCGTGCCCCGGGGCACGGTGCTTGGGCAGGCTGGCTCAGCAGTTCTCCTTTGCCAGGCTGGCAGCCCTGGAGGCGGCCGAGCCCCGCGGGCTGCGGGCGCTGCCAGCCCGGGCGGCACCGGGGGTGGCACCGGGGGCCGCGGAGCGGGCGGCGCTGGGGACCCTGCTGGGCACCCTGCTGGAGCAGGGCAGCGTGCACGAGGCCGCCCGCGTGTGCCGCTACTTCCAGCTGTGGCACCGGGACGTGGCCCTGGTGCTGCTCTGCAGGGCCCTGGCCCTGGGCGAGGCGGGGCTGGAGCAGCTGCAGCCCGAGGTGCAGAGCCTGCTGTCGGCCGAGGCCAGCGCAGAGCCGGGCGGTGAGTGGCTGCTGAGCCCTGTCTGCCCTCCCTGCAGCTCCCCTCAGCTCTGCAGAAACATCTCCCGCTGCCTCCCGTCCCTGCAGCTCCCCAGAGCTGTGCAGAAACATCTCCTGCTGCCTCCTGTCCCTGCAGCTCCCCAGAGCTGTGCAGAAACATCTCCTGCTGCCTCCTGTCCCTGCAGCTCCCCTCAGCTCTGCAGAAACATCTCCTGCTGCCTCCTGTCCTGCAGCTCCCCTGAGCTCTGCAGACACTCAGCTCCTCCTGCCCTCTCTCCCTGCTGCAGAACTGCTCCTCTGAGGGCAGTCTGTGGCCTTGCCATGCGCGTGTCCCTGTGTGCTCCTGGCAGTGTTTTCTGTGTACAGTTTCCATCAATCCTGAACCCTTCATTTGTCATAGCTCTCAGTTCTGGCCCAGTAAGCAGCACTGTGCTTTATCCCTCTAATTCTAACACTCCACTAATTTTTTTCCTGTAGCTGAATCAAGGAAATGCCTTAGTTAATACATTTTTCTGACACCTTTGTGCATTATGAAGGTTTTGGTGTTTCTTGCTTAGTAGCAAGGCTAAGGCTGAGAATGTTTATCTGTAAAGTTCTCTGCATGTCTGTGAAGTCTGAGTGAGCAAGTTTCAGCTGGAACATCCCTTTCTAATACTGATGTGTAAAGCTGAATAGATTCAGAAAAGCATAAATGAATCCTAACCCATCAGGAAGGCTGCAGAACCCCTACTTAATCTTATGCTTAGAAATTTTATACATGAGATCTTATCAAGGATATTTGAGTTCTGTTGCGTTGTTTGTACCCTGAAACAAGTGTAAGATTTGAAAAATGACAAGAGCTCAGTTTTCAGAGTCTGAGGAAGTGTTACAGAATTGCTGCAGGTTTTGGGAGCCTTGCCCAGGTGTAAGGGAGTTGTCTGCCTTTATGAGATGGGAATTGATGTTTTTTTGTTTCCAGCATCCAGCCTGGAGGACTGGACCCCTCTGGGGTGTGGGGATGATGCCGTGGTGGCAGCACTGAAGGCCCTGGCAGAGGAATGTGTCCATGGCAGGGGTTACTGCAGGCAGGTCCTGTGCCTCTACGAGCTCTCCAAGGTAAGCCAGGGGCCGGGGCCTTGGGCCAGCCCTGCTGGGGCTGGGCAGGGCAGGGTGAGGGGGTGAAGGTCTCAGCAGGAGCTGCAGAGGGTGGAATTCCAGCTCTTTGTGTGGGAAAAGGGCAGAGGCTTCCTGGGCGTGAGGTGCTGAGCTGAGCTTGAGCACAGCTGATCCAATTCCAGCTCCAGGTGATGCAGTCCCACCCTCCCAGGTTGCTCTCCTCAGTTCCCTGTTGCTTGCACTTTTTGGGCCTGAAGATTTAATGCTGTCCTTGGTTCTGGGGCTGGAAAAGGATTGTTTGGTGTGACTGAGCTGTGAGGAGAACTGCTAATGCTTTATATGAAGTTCAGTTATACATCAGTGCAGTACAGAATCAGGAAAATAGGAAAGCTGAAACTTAAGGAATCACCTGGGGTTAAGGGGAGGTGCCGTGGGTGGGGATGCCCTGATGGGTTTGGGTGCTGCTCCTTCGCGGAGGTGCCACGGGTGGGGATGCCCTGATGGGTTTCGTGCTGCTCCTTCGGGGAGATGCTGTGGGTTAGGGATGCCCTGATGGGTTTGTGTCCCCAGGAGCTGAGCTGCTCCTTCGCGGAGGTGTCGGCGCGGGAGCCTCGCGAGGTGCTCGGGGCCATCCTGGCGCGGCGGGGGCCGGAGCGGGGCCGCAGGGCCCAGGCCTTCATCACCTGCCAGGGGCTGCCCCCTGCCACCGTGGCACCGCTGCTGGCACAGCAGATCACCCACGAGCTGCTGGCCTCCGCCCAGGGAAAAGGTGGGCACAGGGAAACGTGGGGACACGCCTGGGCTGTGCTGGGGTTTGGTCTCTGCACAGGGGACACACCTGGGCCGTGCTGGGGTTTGGTCTCTGCACAGGGGACACACCTGGGCTGTGCTGGGGTTTGGTCTCTGCACAGGGGACACACCTGGGCTGTGCTGGGGTTTGGTCTCTGCACAGGGGACACACCTGGGCTGTGCTGGGGTTTGGTCTCTGCACAGGGGACACACCTGGGCTGTGCTGGGGTTTGGTCTCTGCACAGGGAACACACCTGGGCTGTGCTGGGGTTTGGTCTCTGCACGGGGGGCACACCTGGGCTGTGCTGGGGTTTGGTCTCTGCACAGGGAACACACCTGGGCCGTGCTGGGGTTTGGTCTCTGCACAGGGGACACACCTGGGCTGTGCTGGGGTTTGGTCTCTGCACAGGGGACACACCTGGGCTGTGCTGGGGTTTGGTCTCTGGGGGGATTTGTGTGTCCCAAAGCAGCCCCTGCACTCTATCCCTGAGGGCTCAGCTTTGCTCTGTGAGCATTGTCTGCCTTGTGTGAAGTTCTGTATTCATTTGCAATTATTCCTGTGCCCAGTGTGGTGTTGCAGTAGCTAAGGTTGCATTTTTGTGGACATAATTTTTTAAAAAGGATTTTTAACCTTGCTGCCCCACATAACCTGATTTGCAAATATCATGTGCATTTCCCTGTGTGAAGCATGACAACAGGTTCTCCCCTTCCTTTTTTCCTTTGGGAAATGAGGGCAGCTGTATGGTTGTCCACTAGGATTTTGTTGGGTTGAACTGGCAAAAAAGTACTTTCTGATCGTTATTAAGCAATAACACCCTAAGTGTCTTTAGGGTTGTAGTCCCACGTCCTTAGTCAGTCTGGAAGATACCAGATTGGTTTGTTTGGGGTTTGTTAATTAATGATAAGAAATAACAGGAGTTCTCTCGTGCACAATCAGCAGTGGTGACAGAATTCTCTCTCTGGCCACAGGGCAGAAGCAGGCTTGGAACCCTGCAGTGGAGAGCCAGGAGCTCCTGCAGCTTGCCAAGCTGTGCCAGGATCACACCTTGGTTGGGATGAAGTTGCTGGAAAAAATCTCCTCAGTCCCCTGTGGGGAGCTGTCGTGCAGTGAGTAAATGGCAAATCCTGCCTGGTGTAACCTGTGTGTAACTAACGTGGCATTGTTGGCTTCAACTCACAGCTCAAAGGAGAGGCTCTATTGCTGATCTCAAATGTGATATTCAGTTAGTAGGGCTGAGGATGTGCACAGTAGATAGGGGTGTTGCTTAAGGGTTTATTTTCCAAACAAAATTCAGATTTTTGTGCTAAGCAAGAAGTGGGAAATGCAGCCAGGGAGTGACCTGAACTGTTGTGGTGGTTTGTTACAGAAGGGGCATTGTGACTTTGTTCATTTTACCACAGTTACAAACTGAATGTTTCAAACCCAAATGGAAAACTCGTGCCCTTCCTTTCGCAGTGCAGGGCTGGCAGGCAGGGCAGTGATGATGTGTTACACATTTGTCAGCCTTGGCTGGGGGGGGCTGCAGCTTCTGTGCTTGTGTGCTCTGTGTTTTCTGGAGAGAGGCAACAATTCACGATTTCCTCAGCCCTTGAACTGAAGTGCCAGAGCCCTTCTGCTCCTCAGTTACAGAGCTGCTGATCCTGGCCCACAGCCTCTTCAGCCTGACGTGTCACATGGAGGGCATCGCTCGGGTGCTGCAGGCAGCTCGGCTGCTCACCGAGGAGCACCTGGCTCCCAGGGAGGAGTACGGGCTGCTGGTGAGTGTTCCCGGGGCTGGGGCTGCTCCAGGGCTGGCTGTGCCTGTCCTGGCTGTGCCTGCCCAGTGGTGATTCAGCTGCTGGGGAAATGTGCTGCTCTGTGGCACTGGGCATCTTTAATTGCTGCCTTGAAGGATCTCCTGGAGCCTGGGACGTGCCCAGTGGAATGGTGTCAGTGCTGAAAGCTTCACAGCCTATTTTTATGAGATAAAATGATGCCCTTTGAGCTCACAGCTGCAGTTTGGGCTGGTGTAGGAGTACCCCCATGGCTCCAGGGGCACACGTGCAGCCAGGGCTGCCCTGGGAGGGGATTGTTCACTGCCCTGGAGCTGCTCAGGTGCCCTGGTGTCCCCAGGTGCGCCTGCTGACGGGCATTGGCAGGTACAATGAGATGACCTACATCTTCGAGCTGCTGCACCAGAAACACTACTTCGAGGTGCTCATGAGGAAGAAGCTGGACCCGGTACGTGAGGGGCAAACGTGCAGGGAATTTACACCCAGTTTACACAGACTGAAATTGTCTGGGCATTTTACTTCCTGAGTAAAATTTACTTATTGAATTGAGAGTCAGGTTTCATAGAAATAAGTTATTGCTGGGATTTAGTCTTATTTTAGTTGAACCATTATTTCCTAATTAGTTCAGTGCTACAACGACAGCAGCGTTGAAACTTAAAACTTGGCACTGTCAGAGTTTTAACATCCTGCTTTGCTTTTATTTGCAGTTAAAGTTTCATGGGGGTTTTAAAAATCACAGATGCTCATAGGTTTAAGTAAGCCATGAAGAAATGTCACATGTTGACATTGGTACGCAAAGAAGCACCCGGGTGCTGGATTTTCATGCCCAGCTGAGCGCGGGTGGGGGGCTGCTGTTGGGTTTTGGGTCCCTTTGGGAACAGGGTGGCCTGTGGGTGCCCAGGGCTGTGCTGAGGGTGCCCTCTGTGCCCAGAGCGGGACGCTGAAGGCGGCTCTGCTGGACTACACCAAGCGCTGCCGGCCCGGCGACAGCGAGAAGCACAACATGATCGCGCTGTGCTTCAGCATGTGCAGGGAGATCGGCCAGAACCACGAGGCTGCCGCCTGCACCCAGCTCAAACTCATCGAGTGCCGGCCCTGGGGTGAGCGGGGACAGACGGACGGGGCGGGCCTGGGGTCCCGAGCAGCCCCGGAGCTGCTGCTGATGGGAGGCTCCTGCCCTGAGCAGCCCCCGGGTGTGCGCAGAGGGCCTGGCACGCGGGGCTCTTTCCTGGTGTAATGTTCCCGTGGAGTGGGTACAGACGCAGCCAGGTTTCCCTCAGCCCACAGGATGTGACACGGGGGCCTTGCAGGGTTTGTGTCTGTGAGTGTGGCACCCACAGGGTGAGCTCTGCAGCGTGGGCAGCCAGTGCTGTGAGAGCAGCGACACCAGGAGCTGTGCCAAGGGATTTCTGAGTGGCTCTGGCAGTGGTCAGTACTGGGATCTGCCACAAATGTGTGGCTGGGCTTTCTTTCCAGCCTCCAATCACTCAGTCAGGCTCCAGCAAAGCTTTGAGCCATTAACTGAACAGGCACTGTGTTCCTTCCCACTTTTTTAATACATAAATTGTGGTTTAGTTTGTTGGTGCTTTATGAGACAACACCAGGGACAGACTTGGCACTGGGAGGGAGTTTTAAAAGTAACTTTGTCACCTACATAAATAATTGGTTATTCCTTCTTTTTTCCCGTTTCAGAGGAGTCTCTTCAGGATGTTGCAAATTTAAAGAAGCTGCTGCTGAAAGCTGTGACTCTCTTCATTGATGCAGCAGAGAGTTACTCCAAGGTACAGTGAGATGGAATGGAATGATCTGTGGAGCGTGTGAGGAGTGGGCTGGGCTGGGAGAACACACCGAGCTGCCCTGGGGAGGGTGTGCAGGGCCCAGTGCAGAAGGGATCTGTGTCTCTGCAGCCCCCTGGCACCAGCAGCATGGCTGTATTTGAGTGTGCTGTGCTGGCCCCTGCTCAGGCTTTAACAAACCCTGAGTTACAGGTGTGTTCCCCACTGTCAGGGCAGGGACCATGAGCTTAATGAGCAAGGGTAGAACAATTACAGCGTTTAAACCCAAGCGTAATTATGGTGCAAGTATTTGTGGGAATGAAGCTTTGTTTAATGCCGATGGAATACGGTGAATGTGAAGCTGCAGTGCTCTGTCACTGCTTCAGGCCCTGCAGGGCCCTGAGCTCTCTCAGGGATGCTCCCAGGCTCCCTGCAAGCTCTTTGCTGCTCTGTTGCAGGACTCGTGTGTGCGGCAGGCGCTGCGCTGCCGCCGCCAGACGCGGCTCATCACGCTGCAGCTGCACTTCCTGGGCTCAGGGCAGAGCACCAGGATCATCAACCTGGGCAGGCAGGAGCTGCCAGGAGCCATCCTGGCCTTGCCCAGGTTCTACCAGGTGAGCTGGGCTCCCTCGGGGTCCTCTGTCAGGAATGACTTGGGCGCTGCAGTGCCCGAGTGCTCAGCTCCTGTGGGATGGAGAGACAGGACACAGGGAATGGCTTCCTGAGGGGCTTGGATGGGATAATGGGAGAGAATTGTTCCTGGCAGGGTGGGCAGGCCCTGGCACAGGGTGCCCAGAGCAGCTGTGGCTGCCCCTGGATCCCTGGCAGTGCCCAAGGCCAGGCTGGATGGGGCTTGGGGCAGTCTGGGATGGTGGAAGGTGTCCCTGTTTAGGGGCTGAGGAAAGTTGTTCACAGTGCTTTGTTCCCTGTATTTCTCTGCTGTATTTGTTACCCCGCGTTTCACAGCAGCAAGGGCTGGGTTGAACAGAGGCTCCCCAGTACCAAGTTCTCAGTGTGGAGCGCTCTGTGCCATCCCCCTCGTGTCCCTGCTCTCCCTGCAGGCAGCCATCGTGGCCGAGGCCTACGAGTTCCTGCCGGACTGGGCTGAGGTTCTGTTCCAGCAGGTGATCACCAGGGGGGACTTTGTGTACCTGGAGGAGTTCCGGCAGCAGCGGCCGCTGCGGCCCGGCCTCTTCGAGGAGGTGGCCAAGAAGTGAGTGAGGCTCTGCAGCTCTGCCTGCACAGGGCCCCTGACAGGGGGGAAAGGGGTAAACTGTCCAACTGTTATGGATTTGAGATAGAATTCCAGAGTGGTTTGGGTGGGAAGGGACCTTAAAGCCCATCCAATGCCATGGCAGGAACACCTTCCACTGTCCCAGGTGCTTCAAGCCCCACTGTCCAGCCTGGCCTTGGGCATTCCAGGGATCCAGGGACTGCCTCAGCTGCTCTGGGCACCTGTGCCAGGGCCTGCCCACCCTCCCAGGGAAGGATTTGTTGGTAGGCTTGGTTCCTGGCACAGCATGGAAGTCACTCTGATCCAGCCTCGTCCTTGAGCTGGACAAGGAGGGAGCTCAGGGCTGGGCAGAGCAAATCCCTAAAATGAATCAGAGCAGGTAAACAACCAGGAGATTCAAGTGTAGGTGTTGAGTACGACCTCCTGTTGAAATGTCACTCTCGCAGGCCCAGAGCAATTCTCAGGGGCCTGGGGAGGTTCTGTGTGTCAGTCCATGTGCAATTGTTGCAGGGTCAAACAGCAGCACCCCCCTGCTGATGCTGCCCTGAGGAACCTGAAGCGGTTCCTCACCCACTGTGAGGACATCTACACCTACTACAGGCTGGCCTACGACCACAAGTTCTATGACGTGGTGAACTCCCTGCTGAAGGACCCTCAGACTGGCTGCTGCCTCAACGACCTCTTATCCAACTGAACTCCAGCTGAATCCCAGCCCGGAGCGCAGGCTGCAGCTCACTGCTGATTTACACTGATTTTATCCATGGCCTGCTCACAGGGCTCTGCTGCTCTGTAAAAATTACTCCAGAAAACTGCACAAGGTTGTAAGTAGTTAAATGCTGACTGTGTTAACCTAAAATTGTGTTATGTATAATAAATCTTATTGTTTATAAATTACTTGAGTCACCAGCAAACACTGACTAGCCCAGGTGGGGGGTGAAGCAGAGATCCAGCAGCCCTTTAAATCAGGGGCAGGGGGAGGGAGCAGCCCAGGAATTGTACCCAAAGAGGCTGAAACAGGTGTGCAGAATGGCCAGGCAGCGGGGGTGGAATGAGCAGAATCACTGCAGGTTTCAGGTACCCAATAGACAAATGCCTTCTTTGAGTCCAGTCTGATTTCTAAAATCTTGTACAGCCTTAAACAGCCCATTCCTAATTCTGCTGTCTTGGAGTAAAAGAAATAATCAAGTGCAAATGAATTTTTACAGTTATTAAATATAAATTCCTTTCCAGGCCCAGGCCATGGGTAGACTCCCACCACACCTCAGCTTTGCAACTCTCCCTCTTCAGGTATTTTTCCTGTCAGGCCCCAAAAAGAACTCTGCTCCAAGGCCAGCCTGGTGAAGTCCTCAATAGTGATTTTTATTAAATTAGTTGCTTTATAAAACATTGCAGATGTTGTAATTGTTAACATAACAATTTGCCCAACTGTAGGAACTGCTGCAGTTTGCTAAGCAAGTTTGGTTTTTAATGAAAGAAAACGGCCGAGTTGTGAGAGACCCACCACAACCCAGGAGAGCCCCAAGGAATTCATGTGGCTTGGTTTTTTCTTTTACACTTAACCCCTTAATTAACTGTTAAAGAACACCCAACCCAGACAGCTGCATTAGTAGAAATTTAAATGACTGGAACTAAATAAACTTCATCCTCGAGACACAAGTGGGTTTTACCTTGCTCTGCCCCAGCAGGTGCTGTTCAGGTGTCAGGCTCTGGAGCAGTGGCTGTCCCAGGGGACAGGCTCCCAGGTGCAGTATTCACACTGAAGTTAGCAGTTCCCTTCCCAAAATACTGAAATCCTCAAGCTCTAACTCAAGACAAAGCGACTGGAACTCTACGTGCACACCCTGCCCTTGCTGCAAACTGCTCTTGCTCAGCCCTGGCCCTGGAGCAGGGACAGTTAAGGCCATGTCATGGAGCTGTGCTGGTTATAATCCTTCACCTTGTTCCAATTCCTTCCCGATTTAGTGGCTGCTGCTATGAATAGCAGCAGTGCCCATTATCAGAATTTTGGGTTTTTAACTGCAATTTACAGACCTTTTCCATTCTACCCCGCCCGGAGCTTCCGCCCGGACCCGGCACCTCCAGCCCCAGCACACAGATACTGCAATTCTGATTGTAGCATTTGGCAGAATTTAGAGGAAGAAAGGTTGTGCTACATGTTTAAGGGATTATGGGCAACAGAAAGACAACAGAAGAGAGATAAATGTCACATGAAGTCTTCAAAGTCTTGTACGTACTCGCCATCGTAGCCGCCGTAGTCGGCCAGGTCGTCTTTCATGGTCGCCTTCAGCCCCCCACCAGGCACAACACCTTTTTTCTTCTTTTTGGCTTTATTCTGTGCCAAGGGGACAAGGGTGGTTATTGCACAGCCCAGAGCTCTGCCATTACCCCAGCCAGGCCCAGCCCAGTGGCACTGAGCAGCCACAGCCCCTGCACTGAGCGTGGCCCTGCCGATGGTTTCCACCCCGCACATTTTCTCTTCCTAGGAAAGCTGTGACAGTTCCAGGTGTCCCCAGCTCCCTGCACCACAGCCCTGCCCCCCTTTGCCTTTCGTCCTATTTCCCCTGGACTCTCAACAAGTAACTAATAAATGCAGGGGAGCCCCAAGCAGGGGCTGTGATCCCTGAGGAACAGCCCCAGCCTTACCTTCTCTTGTTTTTGTTTTTCACTGCATAATACTGTCAGAGTGTTTGTGATCTTTTTCAAATCATCCACCTCCACTGCATCAGGGAAGAAAAAGGAAAAAAAAAAAAAAGATTCCTTATCAATTTTGTTCTTATAAGGCAGTTAAGTAACATTCACAGTCTCTAAAACTAGAAATAAGCATTAGTGTAACTATGGGCAATTACTTGATTTAAATCAGCAGAACACAGAGTGGGTGGTTCTGGTCCTTACAATCCCAACAAGGATTCCAGCTGGTTCCTTGGAAGCCTGAACCTTGTTGAAGGTAAAACTTGCAAATAAAGTTACTGAACACAAGAGTCTTACAGAGACATTTGAACAGTTAAATCTGGAGACAGTAAGATACAGTAAAATGTATTAAAAGTAGCACTGGATTAACAATAAATTATTCTGTTTATCAGTAAATGGTGCGAGAGGCTGGCAGTCCCTCCTGTTAGGAGCTCTGCAATCCCTGAGATGGAAGCTGCCAGCTGGGATGATGGATGTAGCCAGCTCCTCCTGGGATCGAGTTACCCCTCACTGAAGGACAACTGGGTACAGGACAGAAAGCCATCCCAGCCACTGCTCCAGCCACCAGGGCACTGGGAATAGGAGTTTAAATTACTTCATCTCTGTAGAGTTACATGCTGAATTCCAGAACAGTTAATCTGCAGTTCCAGAATTACATGATTTTGTAATAGTTTCCCTCTAAATGAGGTACTCAAAATTATCTGCCTCAGAGAATTTACTCTTATTATTATTTTAGAAATGGCTTCAAGAAAAACATGCAAGGTTTAGATCAGCATCAAAATTCACACATTTAAGAGAACTGTCTCTAACCAACGTGCAGAAAGAGCACTCTTGCACGAGGAGAGGATCCTAGGTGGAGTTTGTGGGAATGGAATCAGGTCAGTGCCTCATTTAGTCCAGACTCACGGAGCAATCCCCTCTGAGCACTATCACAGCACGTTTCCCACTCCAGCTGCAGCCAGCAGAGCTGGGCTGTCTGCACTTACAGGAAATACAGACGTCCCGAAGCAGCGCTTCCAAAAAGCCGGCGTAATGTAGGGACTTCTCGTACTGTGTGATCTTCTCCTTGAGCAGCTTCCCAAATTCCGTGAAGTCATCTTTTGAAGAGGGGTTCATGGCATCTATTCCACAAGTGCTATTTACACCTGCAGGACAGGCAGGGGTGTTACAGAGGCCATGAGCTGTGAGCCCTAAAAGGGGCCTGGCTCCCACCTCCCTGAGCTCTGCTCCTCCACAGCCAGGGTGATCCCTGCCCTCACAGAAGGAAGGAAGTTTGCTGCAAAACTCAGAAATTTCATAGAATCCCTGAATGGTCTGGGCTGGAAGGGTTAAACCCTATCCAGTGCCACTGTGGCAGGGCAGGGACACCTTCCACTGTCCCAGGTTGCACCAAGTCCATCCAACCTGATCTTGGGCACTGCCAGGGCAGCCCCAGCTGCTCTGGGCACCCTGTGCCAGGGCCTGCCCACCCTCACAAGGAACAATTCCTGCCCAATATCCCACCTAACACTGCCCCCTGTCAGTGGAAAGCCATTCCCCCTTGTTCTGTCACTCCAGACCCTTGTCCAAAGTCTCTGCCCAACAATTTCTGAAGCTGAGTCCAACTCAGTAATTTGACCCAGCTATTCCTGTTCTCTGGACAACCTGCACCAGGAAAGCAAGCCCCTTTTCCCTCAAATAAACAATTCCTGCCTCAGCCTCCTGAGTGCAGAACTCAGCTGGTTCTTTGCAGCTGTGCACACCCCCCAAGCTCTGTGACAACCTCCCCTGAGCAATGAGCTGAATCATTCACCATAATTAAGGAAACTCTTCCAGTTTGAGGAATGCTGCTGTGCATCAGCATCTTTGCTACTTCTTTGTTCTCAGTGCCACAACTCTGCGTGCTGAGAGCCAAACCCTGCCCATGCTTTGCAGGGTCCCAGGGGTTTATTTATTTCCTGCTGCTTTCACTCACCAAAGGTTTCCTTTGCCAACTCCAGGTCTGACTCCTCTTGCAACTTCTTTAGCCGTAGTTTGTCTGCCAACTGTTCTTCTGGTGTGAGCTCCTTCTGTTCCTCAGGTGCCTCTAACTGCAGGGAGGGCACACAGAGAAGGTGGCACGTTAGAGACATGGTGCCTTCTCCAGAGCCACTGCATCACCCGCTGCTGCCTCGACTCAGGACACGTGGAAAACCTGGGACCCACTCCCTGCAGTCCCAATAAATTGTTCATTTCACAAGGAATGGGAAGAGACACAAACTCCCACTCCTGCCTGTTCCATCACTGCTGCACACAAAGGAACTGGGATAACACTGATCCAATCACTGGTTAAACTATGCAGGAATTAAAGCTCTCAGCCCCAGATGGGATCACGTACAAGACCTAAGTTTGGTTTATCAGATGAGTCAAGACCTTTTCAGATCTTGCTCAACCTCCAAAAAACCAAATCAAACCCACCCTCTGAATTTTATGTGACCCAAAAGAAATCAGGAGTTACCCTTTTTTTAAGCTCCTCTTGCTTTTTCTTTTGTAGCTTTTCTTTTTCTTTGATTTTTTCTGCTATTTTCTTTTTTTCTGAAACTTTTGGTTCTGTAAAGAGTGGAATAACAAACACAGCTCTCAGAAATCTGATGATTTTTTCTCCCTACACAACCACAAACACTGGAAGCTCAGTTCCTGGGACTGAGCAGAGAGTTACAGACATTTCTGTTAAACCCAGCCCCGCTCAGGTTCCATCCTCACACACCCCAGACACAAGCAGTGCCTGTTCCCATGCTGATACAGAGCCAGGGGTTATCTTCAAGTCTCACCTTGTTTTACCTCTGTCTCCTTCACCTCCTCCTCTTCCTCCTCATCATCCCAGTTATCCTGCAAAACAGTGAATATCCTTTTACAGACACCTGTCGCCTCTTCCAGAGCCCACAAACCCACTGATCTGGTATCAGAGTGAGGGAGCCATGGGAGCTGTATCTCAGGGGTTTTTGGAGCTGTCCACCCTGGCTGGGGCCAGTTCTTACCATGAAAAAGGCAGGTTTTGGTCAAACAACCATCTTGTGTCAGTAATTACAACAGCCAGGTCACAAACAGTCAAACACCACTGGCACAAAGAGGACTTTATTCTCATTTCTGGCATTTTGAGACACTGAACATCCCTGAGGGATGGGCACAGCACAGCCCTGCTGGAAGCCCCCAGCCCAGCTGAAAGCACTCAGAGCAGCACAGGCCGCTCTGTCCCACAGCACCAGGGCCCCTCTCCTGGGCTGGGCAAAGCTTCCACGGCTGCAGGGATTTTCTGGGAGGCCCCAGCAGAGGCAGTGGTGCAGAGCCCCACGCCGCACCGGGACGTGCTGATCCAAGCAAGGAGACACCGAGTCCTTCCACAGCTCACCCCAGATAATTGGCACCTGCAGGGGACTCGGCTTCCCTGCCACATTCCATGGAGCTGACTTGAATTTGGAGCAGCATTATTTTAGCTCACATCTAATTAACTGTGCTACACCCACTGCTTAAACAGCTCCACTCAGCACTGAGGAGCTGCCTCAGCCCCAGCCCGGCCAGGCTGACAGTCAGGTGCAAACTGCAGAGGAAGGGCAGCCTGGCCATGAGGGATTCATCCGTGGCACTGGGATGGCTGGGACACTTCACAGAGGGCACGGAGGCAAGGACTCTATGTCATGAGATGTGCCTCAACCCCATCCTGACAGCCAGGCCTGGTTCATAACCCAGGGAATTCCAAATCCTGACAGCCAGGCCTGGTTCATAACCCAGGGAATACCAAATCCTGCCAGCCTTGCCTGGTTTATAAACCCAGGGAATTCCAAATCCTGCCAGCCAGGCCCCCTTTGTAAACTCCAGGGAGCTCTCTTGGAGGAAGAGCCAACTGCCCCAGTGCAGTGTCCTTGCAGTGATACAGTAATTCCCAGAGAACACATTCATTCCCCAGTATTTCAACACTGTTTCTGTGTCCTTCACTGCCCCAGGAACATCCTCCCTGTGGCTGGGCCTGGGCACTGGCTCCCAGCTCCAGCCGAGCTCTGGGATGGAGCAAGCACTGCCCTGCTCTGGCTGTGCCAGCCCTGAGTCAATAGATGAAAATTCCTGGCAGCAGGCCTGACTTCTGGGGAACATGTGCTGGGGAACACTGAGAGGAGTTTTGTTACCAAAGGTGCTAATTTTAAACCCGGGAAGTTGACGTTTCCCAAATTAACAGTTACTGCAAGTTCATTACTCAAAAACCCTCCAAAACATAGATCTGCAGATACAAAGCACATTCCACAATGTGAGATGCCTTAGGAAAGCCATGGCCAGAAAACATTTTGTGTGCTGCCACTTTAGACCACGTCATCTCCCTCACATGGGGATTTCCCCATGTGGGCCCTCGCAGGGGCCTTTGGAGTCTGGCAGGAAGAGCAAACCAAAGGAAAACAAACCAAAATAAACCACCTTTCCTTGCTGGATCCTCTCTAGATGCAGCTCTGGCACTAAACCCATAATCCCTTGGAAATAGTTAAGCAACTGCATTAAACTATGTGTAGATGTAAAATGTCTTCCCAGTGCCAGAGGGCAGGGATGGATGAGATATTGGGAAGGGATTGTTCCCTGGCAGGGTGGGGAGGGACTGGGATGGAACTCCCAGAGCAGCTGTGGCTGCCCCTGGATCCCTGGCAGTGCCCAAGGCCAGGCTGGACAGGGCTTGGAGCAGTGGAAGGTGTCCCTGCCATGGCAGAGGTGGCACTGGATGGGATTTAAGGTCCCCTCCAACCCAAACCATTCTGGGATTCCACGTGGGGAATGTTTGTTCCTTTATTAAACAGACAGAGACCCCTCAGGTGGTTCCTGGAGAACCTCTCTGGTCCAGTTCTCCTGGACATATTCTATCCAGCAAGAAAGCTTCTCACTTCCTGAGGAAGGAGGAAAAGCAAATGTCACAAACAGCCTGAGCTCCAGGTGTCTGTACACACCTGTCAGTCACAGAGCTGTCAGTCACACACACCTGTGTCAATCACACACACCTGTGTCACTTCCACGCTGCCCACACTCATTCCCAGTGCCTGGAGCTGCTGTGAACACACCTGTCCTTGTCCTGCTGCTCTAATGTCACACCTGGGACACTGGGCTGGGGCTACTATTCCATTTAAGAAGGTAAGTTACACACAGAATCACAGAAATCGGGTAACTTCAGGGTTTTTAAAAGATTAACTACTTTTTCCGTACTGTTTATGGGAAGAACTCCACCCGAGCCCAAATAAAAACTGCTGGTGCTTTTCAGAGATTCTGGTAACAGTGTCCCCAAAACCAGCCCTGAGTCCTCACCCAGTGTTACAATGTCCCAGGACTGGAGGAAACAAAAAGGTCTTTTGTAATTGCCTTATTCCACTGACAGAACCCCGGGATGGTTTGGGTCCACAGGGACCTCAGAGACCTCCCAGCTCCACTCTCTGCCCTGGGCAGGGACACCTTCCACGGTCCCAGGCTGCTCCCAGCCCGGCCTTGAAACCCATCTGGTGTGCATTCCCGGGCAGCCCTTAGCACTATCCACATGAATATGGAGGTTTCTGTGGCACCACCAGCCTGCCAAGGGGAGCCGAGCAGGAGCAAACAGCCTTTGAGGGAGCTCTGCCTGCACAAGCACCAGCAATGATCATCCACACTTTTTATCCCACTGCCGTGCAGACACCACGCTGAAACGCGGCAAGATCCCGCCTCGTGGCGCGTGGAGAAGCAGGAAAATCGGGTGGTAAAGACGTGCTGGCAGAGCACAGAAGCTTCTGGTGAGCAGCAGAAGCACCAACGCAGCACAGCCGTCATTACCCCCGTCCCGGCGCCTCACCAGCGCACCCCGCTCCCAGTGCCGGGCCCGGCAGGCTGCAGACAGCGGGGCACAGTGCCCCACAGCCGGGGAGCAGCTGGAGAGCAGCAGGTGGATCCCCAGCGAGCGGGAGGCGCCGCTCCCGGAGCGCCTGTCCGACCCTCCGTGCGCCGCCCGTCCCGGGGCAGCGGTACCGGCTGCGGCCGGGGCGGCTCGGCGCCTCCCGCCATTGCCACTTGTCACCGTGACCGAGCCGGGGCCGCTGCCGCGCGGGCGGAGCCGCCGTGCCCGGGAGCCCCGCGGTGTCCGGCCCGGCCCCGCCGCCCGCCGAGGCCCGAGCCCGGCCCGGGGCCGCGCCAACCCGCCCGGCCCGGCCCGCCGGGGCCCCGAGCCCCCGCCCCGGCCGGGCCCGCGGCCCCGCTCTCGGCCGCCATACGGCAGCGGCCCGCCCGCCCCGCCGCCCCCAGAGCGGCCCCGCGGCCGCCGCGCCGCGGGGTCCCGGCGGGGCCCGCCCGGCCGCACCTTCACGTCGTCCTCCTCATCCTCGCCGGCCCAGCGGTCCCCGGCCACCCCCGGCACCAGCCGCTTCGCCACCGGCTCCACCACCTCGAAGCTGTCGGCGTCTGTGGGGAGAGGAGCGCGGGTGAGCGGCGGGCAGCGGCGCGGGGGGGGCCCCGCCGGCCCCGGGCCCCGCGGCCCCGCCGCACCCACCCCACGAGTCCGCCGCCTCCGCCGCCATCTTGCCCCGACCGCGGCCGCCGGGCAGCGCCGCGCGGGGCACGCCGGGACGGCGGCGGACTGACCCCGCCCCGCCCCCGGACACGCCCCCCGGAGGCGGGGCCTGAACCAGCGCGGGAACGGGGCGGGAACGGGGGAGAGGGGGCGGAGCCGGGACAGGGAGCGGGGTCGGGATCGGGGTCGGGAACGGGATAAGGAACGGGATCGGGATCGGGATAAGGAACGGGATCGGGAACGGGATAAGGAACGGGATAAGGAACGGGATAAGGAACGGGATCGGGATCGGCCCTGGGCCTGGCATCCCGCTCCCTCGGGCCTGTCCCGGGGCAGTGCCCGCCCGGCGCTATCGCGGGCCGCAGCCGCGGGAGCCGCCCCGGCCCCGCCGCACGCCCAGCCCGGGAGCGGAGCGCAGGGAGCCGAGCCGGGCCGGGCCGGGCCGCGCTCCGGGCACCATCCCGGTACCATCCCGGCACGGCTCGGGCACGGCACGCGCGGGTTTACCCACACCGGGCCGCCAGGCTCTCCTTCCCTCTGTCCTGGAACATGAACAGAGGAAGGCTGGAATTGTTCACCTCTGCACTGCCCGCTCCCAGCTTCTGTGACAACCCCAGGAAGTGGAAAAGGAAGATAGATTTTGTCTGAAGGTATTAAATTTAAAACGTGTCTTTCATACACCTAATCAATGATCTCTGTATACGCCTGTACAAATCACACACGTGTCTAGGAAAACACAAAGGAAAAACAGAGATATCCAAATTTATCATCCCTTTCCTGTTCTTCTCCATTTTCCAGACAATATAAATAATAACAGACGGCCCCAACAATGTCAATGCTCAAATAAGTGATATCCTCACCAAATCTACAGTTTCACAGCCTCGGGGTGCTGTGGAGATAATCACAAAATTGCCAGGAATTGTGCAGTAATTTGGAATATGTTAATACTGGAATACGTAATTTGGAATGCTAAGAATTTACACAGAACATTTAAATTTTTCCTTGACAGTAAAACACAGACACGACTTCTTCCACTTCAAGGCTGAAAACTGACAGGAGCAATGTCTTGACTTACAGAAACATCAGGCTCAGTGAAGGATGAGATCAGCTAAAAATCATAAAAACAGAATCCAGAGCATAAGCATTTAATTAAATCTTTGTGCTTCTGCGGACTAGAAACGATTGTTGAAGAAACAGAAATCCATAGCACAGGGCTTCTCTTCCCATCGGTATTTTACAAGATTGGGCCCCATCAGTACAAATGACATTTTTGCAAGTACCAAGAACAAAATCTCCTCCTCCTGTGCGGGTCCCTCCTGCCCCGGAGCTCGGTGATTTCCAGCGGCCCCACTGCAGCCGTGGGGCTGCGGGGCTGGCAGGGCAGGGACGGGCAGGGCAGGGCTCTTGTCACCCCCGCCAGGCTCGGTTCCACACTTCAGGGCTCCTCCCGAACGCCATTCATCCCTTTGACGCCTCCCGATGGCAGCAGGGTGGTTTGGTGGATTCCCACTCCCGTCCGGGCACATTCAGCCTTCCTGCCACATCCAAAGCCATGGAATCGCCAGGTGGGCTCAATCCGAGCTGGGGCAAGCAGGAACACCGAGGCTGGGAAAGCAAAGGCCTGAACAGGTACTGCCACCCAAGGGCTGGGAGGGGTGACATGGAACGGAATCCACAGGGACACAGAATCCACAGGCCACCAAAACCCGGCACAGACCACAGAGGAAATGGTTCAGAGCTTTGGAAATAGGATGTGGTGCTTTCCGCAAGGACAAGACCATACTCCATAAGGAATCAGTGATCCTTGGGGGGCACAAGCCACACTCACACCTGCTGAGCCCCCCAGGCACAGGGGGTTTTGGGGACACAGCCTGACCCAGAGCTGGGCACAGGAACAGGCAACTCCCCCTGGAGATGAGCAGGACAGAAATAAAACCTGTGGATGGAAACTGCCTCACAGCAGAGAGGCAGGAGGCAGAGGCACTGCAGAGCTCAGTGATGAACACCAGGCTGGCAGCACAGGAAAATATGAATATTTTATATGTTGACCAAGCGCCTCTGTCAGTCCCGTTGTGCACCGCTGCAGAGCACATCCCCTCGTTCACATTCGGGTTTCCCTCGCGGGTCTGATGGGCGCAGCACACACACAGCTGCAAAGTGCAACATGCCTTTGGTGTCCTCAGCTCTGGAAGCACTGCTGGCATGGCTGGAGCCACAGAGGACCTGGGGATGTCACTGGAACACTGCACATCCCACCACAGCTGGAGATGTCACTGGAACACTGAACATCCCACCACAGCTGGAGATGTCACTGGAACACTGCACATCCCACCACAGCTGGAGATGTCACTGGAACACTGCACATCCCACCACAGCTGGAAAAGGCCGTGAGCTAAAGCTGGGCTCCTTCTGGCAGATCCGTGAATTTCACAGCACTTCTGTGATGTGGAAGAACTGGGAGGAATCCCCCGTTAGGCAAAGCTTCACCAGGGAACTGAAACCCCTCAGACTGAGATTTACATTGCAAGGAACAAGGGAGAAACGGCTGCAAAGCAAGGGGCAGCTGCACACAAGCTGCCCCTGCCTTCCAGAGTCCATCCATCCATCCATCTCTCCATCAGCTGCCCAGGGGACACGGCTGCACCAAGCAGATGTAAAGGTAATGTTCTGTACATTTTATTTCAATAAAGACATAAGACAAACAGCGTAAAGATGCCCAGATGCCCTAAAGATAAATACATTTAAAAGATTCTCATTAAAATGAATCTGTAGTATTTCTTTCCTGCAAGCAAAATACCTTTCTTTAAATACAAAAAAAATCAGTATTCTGAATTGCAAATGTTTTCACTTTTTTTGCAGAAAATCTGCCATGATGATTTTGTTTTTAATGAATAAGGATTTTCCACAAAACAGGCTTGCTCTACATGCTAAGTTTTAACAGTTCAGTGACACCATGTGCTAGCTACATACACAACAGATAATATAGTAAGAAAACACTCAACCTGATGAAAAGTTAAAATCTTCATTAATACACTGGAAAAAGTTGACATAACTCATGCCTTTTAAAATCAAAAATACAAAAATTAAATGTTTTGCTAAAAAGATTTTCCTTATTTTAAGGACTCATTTGAAAATGAAGCTGCATGTAATTTGTACAATAAAATTGTACAAGTAAACAGGTAATATACATAAAAAATTAATTGACATACTTCTCAATTATCAGCTGTCCACCTTTAATTTCCAATACTGTACTTTCTTATCAAGCATACAAAATAGCAAACTTCTCTTTAGAAAAAGTGCCGTTCTGTGACATCTTTTACACAAAACCAGTCCGAGCCTGTGGCGTGGTAATGCAGTCGAGAGGCAACGCTTCCTAACTGGTACAAATCCTACCTTCCGCACAAAGCCTCCGGGCACAAACATCCCTCCGGGCGCTGCATTAGGGGCCAGGGCCGGGCTGTTCCCCCCAAACCAGTGGCACGGCAGGGCAGCCCTGCCCCGAGAGGCCGACTGGCAGCAGGAGTGTCACAGGAGCCCTGCCCGGGGCGGCCTGGCACAGCTGCCCGTCCTGCCCTGCCCCTGCCCCTGCCCCGGGCCGGGCACGGCAGAGGGTGAGGTATTCCTTGTCCATCGTGGTGCCACTGCCAGCTGTGCTCTGTCCAGAGGACGTGCCATCGCAATGGTTCAGGGTATTCCCAACGTTAGTCGTTCTTATCTTCGCCTTATCTAGCCAGTCTCTTGATTTTTTTTGAAAAGGTTTTCGACTACAGTAGAATATTACGGAAAGAAAATATAAATGCAGGGTTTCTTTTTTTTTTTTCTTTCTAAATGAAACTTACGTGGGCTAAAACTAGAGAATATTTTTAAACAAATATACAGGATGCAGGCAGACAAAGCAGGGAAACGGCCAGCCAACTGTTTAATAAAAAACTAACAAAATTTGGCTATTTCCAGAAAAACTATGAAGCGCCTCAACTAAAAGGAATGCATAATGAAATTCTAATCTAATACAGGTCAAAAATGTAAAAAGGTTATAAACCTTAACAGGAAAAATAAAACAACTTTTACTGGCCATTCCTGTTGAAATGAGAATCTTAAAAGTAACAGAAAAGTGGCTACAAACCCACTTAGAGCACCGAACAGAGAGAAAATCCGAGTCCGTTTTCAATCTCTGTTGTATCATAAAATCCTGTGTTTCTACAGGTCAAACTGCTGGTGGCAGAAACAGAATTTTCTTTATAAACTGCAGATGTCCTGTACATAAAAAATTTCCTTGGAGTTGCACTAGTTCTAAAGACTTTTCTGTTCTAGCCTCCCTACTGCGGGTACTGGATTGTACTGATGGCGGCAACCTCAGGTGTAGAAAGTCTCTTTCTGTAACCCTTGATCATTGTTGGGCACCAAAGATAAGAAAAGCAAGACGGGGTACAAAAATGCAAAATTTCAACAGTAATGGCAATGTTTTGTATTAGTCCAACAGGGTCCTGCATTTCCTCCCCTCGGCAGCGAGAGCACAGGCTTTAATCGGGGGGTAGCAAATCATGCAAGCGAAATCTGTCTCTGATGTGAGGTCGGACGTCTTCGTTCTGTGGGGGAAAGGGCAGGATTAGGAGAATGAGCACAGCCAGAGCCCCACTGCAGCAGGGCTCCTGGCCTGACACCCCTCTCTGAGCACACACACAGAAACCAGGGAGGATGCCACTGCAGAGAGCTACAGGAACAACCCCATAGCACCCACAAGAGCTCAGGAGAGATTTACTGGCCTTTCAGGAGACCTACAGGAACAACCCCACAGCACCCACAAGAGTTCAGGAGAGATTTACTGGCCTTTCAGGAGACCTACAGGAACAACCCCACAGCACCCACAAGAGTTCAGGAGAGATTTACTGGCCTTTCAGGAGACCTACAGGAACAACCCCACAGCACCCACAAGAGTTCAGGAGAGATTTACTGGCCTTTCAGGAGCAAACACACACAGCACAGCCAGCAACTAGGGCATCCAAATGCTCAGAGGTTCCCAATTTCCTGATGACTGATGTCACAATCCCACAGCCCTGCATTTTCAGCACAGTCAGCAGTGACAAGCCCCCTCTCTGCTGTGTGAACACGTCCCTGGATCTTCCCCAGCCTCAACCTCAGTGACTCAGAAACCCTTAACAGCAGGTGAAAATATTAAAGGAACTCACTGACAGTTCTGGGAAAAGCCAAGAAAGCAAACACTTACCAGCTCTACTAGTTTCTCCAGAAATGGAATCAACTTTAGGAGTTCATTATCATTTTTATCCATGAACCAGCTTTCTATAGGAATTCCATTGGAAAGCTGAAGTTAAAATACAAAAAAAATTAATCAACACACAATTTATATTTAATTTATCTACAAATACGACTTGTGAAATAGCATTTGGGGGAAGAATGTTTCCCAGTTACAGACTGCTGAGTGTTTTCCCCACAGTCTGGTTTGCAGACGTCGATACCAAGCCCCAGACTTACATTTCCCTGTCCCCCTCAGGAAGTCCTGCCCCTGAGGGGTCCCCTGGCCCAGCCCCTCACCTGGTAAGCAAAGGCTTGCGGTGAATTGTCAATGATGATGGTTTTGGAGAGGTCTCTGCCCAGGATGTTCAAATCCTTGATGTAATTCCCTTGTACACACACACAATGCTCACGGAAGAGTCGATGCCTGTCGTTAAAGGAAAGGACTCATTAATGAGGCCAAAGACAGCATCCACACTGCACCAGCAACATGCAGCTTTGCCAGCATTATCCAGTTTTTTTCTCTTCCCACCTCCTGTTAGAAAATTGTGCCCCTTTTCTGTTTTTTAGACCTTTTTATTGGTAAAATGCCCAGTTCAGGTGATTTTGCACTAACCCAGTTCCGGTTAGTTCCTTTCCCATTAGGGCCAAAACATCCCATCACCTCCTTCCTTTGCCATCAGCCTGCTCCTGTGTAATTCATGCCAGAAGGAATGGATGGATTGACTAAAAGGACTCAGACTGAAAACCCAGCAGAATAAAACTCCCATCCCATGGCATACCCACAGAACCATAAATTGCCAAGTAGGCAGATTTGGTGCTGCCCCACTGCAGAGCAGCCCCTCCAGGCTGCTGTGTGTTTAAATGATGCTCAGGAGCTACACACAGTGTGCCTAATTCCATGCAGGAGCTGAGCTGCCCACGTTGCCATGGAGGGGAAGGAGCTGCTGCATTTATATATAGAGTGTGAGTCACACGTGTGGGGCCTGGCAGGCACTGGGGCTGGTGGCAGAGCTGGGCCCACGAGCGCAGCCACAGCAGCCCCAGACAGAGCCAGGCAGCACAGGAACACCCCTGCAGGCTCCCTGCCTGCTGCTGGAGCCATTGGCCCTGCCCTGTGCCACGAGCACTCCCAGCCCTGCAGGTGGATCAGGGTCTGCAGGGAGGTGTGGAGGGTGAGAAGGTGTGGAGGCACCATCCTCTGGGGTGTGCCCACAGGGAGGCCTTCCCTGCCATGGAGGCACCATCCTCTGGGGTGTGCCCACAGGGAGTGTTTCCCTGCCATGGAGGCACCATCCTCTGGGGTGTGCCCAGAGGGAGTGCTACCCTGCCATGGAGGCACCATCCTCTGGGCTGTGCCCACAGGGAGGGCTTCCCTGGGCTGGAGGCACCATCCTCTGGGCTGTGCCCACAGGGAGGGCTACCCTGCCATGGAGGCACCATCCTCTGGGGTGTGCCCACAGGGAGGCCTTCCCTGCCATGGAGGCACCATCCTCTGGGGTGTGCCCACAGGGAGGCCTTCCCTGCCATGGAGGCACCATCCTCTGGGCTGTGCCCACAGGGAGGCCTTCCCTGCCATGGAGGCACCATCCTCTGGGGTGTGCCCACAGGGAGGGCTTCCCTGCCATGGAGGCACCATCCTCTGGGGTGTGCCCACACAGGGAAAGCCCTGAGCAGGAATCAGTTTGGGTCCAGTGACAGGTACAGTCCCCCTGCCAGGTGACAGTGACAGCATCTCATCCCTGGAATTTCCTTCTGCCCATCCAATAAAAGCCAAACACTTCCCGACAAAGATCACTACTGAGAAATGAAAAACCAAACCAGCTCCAATACAAAACCAGCAGACAAATGACGTTGTGATTGAATGAGAATTAAAAGGATGCTGATTGCAAAAGCTATACAAGTCACAACTGATAATAAATAACTCAAGTTATTAAGTTTAAAAGCAATCAGGCACTCATTTAATTTCCTTTATTTGCAGTGGGTATTCCAGAGCACATTTTTGATTCCCAAGAGGACATTTCCCACAAGCCAGCCTAACAGAGACTGAGCAGGGACAGGTCTTGGCCTGGGGTTATTTTATCACAAGGCACCAATTCCATCACTTCAGTCCATTTTTCCCCCTCTCTTAGCCCAGGCAAACCCCCAAGGGATCAGTCAGGGAGACACTGCAGTAAGTGGGCAGGCACGGGACTCATTGTTCACAACATTATTCTGGTTTTACCTGACCAGCTGCTTTTTGGGGTCCAGGATGTTCAACAACTTGTCTGCATACACCTTCTTAGAAGCAGTAAACAGAATAATCTGGGGATTGGAGGGGAAAAAAGTCACCACTGGAGGTACAAGGAAGTGGATACACTTTAAAAATGAAATTGAAAGGTGGTTGTGGGAAATGAATTTGTAGAAAAATTTTAAAGTTTGATAGAAGGTTCTTATAGTGTGTAT
Source organism: Ammospiza nelsoni (assembly GCF_027579445.1). Classification (NCBI taxonomy): domain Eukaryota; kingdom Metazoa; phylum Chordata; class Aves; order Passeriformes; family Passerellidae; genus Ammospiza; species Ammospiza nelsoni. Next base: position 770,892 of record NC_080646.1, on the reverse strand, counting down.
TTGTATGTAAACTTTAGGATAAGAAATATTAACTTAGAAATGTTATGGAATAGGATAGATATTGTTGAGAGAGAAATGGAATTAGAAATAAATATTAAAAGGTGGTTTTGTAAATAAGATCAGATATTTTGGAGAAATAGAATTATGAAAGATGTATTGTAGTAAGATTTATGAGGAGTAATTCTAGATGATTGGTTTTAAGGTATTTATAGCACGGTGTGGGTAAAGTTGATAGGTTAAGAAATGTTTATAGGGTATTGAAACTAGGAAATAGTTGGTTTGTGACTGTAATGGTGTGAATTATAACATTTGTATTATTTTACTTTTTATATGAGATTAAGAATAGAATAAAAGCTTTAAAAATATTTTAGTTGTTTTACTTTTGGGTTATAAAAGGGTTTGATCTCTTAAATTGGTGTTTAGTGCGGGGAAAAAGGGTCTGAGAGTTGAGAAGTGCCAAAGGGAGAGCTGGAGTGCGCCAGCCTTACCTCGTAGATCTGAGACATGCGCTCCAGGAACTCGCGGAAGAACGGCCTTAGCCGCACGTACACCTGCACAGAGAGGGGTCAGAAAAGGGCAGCTTCCAGCCTCCCCAGGGTGAGCATCACACACAGAGGGGCTTCAGGAATGGGGCAGCTTCCAGCCTCCCCAGGGTGAGCATCACACACACAGAGGGGCTTCAGGAATGGGGCAGCTTCCAGCCTCCCCAGGTGAGCATCACACACAGAGAGGGGCTTCAGCAAGGGGGCAGCTTCCACCCTCCCCAGGGTGAGCATCACACAGAGAGGGGCTTCAGCAAGGGGGCAGCTTCCACCCTCCCCAGGGTGAGCATCACACACAGAGAGGGGCTTCAGGAATGGGGCAGCTTCCACCCTCCCCAGGTGAGCACCACACACAGAGAGGGGGTCAGAAAAGGGCAGCTTCCAGCCTTCCCCCAGGGTGAACATCACACACAGAGAGGGGCTTCAGCAAGGGGGCAAGGTTCCAGCCTCCCCAGGGTGAGCACCACACACAGAGGGGCTTCAGCATCCTGCACCCTCCCACCAGCACCACACAGAGGGGCTTCAGCAAGGGGGCAGCTTCCAGCCTCCCCAGGGTGAGCACCACACACAGAGGGGCTTCAGGAATGGGGCAGCTTCCACCCTCCCCAGGGTGAGCACCACACACAGAGGGGCTTCAGCAAGGGGGCAGCTTCCACCCTCCCCAGGGTGAGCATCACACACAGAGGGGCTTCAGCATCCTGCACCCTCCCACCAGCACCACACAGAGGGGCTTCAGCAAGGGGGCAGCTTCCACCTTCCCCAGGGTGAGCATCACACACAGAGGGGCTTCAGCAAGGGGGCAGCTTCCAGCCTCCTCAGGGTGAGCACCACACACAGAGGGGCTTCAGCATCCTGCACCCTCCCACCAGCACCACACAGAGGGGCTTCAGCAAGGGGGCAGCTTCCAGCCTCCCCCCAGGCTGAGCACCACACAGAAAGGCTTCACCAGCCTGCACCCTCCCACCCTGCCCACAGGGTCGGCATCCCAAACAAACAAACAAACAAACAAACAAACAGCAAGGATCAGGTTCCTGCGCAGCAGCACCCCATGGACACCAAAGCTCCAGCAGCTCCCAGCCTGAGCAGCTCAGAGGGAGCAGTAACACACTGACAGCAGCCTGAACATTCTCATGGAAAATTGGGTGGAATTAGGGAAAAAAAAATGAATAAAATACAGATGTTGGATAATCTCTATGTTATAAAAATGAAACTGGTTGCTTTGACCAAACACCCTGACTTGGCTCTCACCAGCAGGGCAGCACCAGCTCAAGCCCTGGACACAAGATATAAATCCTCTTCTGAATATCCACCCACAACTACCTGAGGCTGGGGATGCCAGAGTGATTTAAAAAAAGGCTCCAGCTGTTTGTATAATTGCATAAACTCAAGCACCACCAGCACAGAACTGCACACACAGAGAAGCCATTCCCTGTGAGGAGCTGTGGAGTCACAAGAGCCCCGGCCAGGAGGGCTCTGCCTCCCTCTGACTCCAGCAGAGGATTTGGGCTCATGGGCAGGAGCTGAAAGGGGAACAGCTTCAGTGAATACAGAATTTCCTGCCAGAGCTGACACCACAGCTTATCACCAGACAGGTGTAAATGCCAGGCTGCTGCTTCTCCCTCTTCAAACAACTGCACACAGCAAGGAATCCCACAAAACAAAATCAAAAAAGTTTGTGTTTCTCTATTTACCTGGTAAATGACATCTTGAAAAAGAACTGGAAAAGTGAGTGCAGCATCTTCTAATTCATTTAGACTACAGTGCACTAATGTTTCATCCTACAGAAAAAGTTACATAAAAGAAAGAAAAGAGTGTGAAAAAACAATGTGGAAAATAGAAGTTGCTTTCTGCATTTTATGTTCATTTTAAAGCAGGTTCATTTAGAATGGAAATTGTACTTTCATGCAAGTGCTGTCAAGATTGAAGAAAATTCTAAGGATGAATTAAACATTTCATTATTCTTGTAATCTTTTAAAATTTTCAGTAAAACTGCGTGCTGGGGGTGCAGTTATAAAGAGATATTTTATTTTGTAGGCTCTTCTCTCATTCAGTTCCAGCCTGTATCTTCCAGTGTGAATAATCCACCCATCCCTATGATCACAGGGATGGCCCAACTGGTGCTGCTCAAAAAATCACACCACCATTAACAGGGCCTGAAACAACTTTCAAAACAGAGACACTGAAACAAACCATCATAAAGACAAATATATCTTATAGAGTATTTCAAAAAGTGGATTTGTGCCCTTTAAGAATGTTCTAAAAAGTAAAAGTTTAATTTTTCATCAGTCTTGATGAAAGGCACTCGAAACTGAATTTTCCTATTTATTCCATCTCATTTTTCCCATCCTGGATTTAGGGAAGCTCTATGGGGACAGATAAATGTTTGAGATGTAAAAACTGTAATGCTTTTCTTTTTTTAAAAAAAGCAGGATGTAAGTATTTGACAAAAGCAGCTCACATTCTATTCCTATGACAATTAATTCTTTTTCAACTATTTTTAACTAAAATTATGCAACATTCAGCAGTCTTTGTTTAAAGCAAGCATAACTTGATTTTCACAATGAACAAAATAAGGGAAATGCTCCATTGCCCTGCTCTGGTTTGTGTTTATAAAGGTATTTACCAAGTCTAGAACTAATGAGAACTCTGGTGTGCTTCTGGTTTTCAGTGGGAGAGCTGGTTTCCTGTTCAGCTGCTCTTCTGTTAGTGGGGGGACATGTTTGATGAAATAGTATCTGAAAAGAAAAAAGATTTGGCTGTAAAAATGTATACTATTGAACTGCAATGTTGCAGCCTAACTTAATATTTGAAATATTTAAGGTACCAGAAGTAAGTATTTTAAATTGAAATAAACCCCACATGAGCATATACATTTTTTTTTAATTTAAGCTCAGAGCTTTTGGAGTTCGTTATCATAACATGAAAATGATCCAATTTAAACAGAAGTATCTTAATTCAACACCCCAAATGATAAATTTACTATTTCTAGCAGAAACACTGGCACTTACGGATCAAAGACTTCCCAGTCCTCTTCATAGGTGGCTTCTGCATGAGCTGATGAGTAGCCACTGTCTGGAGATACTGGTGCTGAAATTCAACGAAAATGACCGAAACAAAAAATAAAACAAAAAACCACAAGAGCTGGTCTTATTAGTGCAGTTCTTTAAAGTGACATTTGGACTCGAGACTCCGGGCAGGAAAACAGGGGCACAGTCTCCCTGCAGCCCCAGCTCCCTGCTCAGAGGTCACATTCACCCTAATGCAAAGCTGCTCATCCAGGACAGCTTGGAGGGTCTGGGGAGGGTTCAGTTCAGGATTTGATGCTGCCCATGCACACAGAAGCTGAACTTTTGTCAAAAAAAGATGTTGTCTTCTGAAGAAAATAGGGAAAATGAATGGAGGATCTGTGTGTTTCTCATTTACCACGTGCTTCTAATATAAGACATCAAAATGTAGCAAACATCTTTGGAGATCAGCAAGTTCAGAGTGTGCAAGTCCAGTGTTAATAGCAATTCCTTTCCTCTGGAATCTCTGCTTCCATGGGAAGAAGAGTTATGAGGCCACCTGAGTTACACCAGGAACAGCTAAGCCCTGCCAAAACTGTGTCTTTGGTGCCTAAACCAGATCTGCCTAGCAACCACAAAAATCAGAATTAACACTGTCTGCACACCCCAAGGGAAGGTGAGACAGGAGTCCCTGCCAAGCACAGTCCCTGCCAAGCTGGATTTCTGGGATCAGCCCTTCCCTGTCCTGTGGTACAGGCACTGTCCCCTGTCCCTTACCCAAGGACAGGGGGGACAGGAGTCCCTGCCGAGGCGCTGCCCCCAGGATCACCACGTCCCCCCCAGGATCCCCGTGTCCCCCAGGATCACTGTGTCCCCCAGGATCACCACGTCCCCCCAGGATCCCCGTGTCCCCCCCAGGATCACCACGTCCCCCCAGGATCCCCGTGTCCCCCAGGATCACCGTGTCCCCCAGGATCACCACGTCCCCCCAGGATCCCCGTGTCCCCCCCAGGATCACCATGTCCCCCCCAGGATCCCCGTGTCCCCCAGGATCACTGCATCCCCCCAGGATCCCCGTGTCCCCCAGGATCACTGTGTCCCCCAGGATCCCCATGTCCCCCAGGATCCCCGTGCCCCCCCAGGATCCCCGTGTCCCCCAGGATCCCCGTGTCCCCCCCAGGATCCCCGTGCCCCCCCAGGATCACTGCATCCCCCCAGGATCCCCGTGTCCCCCAGGATCCCCGTGTCCCCCAGGATCCCCATGTCCCCCCCAGGATCCCCGTGTCCCCCCAGGATCCCCGTGTCCCCCAGGATCCCCGTGTCCCCCCAGGATCCCTGCATCCCCCCAGGATCCCCGCATCCCCCCGGATCCCCGTGTCCCCCAGGATCCCCGTGTCCCCCAGGATCCCTGTGTCCCCCAGGATCCCCGTGTCCCCCAGGATCCCCGTGTCCCCCCAGGATCCCCGTGTCCCCCAGGATCCCCGTGTCCCCCTGGATCACCGTGTCCCCCAGGATCCCCGTGTCCCCCCCAGGATCACTGCATCCCCCCAGGATCCCCGTGTCCCCCAGGATCCCCGTGTCCCCCAGGATCCCCGCATCCCCCCAGATCCCCGTGTCCCCCAGGATCCCCGCATCCCCCCGGATCCCCGTGTCCCCATGCCCGTCCCTTACCGGTGAGCGGGGGCAGGTCGCGGTCCCCCGGCTCCTCGGGCTCGCCCAGGCCGTTGTTGAGGGCCCTGCCCTGGCCGGGCTGCGCGGGGAAGGCGGCGCCGTTGGTGGACGTGGCCGTGCTCGTGGTGATCTCGTCCACCTGCTCCATGTCCAGCTGCTTCACGATCTCCTCAGCCTCCACGGCCTGGCCCGGCGAGTCGGAGCCCGACGTTCCTGGGGCGCATTGCAAACACCCTTACCCTCTGGGGCACACTGCAAACACCCTTACCCTCTGGGGCACACTGCAAACACCCTTACCCTCGGGGGCACACTGCAAACACCCTTACCCTCTGGGGCACACTGCAAACACCCTTACCCTCTGGGGCACACTGCAAACACCCTTACCCTCTGGGGCACACTGCAAACACCCTTACCCTCGGGGGCACACTGCAAACACCCTTACCCTCTGGGGCACACTGCAAACACCCTTACCCTCTGGGGCACACTGCAAACACCCTTACCCTCTGGGGCACACTGCAAACACCCTTACCCTCCGGGGCACATTGCAAACACCCTTACCCTCCGGGGCACACTGCAAACACCCTTACCCTCGGGGGCACACTGCAAACACCCTTACCCTCGGGGGCACGCTGCAAACACCCTTACCCTCGGGGGCACACTGCAAACACCCTTACCCTCTGGGGCACACTGCAAACACCCTTACCCTCGGGGGCACACTGCAAACACCCTTACCCTGGGGCTGAGCTCCCAGCACGGGGCTCACACTCACTACAAACCGCACACACACACGCACCAAGTCTCAGAATAAATAAAGATACCTGACTACAGAGTCATGCCACAAAAATAAGAACCCAACTGAAGACCATGACAATGACTTTAAAACATGTCTGGGACAAGGAATGTAATCCCTTTGTTTTTCCTTCTCCCTATTTTCTTTTTTAATGAAAGGTGCACCACTAAATACACCTATGAAATAGATGTTCTAATGTTTGTAAGCTTCTTTCACCAACCATCAACCCATCCAAGAATGAGGGAGCCTTTTTGCCTGCCAGCAGTAACTCTTGGTTTGTAAGCCAGAATGAAAAGTGTACTGTCACTCAGAGCAGCTATTTCATACAAAACTCTATCACTCTCAGCTTTAAGCTATTGGCTTTTTGAATAATACTCACCATTTTTATTTGCTGGTGAAAAAAAATTGAAAACAGGAGAAAATATGGTTCCCAGTAACGTTGTTCGTGGAGGACTGCCTGTGGTGGGGTTATCTTCCAATTTTCCATTTTGCTTTACGTGTTGGTTCGTCATCTCATAACTTCCAGCTTCTGGAAAAGAAACAATATGAGTTTTAACACCACCCAGCTGGGCTTCAGGTGCCTCTGTTCCTTTATGATCAGCATTTGCATTCTAGGGGTGTACTCTTGTTCATGGCTCAGCTGGGTCCATGAGAGTCAGCAACTTTCTACCAGCACAAACCTAAAATGTCCACTCTCAACACCCTCAGAAGCTTCTCTGCAGATGGGGCAGCAGCCCCTGCTCACAGCAGCAGCAGAGGTGGAAATCCTGGCAGAGATTCGGTGGAGGCAGCCCCGGAGCTGCCAGTGCCAGGACTCCACTAGAGGGAGGCACCAGAAAGGGTCACAACTCCCTGGCTGAGCCTCCAGCTGCTCCAGAGCCTGAGATTTGTTCCACTCCACACACACACACAGAGGCACGGCCACAACTTGGAGGAGAAGGAATTGTTGGTTGTGATCACAGATAACACAGGACAGAATTAAATGAACATCCACGTTCCAGATCTGACACGTAACAAGGGCGATTTCTCATCCCACAACTCAAATCCCTATCTCACAACTCTGACAGAAACCTGTGTTTGACAAGAGCTCTCAGCATCTAAAGACACCTGCTTATTTCCACAGAAGTCAGGAGCTGGGAGGTCATGTTTCCCTCTTATTTGTGAGAAAACAGAAGAGCTAAATCAAATTATTATGGGACTTTTGGAATAATAATTAAAGCCAAAAAAAAGTTAAATTAGTTCCAAAGCAGCAGCTGCTGATCCAAACTGTTCTCCCAGAGACACAGTGGAAGGTGGAAGTGTCTGGAAGTGTTGCTCACCCTGGAAATCATGTTTGGTTGTGATCAGCTCAGCCCTGCTCTCCCTGCAGGCAGCCAGAGGCGCAGTAACCTCCCCACTGCAGCAGGGCCCTGGGTCAGTGCCCAGCTGGAGGGGCAGAGCTGCCCTGCCCTGCAGTGCCCAGTGTGCCCACAGCCCTGGGTCAGTGCCCAGCTGGAGGGGCAGAGCTGCCCTGCCCTGCAGTGCCCAGTGTGCCCACAGCCCTGGGTCAGTGCCCAGCTGGAGGGGCAGAGCTGCCCTGCCCTGCAGTGCCCCACATTGCCCTGGGTCAGTGCCCAGCTGCAGGGGCAGAGCTGCCCTGCCCTGCAGTGCCCAGTGTGCCCACAGCCCTGGGTCAGTGCCCAGCTGCAGGGGCAGAGCTGCCCTGCCCTGCAGTGCCCAGTGTGCCCACAGCCCTGGGTCAGTGCCCAGCTGGAGGGGCAGAGCTGCCCTGCCCTGCAGTGCCCCACAGTGCCCCACATTGCCCTGGGTCAGTGCCCAGCTGGAGGGGCAGAGCTGCCCTGCCCTGCAGTGCCCCACAGTGCCCCACATTGCCCTGGGTCAGTGCCCAGCTGCAGGGGCAGAGCTGCCCTGCCCTGCAGTGCCCCACAGTGCCCTGCCCTGCAGTGCCATCACCCACCTCCATTGAGCTGACTTTTCCGCCGCACGCGTGAGAGCTGTTTGTTGGGCTTCTCTCCTGCCTGGGGCGTGGAGGTGATCAAGTTGTTATCGATGTCCCGCTCAATCCGACTCCTTTTGGGGGGATTTTCTCTTTCTTCCTTAAAATACAAAAGAGGGGAGGAACAAACGTGCTGAGCAGTGCCTTTTGCCACGGAACAGACCAGAGAATGTCATCTCCTGGAGAAAGTTCACCAAAGATCCCTTTGCTGCTCCACTTCCAGGTGCAGAACGTGCAACAAGGGGCTGGCCAGCTGGGATCTTATGTGAGTTTAAACTAAGTCAAAGTATGGGGAATGAAAACTGTACATGGAGCTGCTGTAGTAGAAAAATTGTCTTTACAGCCAGGCTAAATATTCCAGTGCTGCAGAGGCTGGGAAATGCAGACAAAGCAACTAAAATTACCTGAAACTTGATTTCTCTGCCTGCTAAACACACAGGAAGTGAACTGCCCAACAATATCCAATGTGACAATCCATATCAGTACAGGGCAAAACTGAGCTGTGAAAAATCCAAGGATTCTCCTTACCTGGGAATAAGTGACTGCAGCACTCATGGCAATGAGACAGAACCAAACAGTTCTGCACATCTTCTGTGCATGGCTGTATGTGCAGGCATATGGCAGGTTTATGGCAGGTTTCTTACCCTTTTCCCCCAAAACACCTACGACAAGTCGATAAAATGTTGAAATTTTATCAGATTTTTATTTATCACAGAGCTGATCTGGGATACATTGTAAATTAGTTCTGACTTCCTGGATACTCTTCTTTCGAATCTGCAGTTACATAATGGCAGTATCTGAACGGCTGGGATGGATGGATGATGTGGGGTTTTTAACTGGCCTCCATCTAGAGAAAAAAAGCCAGTTTTTGAAGTAATTGCAAGGTTACATTCAGCCTTAAAAGTTTTTCTACATAAATTTATATTTTAAATTTATATGTGTGTGTGTGTTTGTGTATATATATTTTCCGCCCTCAAATATCCATGCAGCACACACAACAGGAGCTCCCATCTGCAGATCAGTAAAGCTCAGCTCTCTAGCTGCACCAAGATGTGAGATTTTGTGGTTTTCCCCAGCAAAACCTGGATGTGATGCTCCAAGCAGGGAAGTGCTCACTGCAGGAATCCCTGAGCAGCTGCATCAATTCCATGGCACTTGGATTTGTGAGGTTTGACCCTCATTGATTAAATGACTCCTGAACAATCTTGAACAAAATTGCCAGAAACAGTCAAGAAATGAATGCTTACAAACTGCCTTTTCTAAGTTGTTGGTACTGGTAATTCCTTGAGTTTGGATCCAAGGAATCGTTAAAGTAGAAATGAAAAATGTACTGCATTTATTTGACATTTTCACAAAGAAACACCAGGCAATAAAGCCTGTGATTTATTGGACTGTTGAATACACCTACAATTGACTCCTGAAGGTTTCAAAGTCAGCTTTACCTGACACAACTCACAGGCACCTGTTGCCTTCCAACTCTTTACATTTTGCTTCCACCACACGATTAACTCTTAACAGAACTGGATTTCAATCAAACTTGAGGTGATTACGACCCACTTGAAAGCAAAGCAGGGCCCTGCAGGCGGCATACCTTGGGTGTGCTTCCTTTAATGAACTTTTTGATCGAAGACAAGAGGCCCGTCTCATTTTTGGGTGGCTTTCCCCCGCCGCCAGCTAAGGGCTCCTCCACCTCCGAGTGTTTCCGCTTGGCCCGCAGTGCCCGCTGCGTGTGGAGCTGGTTGGACTGCTGGGAAGCTTTCCGTGTCCTCAGCCTCATCTTCATGGGTACCACATGGAAAGCTGCAGGGGGAAAAGGGGAAAAATCCCTCACTGAGGAAACGTGGTAAAGCCGCAGCTCCCGAACCTCAAGGGTGATGTGAGGCCGGTGGTGCTCCTGGTGTATGGCACACTGCAGCACGGAGCTGTGTGCTCAGGAGGGCACCACGATGCCAGGGGAACAAACTGTGGGATCTGCCATGGGTACAGCACCCAGCACATCCATGGGTACAGCACTGGGCCTGGCACAGCCCTGGTACAGCACCCAGCACATCCATGGGTACAGCACTGAGCCTGGCACATCCATGGGTACAGCACCCAGCCCATCACTGAGCCTGGCACAGCCCTGGTACAGCACCCAGCACATCCATGGGTACAGCACTGGGCCTGGCTCAGCCCTGGTACAGCACCCAGCACATCCATGGGTACAGCACTGAGCATGGCACAGCCTTGGTACAGCACTCAGCACAGCCCTAGCACAGCATCCAGCCCATCAGTGAGCCTGGCACAGCCCTGGTACAGCTGGGACAGGCAGGAAAGCCCGACCTGCTCAGAATGACAGGGCTGTCTAGGGTGGAAAGCACCTCTCAGGTCACGGAGTCCAACCTGAGAACAATGACACCTTGTCAACCAGCAGGGTGTCACCTGCCCTGATGAAAGCGTTGATTGTAGGGTGCCTGTTGTCTCCAGCCCCAAATGACTGGACTCTGTGACCCAGGAAGTTCCTTCCTCTCTCTGTTCCTCAAAATCCTCCACTGCAAGTCTCCACATTACACTTGGGATGAGGCACAAATGTAAATTCCTGTGGAGTGCCCACAGCAGGAATCACGAGCCTGTGCACTCAGTGGGTGAGGACAGGGCAGCCCTGCAGAGGAACCCAAACTGAGCTCCAGCAGAGCTGAGTCTGGGAACCACACCAGACCTTGGGAACACTCCTGCAAGGGCAGCATCCATTAAAGGCCATTCCAGGGAATGCACCCCATTTATCTCCAGCCTCCAAGGGGGCTGCTGGTACTGTCACACTCAATGTCACTGTTCTCCGGGCTGGGGACGTGCCCTCTGCAGCTGCCTGGAGCTGGGCTGCGTTGAAGGGGACTCCTCCTGATTAAAATCATGCTCATGATGGATCAGGAGCAGAAAAATGAAGTAGCAAGAAATCCATCTGAGGTGTGATGCACAGAAATACTGGAAATAAAGTAATTTGCCTTTCCTAGCTGGAATCATGACAAAACCCAGGTTTTTATAGAAAATTGTATGGTTATCATTACAGGAATCAGTGCCTGCCTTTCTGGAGTCCATTTAGTGTGGATCTGATTGCTGCAGAGACAGAATAAACAATCTGCAACATTTAACACATAAGCACTGTCACAACAGGCATGTTGCTCAGGAAAAGGCAATGGTGGCACTGGGTGAGTCACAGACAGGGAAACACGGACAATGTTTTTGAAAACCTGTTACACAGCAGTGTTTGTTCCCAGGTCAGTCTCAGTGTCAGTCTCACACAAGGGTGCTGCAGCTAACGAGGAATAACCCGAGCACTGACACTGCTGCCAGGCTTAGCAAGGAAAGTGCTCTGTGGGTATTGCCAAGGGTGAAACACGGTGTTACACAGAATCACCGATGGAATATTCACTGGCACTGCCAGCAAACACGGGGCTCATTTCCCACAGCTCCATGCTCAGCACTTCCATCAGTGGCCAGTCCAGTCCAACCGTCCCCAGCACTGCAAGGCCACCACTGTCCCAGGGGCCACATCCACAGGGCTGCTAAATCTCTGCAGAACAGGGTCCCCAGCACTGCCCTGGGAAGCCGTGCCACGGCTGGACAGCCCTTTCCATGATGAAATTTTCCTTGATATCCACCCTGAGCCTCCCTTGGCCCAGTTCCCTCTGCTCCTGTCCCTGTTCCCAGCCTGATGCCCCCGGCTGTCCCCTCCTGGCAGGAGCTGTGCAGAGCCACGGGGTCCCCCTGAGCCTCCTTTGCTCCAGGCTGAGCCCTTCCCAGCTCCCTCAGAAGCTCCTCACAGGATTTATGGTTCAGACCCTTCCCCAGCTCTGTTCCCTCATCTGGACACGCTCCAACATCTCAGTGGCCTTGCTCCTGCTCTCTCCTCATTTCTTTCCCACACTTACTTCAGCTCCTGTCTCCTCCTCATAGACCTGAGCAGCTCACCGAGATAACAGGGGAAATCCCTTCATTTTTACACCACCAAGCCAGTCTATAAGGGGAGCCAGCGAGCATCTGAGCAATGCAATGGAGTGTCCGTGCCACAGCTGGACATCCCACAGCCGTGGGGACGCTGGACAGCTGGACAGCTGGACAGGACAGAGCCAAGGACAGCAGCGGGGAGTTTCAGGGGGCTCCTTTGGCAGAGCACTCGCTGTGCTGCAGCCCTGAGCTCAGGAGCAGCCCCTCACCCTGCAGCGGGCTGGGCAGTGTGTGTGGGGCCATGGCACACGGAACAGAGCCAGCTGGCCTCTGTGACCTGCCCGTGATGTCACGGAACCATGAGAACACCCAGCCCAACGGCCCCCAGCACTGCAGGGCCACCCCAGCCCGTGTCCCCAAGTGCCACATGCACAGGGCTGTTCCACCCCTCCAGGGATGGGGACTCACTCCACCGCTGCCTGGGCAGCTGTGCCAGGGCTGCAGAACTCCCAGTGAAGGAATTTTCCAACATGAGCTCCCCTGGCCCAGCCTGGGGCCGTTCCCTCTCCTCCTGTCCCTGTTCCCAGTCCAGCCCAGCTGTCTCCTCCTGGCAGGAGCTGTGCAGAGCCACAAGGGCCCCCTGAGCCCCCTTTTCTCCAGGCCGAGCCCTTCCCAGCTCCCTCAGCCCCTCCTGGGGCTCCATCCCCTGCCCTGCACACGCTCCAGCCCCTCCATGTCTCTCTTTCTGGGAGGAGCTCAGAGCTGCCCCCAGCACTCGAGGTGCCCCAGCAGTGCCACCTCAGGGCACGGGCACTGCCCTGGGCTCTACTGACCACACGAAACAAATGTGTGCAAAAAGGAATTAAAACCATAAAACACGGAAAGGAGACAGACACTAGTGAAATTCCAATGTGGGAATGAAAATATCACTTCAAATTTGTTATACTATAAGTTGCCTGATTTTTCTAGAACTGAAACAAATATCAGTGGGACAAAGGATGAATCAATTAAATACTTGTCAGTGGTGAGGACACATTTATGCAGCAGGGAAACGCTCAGCTCCTCAGTGCAGCCCTGCCAGGGACTCCTTGGGCTCACTGCTCATGCTGGGTATCGAGCCTGGGGTTGTAAATATCTCTAATGGACTTAGCAACAGGTACCTACAATCCTCTCAGAGACAGGAGTTTGCTTTCCTAGCCCTGGATCCAGATGGGAGGAGAGTTTTTATTGAATTATAGTCGTAGTTCTTTCCTGAACCAGGCTACAAAACTTAATGCAGTCAAAATAATCAAGTCTAAACATGCAGGAGAATTTCCTTCCTCAGACCTGCAGGATTTGGATTTCATCAGCATGTGCCATCCCTGGGTGACCAAGGACTGAGCCCGGGCTGGCACTGCCACCTCCACTGTGCCAGGGAGTTTGCCCAGGGAAATCAGCTCCCAAAACCTCTCCTCAATTACTTCCACACTTACAATAAACCCAGAAAGAGTGGGGGAAAAAAGGGAAAAACCTTATTCTTCAAGAGAGAATTACACGGCAAAGAAGGACTAAAAGGAATATCCACTCAATAATTTGTGGGACAGGAAAATAAAATGTAGGAGCTCTTTAAAAGCAGCAGCCGAAGGTGCTATGGCTGCAATAAATTCCATTTTCCTGAGTTCACACACAGCAAGTGTCAGGCTCCCCACCTTGACAATACTGTTGTTATTCCAGGGCCCAGGTACACTGTACTTACAGGAAAGAAATTCCTGTGAATGACTCATGTTTCAAACTGAGAGCACACCTCCACGGGATCTGCACTTAGGGATGGTTTATTTCCCACCACGTATGACACTGCTGTTTTCTCTGCTTTCCCCCAAACTATTAAAAGGAAAATTAGGTGAGGCACATCTAATTACAGGGCTTAGGGCTTTCTGATACAGGAAAAGGTTGAAGATGGTAAAAGAACAATGGTGAAGAACAATAGGCAGAGATAAGCGACAAGAAAATTCAAAACTCTGGTGTTGAACAAATTCTCCATTCAGTTTGGCACTCAGGAATAACACTGAGCTGCCACCACAGAAATCAATCCATCCCAAGCCTCCACACCGCAGCAGCTCCAGAGCATCCAGACAACCTGAACGTGTCCAGAGTGTGACTTTGGTGACAGCAACACAGGAGGTGCAAAACTTCTATTTCTTTATCTGTGGTTTTTCTTGAAACATTTTTTACACAAAGCCAAGAAAGTAAATTTTTTCAACAATTTTAAAATTCTGAGCAAGAGCATCAACACATGGTGTAAAGAGAGATGGAGACGTGACCAAGCGCACAAAGCTGTGACCTGTCCCCACATTTCACAGCTGTGACAACTGAGGGTTGGAGGCTGAGGGAGCGGCAGGCTCGGTGTCCCTGTGCCCTGCCAGCGCAGCTGCCACCACCTCCCTGCTGGGACTGGGATCTCTCGGTCCCTGCTCGATCAGCAGCCACAGCCACGGGAACCGGGAGCAGGAATTTTGCTCCGTTTCCTCTCAGACAAGTCACGGCAGAGGTGTTTGTCAGCACGTTCCTCGCCTGTGGAGTGACCCAGATCTCAGGGTGAGGAGCAGCCCAAGGAGGAGATGTGCTCCTGCCTGGCTGGGATCCATCCCCACGGTGCTGGGATGCTTCCAGGAAAGCCAGAGCCCGAGCTGGGACAGCCCCGAGCCACAGGGGAGGTTATGTTGTTAATATTCTGTTATTGTTATGTTATATGTGCACGCTGGCAGGGCTCTGGGGACACAGCAGCGTGGGCTGAGCCGTGGTGTGCCCCCAAAGGCAAGGGCAAGGGTGGGCAGCCAAACCTGCACCCAGACAGGCCCCAGAGCCCCTCTCACACCTCAAGGAAATACTCCTTGTTAGCTCAAGATGCTGAGACTCTTCCCCTCCAATGACTCTTGGTCTTTTTTTAACCAACTTATTCTCCTTCCCCAGAAAATTACAGCCATTTCATGTCACTCCAGCAGATGTATTTCATGTTTTCCAATGTACTGCACTACTTGTCACTCTTCTCCAACCTTTAGTGTGTTTTTCTGCCAGTGCAGAACTGAGAGAGCAATAAACCAGGAAAGCCTGACTCAAAGCAGTCTGGAAGTGATGCTAGTCTGGGGTAGGTGAAAGCAAAATGAAAAGGCACTGATTTATTAAAAGAGCAAATCACCCAATACATACTATTCAGCTGCTGGTGCTGGGTTATGAAATCTGGATAAATGTATAAAGCAAGCACAAGTTCCACCAAAACAACAGTAAGGAATTACAGCTATCAAAGGCACCTCTAAATTCTCCCTGTTTCACTGAAAGCCCATTTTCTGCTCCTCCCCACCTTCCAGGGCACCAAATCACTTCCATCTGAAACAAAACCCTGTTTGAAATCCTTGCTCTTCAGTCACCCTGTTCAAACCCTGATCCCTCAGCACACCTACCTTGTGCTCACTCCTACTCTCCCAAAGTCTGAGTATGTCCCCTAAAACAAGCCCATCCTCAGAAGGATTTGCCAAAGAAGGACGACAGCTTTTTATAACTGGCCTCAACAGAAAATAGATCTTCTGTTCCCTTCTTTTTCTGCCCTAGCCATCGTATTTCTGTTTTGCCATTGCTTTGCTAGCGAGGCTTTGTTTTGATTATACCAAATGCATTTGGAACTGAAAGTTTATTCCCTCCCAGCCAAGATATTTTTCTCTTTGCGCTGAGGGTACACGCTGGTAATTAATTCAGGCTTTCCAGTTTGTGTCACACTAAGCAAGGAGGAAACTTGGAGAAGTGGGGTAAGCAAAGCTCAGAGCAAACCCCAAAAGCTGCTGCAGAAAGAAGGGCCTATTTCCAACCTCTGGTGCTGCCAAGATGACAATTCCACATCAGCACCTCCAGATCTTGTGGGGCTCCTGAGAGGCTGGGAGAGCAAAGTTTGCAGAGCTGGAGTTGTGGACGAGCAGGAACAGATTCCGCAGAAGCAGCACTGCTCCTGTTGGGGTTCTGGGAGGGACCAGCTGTCCTCAGGCTCTCTGGACATTTAATCCACGCTGCCAGGCACACAGGGAGCCTATTTATGGAAGTCAAGTCCCTCTGTCAGGAGCCGTGGCATGGACAGGTTGCAAACACTTCCTGAACACAACCGGGATGTGGTCTGAGCACAAAACAATCCCGAGGACTTCCTTGTGCTAATTGTTCGGCTCACCCATACCAGTTATCTTTTCCATTAAAAACCAACAGAAACAGCAGATTAATGAGCCTGAGTAAGTCTGGGCTGGACTATGGAAGCTGTGGAGCAGCTCCTGTGTTTGTGAGGGGAATCCGGGAATTTCTGCACGGCCTGTGCAGCAGCAGAGCTGCCTTTTGCTCAACTTCAGAAAACCTAATCCTGCTCCACTCCACCTGAATCCTCCCGGGGGATCACAGCCACAACCGTGCATCCCACAGGACCCTGTCAGGCTGCTATCTTTTAAAGGGACAGATAAGGGCTCTGGCCGCTCCTTTGGCCTCAAAAATAGCAGCCTATTTTTATTGCAGGATAAGGACTCTTTAAATGATAATATGATTCTCATTGCCCTGGCAAACACCTTCCTTGGTACAGTGAACCCCTTCAGAGCCTTTCACAAGAGGTGAAACTCTGCTCTCCCCTTTGCACGGGGCTGCTTTCATGCTCTCCCCGCACCTGGCTTCCCCGATTTACAATAAAAAATCAACCAACTCTGTTGTTAAAATGGGGAAAGTTCCAGCACAGTCAGGATTCATATTACTCAGTGTCCAGACAAAATTTAAACGAATCATTTTCCCTTATGAATACATGCTGAATTAATACTGACTCTTTCATAGCCCATCCTGGCTTCTTTCCTGCATGGAAAACTTCATTCTTACAAAATTGCAAATCTGAGATTAATTTGTGCCTGTACCTGAGTTAAAACTGACATGAAAATAAGTTCTAAAGGTTTAACAGCTGTACTCACTTGTGAGTGATACTGTGTTTTTACCCTTAAAATATAATATTGAGACATGATGAACTTTAAACTTATCCAGTCCCAAAAATTTGCCTGAAATGAATTTCAGGGACCTGCCTGATTCCATCACAATGAAGTTATTTTGTACATTTTATTTCATTCTCTTTTTTTACTCCCTGTTTTATTTTGGGTGAAAAATCCACAAGGAAAAAAAAAAAAGAAAAAACAACAGCAAGCCTTGTTGCCTACTCAATGGAAAGTTATAGGAAGTTTCTGCTCAATATTCCAATAATACAAAGTATAATAAGCACAAGCTACCATCGACAACAGAAATTCTGTAGGGTGAAACCGCCCTGCATCCACACTGTAAGGTTTCCAGTCGATTTCACCCTGAATTTCAATTATTTCTTTCACAAGACAGTCACCTCCGGGTTGGTCTAATGTATCTCTGTCACTGTAAAATGCACAACATGCAATGAAATAAAACAAAACTTTCTGGCTGTGCAGTGGAGCTCTGGCTCTGCTGAGCGAGGAGAAGGTGCCTGGCTCTGCCCTGCTTTGGGAAGTTCTGTCTGAGGGGCTGTGGAGCTGGAAAGGGGGGTCCTGCTCCTGTACCACGGAAATCTGCATGGGTGAGTGCCCTGATCCCCATCCACACAGCAGCTGAAAATCTGAACTGGGGGTCCTGAACCACAGAAATCAGCAAGAACAAGAAATGCTGGTACCACCTGGGAGCTTCCACAGTTGTTGGGTTTGTTTCCAGCCATTCCCCAGCATCAGGAGTGAGCCTGGCCTCTGATCAGAAATCCCTACGACGGAGAAAGCACCAAGCTACGTTCCAAAGCAGCACAAGTGGTTAATTTATCACACTGCAAAGCAGCTACATTAGGCTTTGGGGAAATCTTCCAGATCCTGAGGAAACCTGAGCTAACTTAAATAACAAATTTCATTCAAGTTACCTTAAATACCAAAGAAATACTTGCAACAAGTTAGCCGCCACCTCTGTGCCGTGCGGCATATGACAGAGCACACACCGCTTCTCACCAGCAGTGCTGAAGAAACAACTCAGCAAAACTGTGGGAGAGCAGAAATGTTTTACTGGAGGTGAAAGGAATGCTTTCTAATTCCCATTCCTCCTTTCCCCACATCCCTTCCAGCCCCACAGCCCCTCTGTCCTGACCCTCCAGCCAGCCATGTCTTCAGGCTGCAGCGCTTCCACGCGGGAATAAAACATGTAACCCCTGGCAGGGAAAGGACAGCTCCAGCACGGGTTTCCTCTGCTCACTGCACTCTTTGATGGGCTCTGTCCTTCGGCACAGAAACACTGGCCAGCTCTTCCTAGAGAAAATGGGGCTTATCCAACAGCAAGTGTCTGTGTGTCCGTCAGTCCTCCCTGGGAAAGGCAGAGCCCATGGACCAGCATCAACCCAACGTCACAGAGGAACAGAAATTTAAATATATAAATTAAGTATATAAATATATAAATTAAATATATAACAATTAAGTCTGACATCTCTTCACCTGAACCTCTGCAGCCCATTTGTCCAACTGAGCTCCCAAAAACCTTTCTCTAAAAAAGTACCAATGAGCTTCCTAGTCCCTAAGCAACACAACAGTAAAGCACTCTAAACCCAGTAATTACAGTTGTTTAGGAATATTATTTTAGCTATAATGAAGTCCTCAAAAGTTTCTTCCAAATCTTTAAGATCATAAAAGCACCAAGATTACACTAACTTTATTTTCTCCTGTAATCTTTGTAATTTCTGGCCTGATAAGCAAAATAAACAAGCTTTTCCAATTGTATTTAAATTGATTTAACTACAACTGCTTGGTCTTGACACAGCTCAAGGTGTCAAACTGAGGTAGGTAACTCAATCAAATATACTGCAGTTAAATCCCACATTCACAATGCCTGCAAGCACCTTGAACATTCTTGTAAATATTCCTGCTATTTATCAAGCACTTCCTTTACTTTTTGCACGCTGTTTTCCCCTTCTGAAAACAAACCTTAAACCTGCAGTTCACACTCTGCCTTGCTTTGGCAAGCCCCAACCCAGACCTGTTGCACACAGAGCTCACAAGGAGCTGGGTATGCCTGTCTGATTTCCTTTCTGAGCTCCTGACCATCACCCATGGGTTCCCAGCTGCCCCCAGAGCTCGCAAGGAGCTGGGTATGCCTGTCTGATTTCCTTTCTGAGCTCCTGACCATCACCCATGGGTTCCCAGCTGCCCCCAGAGCTCGCAAGGAGCTGGGTATGCCTGTCTGATTTCCTTTCTGAGCTCCTGACCATCACCCATGGGTTCCCAGCTGCTCCCACAGCCCACAGGAGAAGGAGCTCAGCCCTCACCTGCAGGATTCCCCTCCAGGTGATGGACTGGAACTGGGTACCAGGCATCACCCTGCAGCCCAGAGCATTGCTCCATGCAAAGAGAAGCCTCCTGGCCCTAAATGAGCTCCCCTGGGACGGTAAAATGAGAGAAGCTTCGGGGATGGGGAGGAAGGAGGAGCGGTGCCGCTGCATCCTGTGGCAGGGAACTGGCGGGCGAAGCGAGGACACGGGACAGGTCCCAGCTCTCGCCCGGAGCCAGAGCACACACAGCAGCGCCGGGAGTGAACCAGAGCACAGCACGCACAGCAGCCCGAGCTCTGCCCGGCCTGGGGAAGGAAGCCGCGCCAGGCGGGGCCCAGGCCAGCAGCCTCCCAGGCAGTCCCAGCCGCGGAGCGGGGAAGGGAAGGGAGGGATGCTGCTGCTCCCCAGGCAGGCTGAGAGGCTCCGGGGGCACGGGCACCCCAGGAAGCCCAGGGGGGCTCCCCTCCAAGCAGGCCGCTGCCGGGGGGCCAGGGAAGCCCTAGACTGAATTACCTCCCTTCCACTAATTAGCACCTCCTAAAGCGCGGGGTGCATCAAAGCAGCCGTGGGTTAGAATGGCCTAGGGTAAACTGAGTTATGATTTACGCTGAATTGGTGCAGCACAGGCCAAACTGCTCAGAAGAACTGCTCTGATTTGATCGGAGCTCTTGCTACTTTATTAACTTAAATTAGCTATTCCCAAACACAGCCTAAATAAGGACAGGATCCCTCCCTTCCCTGGGAGGCTTTGAGGATGCTAATGAGCCCTGCAGCATCAGCTGCCTGGCCCTATTCTGCTGCTAACAACACTCTTGTTTATACATATAGGGTAATTAATTTACAGGTAAGTTCTAAACCAAACGCTCTAGAGCCCTAGATTCTTTTCTCCCACTTACACCTGGAATATTGGCAATGACTAGCAGGATGTATTTTTTGTAACTATGCTCCTTTAAGTAAGTATCCATACTTGAGTAAGTATCCATAGTTTATTTTCCAGATGCCGTGGAGTTAACAGCTCCTTTTAGTTAAACTTATTTTCACGACAGTATTATGCTTAAAATTATACTGCCACACTAAACACTATGGGCACAGAACTAGAGGTGTTTCATGCATACTAACCAGACTCCTCACCCACCAAGAAGGAATCCTGAATTCAGACAGGTTAGGACTGTTAGGGACAATTTCTATTTCCATCATCTCTTTTCTAGGTAACTCCAGCAGAAGCATCACTTGGTGGGCAGTGGATCCTTGCTGGACCTAGTACAGCACAGGCACTTCCCAAATGTTGGATTTAGGGTTGTTTTTAGCAGGATGCACAGAAATCTGGCTGATGGGGCTGGACTCTGAAAACGTTCCCCATGGGGAGCTGTATCTTGAATGTCCCGACAGAGCAGAGATCCATGTGCTGCTGAGTTAATCCTGTCCACCAGCAGCTGCACAACTCCTTCCCTGCAAACACTGACCCATCAGACAGGGAAACTGAGGCAGCAAAGGCTGTATCTCCTCAGATCCCACACGGATCCACAGTGCTGGCAGAGGTGGAAATGCAGTGCAGGCTGTGCTCAGCTCCCTGTTTTCTTACAGCACATTGTCCTGACAAGGGTTTTCCCTGGATCACAGGATATGATGAGAGAACTTATCATTTGAGAAGTTAAGAGCACCTTAATCAAAGTAATTACTGAAACTGATCTGATTGGGAAGTAATTTATTTAGAAAAAGTTAGGACTGCCAACTGGGAAGCTCCGACCCAACCCCTGAGCTGATTGCTTTAGATGTGGATGATTTCCCACTTAATTTTTCAAGTGCTATTGAAAATGTCTTCATCTGTGAATGTCAAATATTTATTTTTCTAAAACACTAAATAATGGCCATCTAGGCATCTCAACATGTAAACAGCATGTTAGATAGGCTTTCAAGCACCCTGGTGTGTGTGGGTTTCTCTGAAGCAATCAGAGCTGCACCTCACTGGTGGCACTCCAGGGAATTCCCTGGGGATGGAGCCCTCGTAGGGCTGGCACTGCCACATCCTGCCTGGGAGAGCTGCTCTTCAACCAGCTGCTGAGAGCTGGCTCTTCCCTCCCGGATCCCAGCAACGATCCCATTGAACAGTCTGCCCCCGAAAATCACAACCCATCGTGGATTTGATTAATCAGCTCTGCACTTGTGGCGCGTATTTGCATTTTCTGAGGATTTAGCTGGGACGTACAAACATCAAATCACAGAATTGTAAAACGGTTTGGGTTGGGAGGGACCCTAAAGCTGATTCTGTTCCACCCCCTGCCATGGGCAGGGACACCTCCCACCATCCCAGGGTGCTCCAAACCCCATCCAGCCTGGCCTTGGGCACTGCCAGGGATGCAGGGGCAGCCCCAGCTGCTCTGGGCACCTGTGCCAGGGCCTGCCCACCCTGCCAGCCAGGAATTCCTGCCCAATCTCCCATCCATCCCTGCCCTCTGGCAGTGGGAAGCCATTCCCTGTGTCCTGTCCCTGCAGACCCTTGTCAAGGGTCTCTCTCCATCCTTCTTGCTGGTTCCCTCAATGAGATCACCCTGAGGGTTCTCTTCTCCAGGCAGAACAATCCCAGTTCTGCCAGGCTCCCCCCACAGCAGAGCTGCTCCATCCCCCTGATCACCTGGTGGTCTCCTCTGGACTCAGCCCAACAGGTCCATGTCCCTCCTGTGCTGGGAGCAGCACCCCAGGAACTGTTCATGTACAGCAGACAAAAACCAGCCTCCTCTTTGAAATGTACAAGAGATGGTGACAGCAATTCGGGTGCCAGCAAATGAAGGGATCTCATTCAGACTTGGTCCTTTGCTTTCTGGGCTCTGAGGAGTAACAATCACCACATCTGATCTACTGTGAGTGAAGAATGAGAAAGGCACTTGTGCAGAGGAACACTCCTGAGGAATTACAGAGTAAGGATGCAGGATAATCTCAGTGGTCCTGCACTGACACCACCAAAGTCCAAAACCCAGCACACATCAGAGCTGCCTTCCCTAGGGAGACCAGGCTGAAAGCACACGGATGGGGCACAACTTGGACAGGGCACAGCTGCACACCCACAACCTGGAAAAGGCACTTTTAGGGTTGTCTGGTTACTTATCCAGCTGTGATCCTGAAATGATCACAGTGATGCTCTGGAACCTCAAGGCACTGTCCCAAAAGGGCAAGAAGTCTCAAGCTGCTCTCAGAGCACACACATGTCTAGAAATACACAGGGATTTTAAATTTATGTCAAATTCCAGCCCTACTTCATGCATCCTGCTTTTCTAGACTCCCAGAATGGCTGAGGTGGTAGGAAGGTAACTCTGGAGTTTCTCTTGTGCAATCGCTCTGCTCAAGCTTTTCTTGCAAGTTTTTGCCAAAATAGTTCAGCCTGACTTTCAGAATGGTTTTTACAAAAACGTGCAAGTGCCCCAAGCTGTTCTTCCCCTTACACCTGTGGAAAAGTTTCTTCCACGGGAATGAAATATGTGCACAGAAATCTGTCAAAAGAGCATATGTGATTCCCAAAGTCTCCTGCAAGCACGATTTCTGCTGGTGTCACCTCACGGCATTACAAGAGATCAAAGAGGAGCCAATGCAGTATGGAAAACCTTGGGAAGGTGAAGACTCAGTTTCCTTTTGAATTCTGACAACTTTTCCTGGTTTTTCAACTGCTTAATGCCACCCAGCCTCTGATAGTGTCACATCCTTGTGCTGGGGAATCACCACCCTGGAAAGGGTGCAAGGCTGGGGATGGAAAATCACCTTTCAATTATGAAATGCACGCACGGCCCCAGCATACGTGGAATGTTTACATCCTTAGAAAAACGATCCAACTGTCCCATTCAATCTCCAGGGCAGACCGACAGGGGAATTTTAGTTTAATAAAGAACTTTGATGGAACAGGAATGTCAGCTTTGGTGCACACTGCACTGACTGGAACAGGATCAAAACTGAGTTCCACACAATGTTTTCAGGGGAAAAGAGGAGAATGTTTCATGGAATTTAAGTTGGGATTTGGCTTGCATCCTAGAACATATATCTTGTTATGAAAACTGCTGAAACACTTTTAAGTGGGCAAGCCATAAGTGTCCTTGGAGCTATCCAGTCAACTGGAAGTCACACAGGCAGAACCTCCTAAAGTAGAAAAGCCTGAAATTGGGAGGGGGGGGTGAGGGAGGGGCAAGTAATCTTGGAATCCTATCTGTTATCCAGAACGGCTCCCTTGTGCCTACAGCATGAAGTAGTTACAACTTGTTTTCTGCTATTGTCACAGATCCAGGACGTTACTCTGGCTAAATCATAATCTCTTCCTGCCTCAGTTCATCCATGTGCAAACCTTGCTCACTAACTCTTACCTTAATGTGTCATGGGGCTTAATTAATAACACTTAGGTCTTTTAAGTCCTCTACAAACATTAACTACTTCTTGTAACAACTCTCCAAGGTATTATTATCCCCATTTTACTCATGGAGAAACGGCAAAAGAGGTTGTCACTTGCCCAAGGCAACAGAGTAATAGTTATACTTCGAGATCCTCTTCACGGGCTACTCTAACAGCGGAAACACATCAACAAAGGCAAAGACGACAACGACAAACCCGAAGTTACTTTTCAAAGTGCACCATAAGCATCTGGAAGGCGATGGAAAATCCCTCCCAGAAACAACAGGCTTGGGACCAGAAGCAGCATCACAACTGTCACCACAGAGAACGAAGCTCCTGGACGGACCCAGGCTTGAGCTCACCCAAACAGCCTGACACAAACAGCCAGACCTGTCCTCTCGAGCGCTCTTAAGTACCATAAAATTGAGCAACAGGCTCGTACAGTGCTCTCCAGTAACACCGAGCGAGCAGATAATCAATGTGGTATGCAGCATGCTAATTCCTTCCGCCGCGTTCCCAGCAGGGACCGGCAATGCCAATAACGGCCCCGGACGGCGGGGGTCCCGCACGGTGCCGGCGCGGCCGCCGCCCCCGCCGCTCACGGCGACAAAGTTGGCGTCCCCCGCGCCCCGCGGCACGGACATCCCCGGAGCCGCCGCCTGAGCCCTGCCCGGGCAGCGGAGCGCGGGGCGGCCGCCCCCGCCGAGCCCGTCCCGCTGCCCCCGGGGCCGCTGACAAGCGCGTCCGGCGCTGCCGCCCCGGCGGCGACAACACGGGCAGCAACAGGCGCGTCCTGCGCGGGACCCGCGCGGGCACGGCCCGCGATGCGCCCGCAGCGCTGCGGCTCCGGCCCGGCCCCGGGGCGCGGGACGGGCCGGCCGGGCGGGACCCGCCGCAGGCCTCGGCCTGGAGGGGCGGGCGGGGGGTGTCAGGCGGGGTGACACCGCTCCGCCGCTGCCCGCGGCAGGGCCGGCCCGCCAGGGCTGCGGCCGGGGCTCGCCCGGGGCTCCGCGGCGGCCGCGGGGGGCGAGCGGGGGGGACGCGGCGCGTCGGCGGGCGGCGGGCCCGCCGCGGGCAGGCCCCGAGGGGACATCCCGCCGGTCACTCGGAGCGGCCACCCCGCGCCCCCACCTGATCCCGGGCTGGGACCCGCGCGGCTCCGCCGCGTCACTCACCTGCGGGAGCGGGGGCCGGGGAGCGGCGCCGCGGGGCCGCGCTGCGGGCGGGCGGGCGGCCGGGCGGGCGGAGGGGGCGGGCGGCGGCGGCGGGTCCGCGCTCCGGGCGCTCGGCGCTCAGCGCTCAGTCGCCATTTCCCGCCTACCGACCCGCTGCACCGCACCGAGGGACCCGGATGGCAGCGGGGCCGCCGCGCAGGCGCGCCCGGCCGGGGGAGGGGGCCGGGCCGGGGCAGGCCGGGAAGGAGGGAACGGGGCCTGGCGCGGCGGCCGCGCCGGGGCCGGCGGCAGCGGGACCGGCAGCGCGACCGGCAGCAGCGCCCGGCGCCCGCGGTGCCCCGGCGGAGGAGGCGCGGCCGCTCCGGTGTCCTGGCGCCGGGCCGGGCCGGGCCGGGCCGGGAGGTGCGGGGAGAAGGGCAGCTCTGAGGGCGCGAGCGGGGCGGGGGGCGAGCGGCGAGCGAGTCCCGGCCCTGCCCTGCCCTGCCCTGCCCTGCCCTGCCCTGCCCGCGGCCCCCGGCCCTGCCCGCGGCCCCCGGAGCAGCAGCGGCAGCGCCGGGCAGTGCTCGCCGCGGACGGACGGACGGACGGACGGACGGGCAGCACAGCCCCGCGCCGGCCCCGGCTCCGGCCGCTCTCTCCCCGCTGCCCTGGGCACCGCCGGGCGCTCCCCGCTCCCAGGCCGGCCCGGCTGGCTCGCCCTCCGTCCCATTCCCCAAGCGTAGGGCAGCGCTGGCTTGCGGTTTCGCTTGCTGTTTTAAGTCGCCTGTGGAGAGTGTTGTGAAGTTTTATTTCCGCTTTCTCTTTTTTTTTTCTAGGCAGCCTCTTTGTGTGGGAAATGCTGAGGATGCTGCGTGCTTTACTATTTGAAGGGCTTAATGAAGCAGCTTGGCCATCTCTTGCAGTACAGCAGCATGTAGTGAGGTTACATTTCTCATCTCAATGCTACTGAACTTGGGTATCTTAATTTTTCTTTTGATGATCACTTTTACTTACCAGTCTTTATAACAGAAATCAGTTCTCAGGTTCCTCAGTTTATGACATGATGACATCCCAAGGTACTGCCCGGAGTGGAAGGTTTTCACAGGACTATCTGGCATCTAATTTAGCAGTGAAGAAACTTACACGGGTGTTGTGTTTCCTGGTACCTGTTGACTCCCTGCTTAGCTTTTGAACGTGGATCAGATTATAGAAGTCCCAGCTCTCTAGTCACCTAAAATATTCATTGGCTTGTTAAAGAGAAGTACATCTGCTGCTGTGAAGCCAAGATTTGTTTTAGAATTCTGTCATAGGACTCTACTAGTCTGTCTTTAACAGAAGACACTATAAAGCTAATTTTGCCATAGAAAAGAGGTTGTAGGAAGGCAGTGGAAACACATTCAGAACAGGGAACCATATTCCTTTAGAGCATTCAGGTATTTCTTGTGAATATTTTGTGAATGATCAGCTGTGAAAAAGGTTGGTTTGGGCATGTTGGAGCCTCATTAAGATGGTTTGGCAGTCCCTGACGAGGAACCTGTATGGCAGGATAACTGTGTGATGTCTCACACTGTTACCCCAAAAGGACAGTCACTGATACTTAGAAAGTGGGAGTTTTGGGAAATGGTGAGTGCAAATACTCTCTCAAGCCATGTAATTAAAATTAAACAAGCGGCCAGAGGAGCTGATCCAGCAAGATTCAAAGCAAGCAGGTATTTGTGTGAGCACCAGCATACCAAAAACACCGACAAGAGATCAAACATGTGACTCAGGGTTCAAATTGATCTTTATGGCAAAGAGAACTGCCCTTTTCTGTGTAACAGGATATCAAAATTTGTTTTTCACAGTACCTAATGCTCTCCTCGAGTTCCCTGGTGCTGAATTAGGGAGAAGGGGCTGGACTGGCAGGAAAGGGGATGTGGAAAATCACCTTGCTGATGGTGTTGCTGTGCAGGGAGCAGTTCAGATGTGCCCTGCTGTACCCTGCTCCCCATGGAGCACAGCCTCAGCCCCATGTGGGCAGTGTGAAACCCTGTGCTGGCACACAGAGCTCAAATGCGTGTTTGGGCCAAAGATAAGGCTGAGCTGGCAGCAGTGGGCTTCCCCTGGCCAGAGCATCTGGGCTCCTGAGAGATTTGGGGCTTTGAGGAGCACGTTTGCTTCACTTCACAGAGACACTGAAGGGGAAATGTGCGCCTGTCAGACCATTCCTGCACTGGACCCCAACTGCTCCTGGAAGGCATTCCTCAGGGTTTAGGATTTCCTCCCAGCTCTGTCCCCGAGCCTTGCAGAGCTCTTAGCTCTGTGTTTGTACATCACATAAACTGACGTGCTCCAGAGTGAGCTCCCTGGTGGTGCAGAGCTCATGTGGGGCAGGTGTTTGCAGCATCTTCAGCTCAGGACTGGGTGGGGTTTATTCCAGTTCCACTTTCAGTTGAACTGCAGCATCTGGCACTTCTCAGCAAATTCAGGAGTCTTCTTTGGTTTTGTGTGTTACAATTGCCCATTTCCAGTGTTTGCTGTGCTGTTGCCTTTCTGAAGGGGATCAGTTCTATCGGATAGCTGACCACCAGAGTTGAGAGAAGCAGCTCCCAGGCTGTGCTGCTGCTCCATCCCCGGCGTCTGGGAGCCAATCTGGCTGTCCAGGAGCAGCTCCAGACTCGCTGCTCTCACTGCAGACACTCCAGCTGACAGCACCAGGGATTCATCTGCTCCCAAAGCCCGCAGAAACACATGGGAATGAGCCTTGTGTTTGATCTGGCACAGTGCAGCACCAGAGAGTGGCATGAGACATTCCTCCAGGGATGGAAATGCACAGCCACCAGTAGTCAAACCTGGTTTTGGGAAGTTAAACTGTAGATTATCCATCCCAGTAATCCCAGTGTGGCTACACAGGGTTTCATATAGGTTGAGGAATTGGAGTATTATGGTTTCTATATTAGCATAAAAATGTTCAGGCATAAATATCACTACTCTGTTTCTGGCTGACTTAAAAATTCCACTGCACTCTCCTAAATAGGGAGAGATGGCCCCGGTTGGTTTTGTGGGTTTGTTTTCCTGTTTTATTTAAACTACAGAAATCTGGTCTCAGTGCTGGAGCCAGCTGGAACAGCAGGGCACTGCTCCTCCTTATAAAGTGCCTAATCTCACATTTTCTAGTTCACTGCAGCAAGATTTGATGCTATCAAGTATTTTGGTCAATCTCCTCAAGGAAGGATCCCAGGTTACTTCAGCTGGAAGTTCTCTGTGTGGGTGCCAGGTTACTGAAGGCTCCGTGTATCTCCTGGAGCAGGGATTGCAGCTGGCAGATTTATGGCATGTGAAAATTCTCCGTAATAGGGATAAAGGAGAAAGTTTTCAGATAGAGAATTTCTTCAGAGATGTGTGTGTACAGGGAAATGGGTCCTGCTGAGAGCTCAGGACCTCCAACCACCACATGAATGGGCTTCACTCAGTCCATTGTGCAAACTGTGAAAAGGCAGTAAATAGATTTATAGAGAAGAAACCTTTTGTACTTTCTGCATGTACTACTGCAGAACACTCACTCACTCACCAGCTCTTCCATCCTGCAGGCTTTGGATTTCCCACTGTTGCTGTGTTTGCATGTCTGAACATGTAAAATGATAACATTTAATAAAATCCACAAACCATTATCTTGTGTCTTTTTGTTTCTTGTTACTTCAAAGTATCTTCAGCTCTTCATGGCTACTAAAATGCTGAAAAATATGAGGGTTTGTTTCATCTAGAACTGGGTTTGACCTTTTGGCAAGATCCTGCCCATCAGTTTGATTTTCCTCATTTTGAAATTAAAATGGGTTCACCAGTGATTGGTTGTTTTTGTGGGATTCATGTGACTTCGGGAAAGCTTTGGCAGAGTCTGCTTGCTGAAAACCTCCAAATCTGGGCAGCGAGGACTGGCTGCAGTAACTCAGTTGTTTCTCTGGCTGCTGGGTGGAGGTGCCTGCATTTCTGACACTGCCTGAACTCATCCCTCAGCCCTGGCAGTGGAATCTCAGCTCCCTGCTGTCTGAAACGCATTGCCACGTGGATGCCAAGGCATTTGGAAGCGGAGCCTCGGACCCAGCAGCGGGTGTGCTGGTTGAAACGCGGGCTGGCCGCGGTGGGCAGAGGCTTTGTTGGGTTTCTGCCGGGGGGCTGCAATGTGAGAGCCGGTTTGGTCGCAGTCTGTCAGCGTTGTGTGTGCTGCATTGCCATGGCGACGGGAGCAAACGGCACGGGGTGTCGGAGCAGCATTTCCAAACAAACCGAGCTGGTTTGTGCTCAGAGCCTGCACAGCCCGGCTGCAGGGGCAGTGTGAGCCCGCCCCTGTGCGTCTCCTGCTCGGAGAGGGGCTACGCACCCCTCAGCACCTTGCTGGCCTCCTGCACCCTCACCAGAGCCCCTTGTCCTTCCTGAGCTGTGGAGCCCAGGATTGAACACAATGCTCCAGGTGTGGCTGCACAAGGGTGAAGCAGAGTAATCGCTCTGACAGAAAGAGGAAAAAAAGAGAAAACATGGAATGCAAGAAAAAGAAAAGGCGGAGAAAGAACATGGAGCAAGCCACCTTCAGCACAGGGGCCCAAAAGGGATGGTCCTGGTGATGCGCAGGGAAGGGAAAAGCAGCTGAAGCTGAGTATAGAACGGTCTCATGTCAACATTTCAGAAGTAGCTCTCTGTTTAGGGGTCTCCCAAGCTGTGCCATGTGATGCTGCACTAGTTTGGAGAATGTGGGCTTCAGCTGGAACCAGGACACGGCGCTGAGCTGGAGTTCCACTTTTTAAATGCAGAAACTGGGGGGAATTTTATTTTGCATTGACACTTGAAGTAATAATAAACTGTCTTAAAAACCCATAATTGTACAAGCATTGAACTTTATTTAAGAGGTTCGCTGAGCTGCTGAGGAGCAAACCTGACCCATTACTTCAGCCCAGCACCAGAGCACAGGGATGAGTTCAATCACCCTCACCAGGGCCATCAGCCTGTGTCCTGGGGGAGCAGGGGGGACAATCCCCTTCACTCCCACCACTGCAGAGCAATGGAACCATCCCCATCAATTCTGAGTGTGAATACAGAATACAGAAAAGGGTCTGACTTACAGGTCTGATGGAGGAAACCAAACCATGGGATGTGCTGGGTGTTCAGGATCAGGGCATTGAACTGGAAATGAACTGGAGTGGCTGGAGCTGGGATGGACACTGGGACAGCAAACCAGCATCCACAGCATGTTTACCTGGGCACAGGCTGGTCCTTCCATCCAGGGGCTGACACAGCTGCTGGAGAGGTGTCTCACTGACACACTTACCCTCTTTAACACAAGGATTTCCTACAAGCTGCAAATTATTTATATCACCTTTTAAACTGAGCTATTAGTTGCACAGCTTTTTTGGGATGTATCGAATTATTCAAGTCCTACTACAGATTTGCAGCTCTAGCTATGAGATGTGGTCACTGCACAGGAGTTCAGTGGGATGTAGTGCTGGGTTGCAGTGAGGAAGGAGCAGTTACTGCACCATTCAGTTCCCAGTCCCTCTGACATGCCATTCTCACTGCTGTACAAGCCCCAGCACTCGGGAGCAGCAGCTCTGCCACACAGGTGGGACTGTAGAAAAGGAGTTCTTGGCTGTACATGGCTTCCACAGTGGCTTTGTTACATCAGGTACAAACTGTACAAGTTTTCTGGGTTCCAAGTGTTCTACGTGGCAGAAACAGTTCAGCCTGTGTTTATAGACTGGGTTTAAGTGTAGAGATTATTACAGGTAAGGACCAGGCTGAGTAACCAGCTCCATCTAACAGCAAAGATGTGGGTTTAATACAACCTGCAACAGTACAAATATGTACATATGTACAGAGGGGGTCCTCTCCTCCTGCTGCTGAGCACCCTCGGCACTTGATCCTCAGCTTCCCTGGAAGCAGGAAACACTGGAGTAAAACAGGTCCAGTTCTGCAGCACCTCAGGGTCCTGGGTTGAGCTCTCTGTGCCCGGGGCCTACAGGACCCCCTCGCTGAGGCGGGACTTGCTGTAGTCCCCCAGGTCGTTCTGCAGGTCTCGCTCCTCGTCATCTGCAATTACACATTGCAATTAGATCACTACTGAAATGCTCGGGTCAGATCTCATGTGGTATCACTGAAAAAACACCCGAGTGCAGTTCCCAGGACATGCTGCTAAGGGCACAGGCCTGAGCTGGCCAGGGCAGTGCCAGGCTGTGTCCAGCCCAGCTGTGAGTGCTGCAGGGGGATCTCTGGCTGCAGGGCAGCCCCAGCTCACAGACTGCCTGACTGCAGACCCTGCAGCACTGCCACACCAGCTGCTGGCTTTGGCACTGCCTATCAAGCTTTCAAACTCCCCCACTAAGCCCAGCTCCAAGTCCCATGCCCAGGGCTGACACCATTCACAGAGGGTGGGAACCTCAGGGACTGGCACAGGGCCCTTCTTTACCAAGGGCCTCCTTCCCTCAAAAAGTGAAAAACCCTAAAACTTCCATTTGCTCCAACTAATAAGCTTTTCCTGCACCTCAGAGCTACTCCTTTCTATCAGGAAAGACTCTTGTTCACAGCAAAAGAAATCCAAGTTCAGCTCCCCCAGCCGCACCTGGAGCTCTGCACACCTTCCCACCCAGCACCCCGGGAGCCAGGCAGGGGCCTGGGGGGCTGCTCCAGCAGCAAAAGGCTGGAGTTCACTGCACGACACAGGTTTGTTCCACAAGAAAGTGCCACCACAGCACCTGGATGTCCTGGAGTTACCCCCCTCCACCATCCAGCCATCACTAACAGACATTTTAGAAGCTGCCACCTTCAAACATCCCCTTGCCCTTCAGCAGGTGCCTGAGAGCAGGAACCAGGCTGGTGCCGCCCTGCCCCAAGAACATCCCCCAAACTGGCTGCTTCCCCTGGATAATTTCAATCTAAGCCTGCACATTCCTGGAGGTAAGAGAAACCATGTGGAATCCAGTGGCTTTGCAGCACGTGCCACAGGCTTTGTTCAGCCTGACGCAGACCCGGGTGATGTTTACCTGACAGTTTTTAGACAGAAATTCTCGTTTCTTTTTTCTCCTCCCTAAACAATTATAACCACCCTCCCTTCAACCCTCCCCTTCTGCCCTCTCCTGCCCTGCAGACAAATCAGTATAAAGCCTGAAGCAGCCACTTTTTTGAAATACTGCCCCAGAAGCTCCACCAGCCACACTCAAATCACAGCTCAAGCCAACACGACAAGTTATTGAGGAACAACAGAACAAAGCCTGGGAAATGTGGTTTGAGGTAGTAACACATCTGTTCAGACGATCCCACAGGAAGAAGCTTTCAGAAGTCACCCTTTAACCCTAGCTCTTAATCCAGTCTGTCTATACAGAGACAAAGAGGGGTTCATCAGCAGAAGGACCTTCCCCAAGTTCAAATCCCAAGCCACCAGAGCAGGGACCTTGCAGGGACCCCACCTGGCAGGGAAATGTTTGATGGGGTCATTGTCAGTCAGAGCTCTGTTCTTCCAAACACCACTCACACTGCAAGTTACACAAGCCCAGTCTCTGGGGTTTCGCATTTTCCCACCACTCAGAGCTGTATCCCACCCACCCTTTCCAAAGAGCACTGGGGAATGCTGCCCCTGTCAGTGCAGCTGTTCAATCCCTGCTGCCCCAGCACCAGCTCCCCCTCAAGACCCCGCAGCCGGGTACTCACTGATGGAGCAGCACCGAGCTCTGTGCGATGGGGACAGGGACAGGCTGTGGCATCCCTGCCCCGTGGGGCAGCCACCTACGGTCTGGCTCTGCCCCCAGGGAACAAGGACAGGATAGGAGGGAACGGCCTCAGGCTGTGCCAGGGGAGGCTCAGGTTGGATACTGGGAACATTCCTTCACAACAAGGGCTGTCCAGAGCACGCAGGCTGAGCGAGGCAGATGGCACCAGCAGCACAGACTCGGCTGCAGTCACAACCTCCACAGCTCCATCCTGAAGCCCACGTAAGGAACTCCTGCAGTGAGGAGCTGGGCAGGACCCACTGAGGGCTCAGGGACACACAGGAGACCCTGCACTCCGTGCCCACAGCAGCCCAGCACCCTCAGGGGCACGGCTCCCATGGCCCCAGCACGGACAGGAAAGTGCCATGGCAAGGGACACCTGCTACTGGAGCAGGCTATTCTGCATGCCCCTGTGCCTTTGTGCAGCTGCCAGCCCAGGGACACCTGCCAGACACACAAACCCCCTGCGAGTCCTGAGCACGAGGGGCACACAGCAGCCTGCAGCTGGAGCAGCAGGCACTGCGGTCCATTGATAAGTTAATCAATTGGCACAGGTTCTGGTCCATCCCATTCCTTCACTTGTGCACGAGTTTCAAACTGCCAGCCCAGCCCAGCCTGCTGACACTGCACTCAGCTGCATGCTCACACGGTCAGCTGCTCTCTACTGGCTTTGCCCATTCATTTTGCCTAGATGCCAGTTAAATACAGTGCCTGAAAAACCTCCAGCTAAAAACTTATTAACTTATATAACTTATGAGGGTCAAAATCAGGGGGCCTGTAGGATTTTTGTTTCCTATTTCCCCCCCTCTTTATTTTACACTTCCATTTAACTGGAAATACTCTCTGTTTACCCAACATTCTCACCCTGCAGACATGCAGGCCTGTCCCAAATATCCCCCAAGAGCTGGATGGAGAAGGCAGACAAGGCAGGCAGAGGCAAGCGAGGGAGGCGATGCAGGAGCTGCATGCAGGACAGGGAATGGCCATGCACACACAGGTGTTAGGCAGCACTGGATCAGGAGCTCCAAGGTAGGTTAGCAGAACACCACAAGCCTGTTGAATCTGTGTATAATGCACAAAGGGACACCTGGAATCACCACCTGAGGCCTCACTGCACACCAGCCCCAGGCAGGCGTGACAAGAGCAGGAATCAAACCACTTCATTCCTGTATTTGACAATTTAACAATGTCAAGGCCCAAAGCCCTCCCAGCCAGGAACCAGAGCTGGGGGGTTTGGGTAAAACCATGTCTGGAATTTGGACTTGCTTTTCCTAGCAGGAGCTATAGACAACTGCAGTGAGGTAACAAAACCCTCTCTCTCAAGACTTTCATTGCTGCTGTCCCACAGAGAGCGAGACCAAATCTCAAGCTTGTTTTTTCTGTCTGAGCAATTTGTGATCAGCTGAACCAGAGAGGCTTTACACAAATTCAACAAGTAACTCAGCATGGATTTATCACAATGGGATGGAGGTAAGGCCCAAGCTCACCTTGGACGTCTTCTTCTCCACCATCACCATCCTCTTCCTCATTGTAAGCCAGCTCGGCCTGTTTGTCTGCCTCATACTCACCCACGTTCCCATCATCCCCATTATAATCTGCCAGTTTAGAACCCTGCTGCGGGTCCACAGGGGATTCATTCTCATCAAAGAACCGGCCTGTGGAGTAGGAAAGGAGTGAGTCAGCAGCAGAGAGGAAAGAAACAGGGAGATCCTACACGAGAGCAGATCGCAGGGGGAGGCAGTCGGGTCTGTGGTAGATCCAGCTGGAGAGAAAGGGGGAACAAGGGAGAGGGCTGAGGCAGGGCTTGGACAAGGCTCCTGGAGCACCTCTGTGCAGGTGACACCTCTGTGTGACCCTCGTGACACCTGACTGTCCCACACTCCTCTCTCCACAGGAAGGGCTGAGTGAGCACCAAACAGCTCCACCTTGGATTGCCCACAGGCACCGACACAAGAATCCTCAAAAAGCGCAAGAGCTCTCACTCTTGGAAGGGTCAGTAGCCAATTTGCTGAGGCCTGGCATTTTGCACACCCTGGAGCCAGCCAGCGCTGCCCTGGTGCCCTGCAGAGGGTGCCCTGCTGGCACGGGAGGGAGCCCAGCACAGGCCTGCCCTCACTGCCCGGCTTGGAAACTCTAGCTGGCTTTACACTCTGCCTCCCTAGCAAGCTGTGACCGTTTCCAAAATGCCCCAAATCCAGTATTTTCGTCTCCCAACAAAAATTTAAGAATGGTTTCAGATCCTGAAACAATGCAAAAGAAAAACAGGAATCAGCTGGAAATACAGAACGAGCAGGCAATCACCCAGGCACACGGTGAGAGATTACTGGTGAGATGTCAGCTCAGAGCTGGTGTTCAATGGGATACAGGGAGATCTCCTCCAGCCCAGTGCTGGACAGAAGCAGCTCTGAGTCTGCAGAGGTCACTGGCCTGGAAGACTCTGTGTAAATGGGAAAAATGGGATTAAAGTGTGATACAATTCCTGCACACTGGGCACCAAGGCTGCCAGGGCAGGTGATGACTGCCAGTGCAAGCAACTAATGGAGAAGTAAAACTGGAGCATGATTTCAACATCAGGATTAAAAATGGACAGATATAGAAGTAAAATTATTCCCTAAAATAAGGTGTATGTAAAAACTAGGACAGAAGCAGTACCATCCTGCTTCTCTATATGGGGAAAAGCAGCAGAATCACACGTAGCACAGCTCGAACGTACAGGAGCACCAGTTTCAGGTATTGTCATAAAACAAGCAAGAAAAACACCCACGATCTGTTTAGAAATCCAAAGTTCCATACATTATTCATTGCCTGTTCATGTCTAATGGAGTGATCCTGTTGGTATTTTTGACACTGCATTATATACAAAACCGAGGTAGGACAGTGGGATTTGCACATGTTAAACCCAAACTGAGCCATGGAAGACAAGGGCATGTACCCAACTTCCAGCAAAACCAGCCCGTGGGTAGCCAGAGACAGTGTGACAAATGAATTGAAGTTGACAGAAGGAAAGGTTGGAGTTGATGAAGAGATCCCAGGAAATGCAGCAGGCCCACAGGGGCTACCGACTGAGTTCAGGGAGCACAGTCAGGCTGGTGAGCCCCTCCAGTGCCACCCTTGCCATGGCAGGGACACCTCCCACTGTCCCAGGCTGCTCCAAGCCCCATCCAGCCTGGCCTGGGGCACTGCCAGGGACCCAGGGGCAGCCACAGCTGCTCTGGGAATTCCATCCCAGCTCCTGTCACCCTCAGAGGGAGCAATTCCTTCCCAATCTCCCATCCATCGCTACCCTCTGGCAGTGGGAGCCACTCCCTGTGTCCTGTCCCTCCATGCCTTGTCCCAGTCCCTCTCCAGCTCTCCTGGAGCCCCTTCAGGCACTCTAAGGTCCCCCCAAGCTCTTCTGTCCCCCAGGCTGACCAGTCCCGTTCTGCACCCTCTGCTTCACAGCCCTCAGTCACCAACACCAGCCAGGCACCTGCCCACGGTGGGAGCTGCAGGGCTGGGCCACAGCTGGGCTCCTCCATACCAGGGGTGAGTTTGTCCCCAGTGGACCTCTCTGACCATCAGGACAGACCCTTACACAAACCTTGGTCAGCTATTTCTTTCCATGATAAACTCTCTCCCTCATTGCACTGTTAAAGCCTACAACCAGAGTTATTCCAAAGAGAAGAGACTAAGTGGGGAAATTCCTGACTCTCAGGTACCCCCTCCCAGCCTACAATGGAGACATTTCCTTCCCAGCTCCAACTACCCCCATCATTTCATCCGTGACCAGGGAAGAGAGACAATCCATTAACAAACCCAACCACTGAAATGAGAAGTTCTCACTCCAGAAGTTTCTTCCAGAAGCTGCTTTGATAAAATAAGGAGCCTTGCACACCTCAGGATACACACAGTGGAAGCCAGGCCTGCCCAGGTTCTGTGACAATTTGTAATACACTTGTCCCTGCTCCATCACAAAGTTCCATGAGTGATATTAAAACAACGAAAGTTTTCTCAGTTTTGACTGAATTCCTACAATAACGTCCAAAAAGTGTACTGAAGTCAAGTAATAAAGTGAGTAACTCAGCATCCTGCATCTATTAACGTTCTGACTTAACCAATTTAACTGTGCAGCAATTTCCAAAAACATCTTAAATTCCGATAAGGAAATAATTTTGTAAAATAACTGAATGTACATGTGAAAAATAACACAGTAAAGCCTATCCTTTACCGAGGAACACATTATATTCCTTCTCAGACTCCCTCTCTGAAGCCACCCTCTGCAATGGCCCCCATTTTCCAGACAGGTACTTACACAGATAAAAAATGAAGGGATTTTTTTAATATACTGAAGTGTGTGATATTGGCCAACTTACTTTGCTTAATCTTCTGCAAGTCGCTAACTCGGCTCTTTGGGATTTTTATCTGGTCTGGCTCAACCTTGTGCTCTTTCTGGGTGTCCATATTTTCTTCAAAATTCAAGTGCTGGAGAGAATTTGGAGGGATCTGCTTGGCAATGTCAGCGTTTCCATCGCTGTCACTGGGCAAACCTACAACGGTGAAATGGGAAGTTACACTCAGAATTTCAGCAGGACAGGACTGGAACAAGCCACCTGCAGTGCAGGCATCACCTGATATTCTCTGACCTTCAAGTGACTTGATCAAACACAGAGTTTATTTTCTTTGGGTTTGTCTCTCTTCTAACTGCAATTCCTTCAAACCCTGTCACTGCAGGACTTTAAGTTCTCACCTCCTAAACCTTCCCCGTGTCACCCTCAAGTGAGCTGTTCCCAGGGACAGGAGGACACTGAGCAGGCAACAGGAAAATCTGATTGTGGCTACCAAGAGATCAACAACCAACCCCTAATCAGTACCCTAAGGAGGAACATGCATTTAAATTACTCTGTCCACTTGAAGCACTTATCTTTCAAATTTTTAACTCAAATTTAGGTGTGATTGGTCAAAAGGCTCAGAAATTATTGGTTTGGAGGATACAAGAAGAGATCATACAATAGCAGCCCAAGAATCTCAGCCAGGTGAAAACACAGGCTTGGATCCTGCAGAAATTTATCCTTGGTTTTCTTCTTGTAACCAAAATACTGTCCCATCACCTGCTAACAGGAATTTTACCTGGTGCCAGGTTTGGAGCATGGGGCTGTTCAGTTGGAAGACTGATAACAGGCTGATGCCCTTCACTTTTAGGAGCTGAAATAAGTGGCCTCTTTAAAGCTAAAACAGAACACAGGGACAAAAGTATTAATGTGAAACAAACACACTATTTACCTGGTCTTGCTCTAACAATCCTGTAAACTTCTATTTTTTTATAATTTTCTAAATGAAAATATAAAAGGTAAGATTTCAGGAGGGGCATTATCCAAAACATTCCATTTTGAGAATTCAAACCTCTAAGGCACAGTAGAAATGATCTGATTTTACACCCCACTTGAATTTTATTACCACAGAGAGACTTTAAAAGCTTGCACTCACTGTGAACCACATGGTGTTCACACACAACATCTACATCACCAAGACCCAAATGTGAAAGAATGAAGAGTATTTCTCCTAACCAGTGGGAGTATCTTCAGCTTTAGCAGGGTCATTATCTTCTATTTCAGGCATGCCTGCATCTCCTCCTGGTTTGATTTTCTCTGCAAGACAAGAAAAGGATATTCTGCCTTACTAACCCTTCAGTCTGAACTGTGAATTTCCCTCTTGTGGAAAGCTCTAATTTAGAACAATCACTGCAGCTAATAAACGTACCTGAGCCAAACAATTCCTCCTTCTGCTTCAGAGAAATGCACAGTCTGGAGGCTGGCAAAGGATGCAACCCAACTGGCCCATTCTCTATCACAAATGCCCAAAAAAGGAAATACCTTTGCCATTTGCAACATGTTCTGAAGGCTCCTCATTCTTCACTATGTCTTTATCTTCCACCTCTGCAACGGTCTCAGGGATTGCCTGCTCACCATTGCTGGGGCTGACTGCAGTGTCTTTACTAGACTGAACTTTTTGTGTGGCCTGCTAGAAAAAATAGAGAGACAACATCAAACACTTCCCTGGAGATTACAAAATAAACATCCTCAAATTCAAGATTCATTTGGGTCAGCAAAACTGCATTTATGAATTCAGTGATCACCAAAACAAAGAGCAGAGCACTCTATGCACAAAGCTGGACCCTGGAAACACAACTGAACAGAAAATGTCCATCACAGCACAGCTGCAGCACATTTCTACTGCCATACAGAGGTGTTAAGCACAACAAAAACAGGTTAAGGTAAGCCTTAAGCCTCAGGTCAGAGCCTTGAAACAATTCCAGACTGTGAGAGAAGATGTGACAAACTTGCTCTCAGTCTGCCCTATTGTTTGAGATGTTTATAGATGAAGTAAGGACACAAAATTTTAAGCATCTGTTTGCAGAAAAGAGGCCCAACTCTACTGGCAGCCTGCTTGATGTAATCACACACTCAGATAGCATTCCAGCACCATCACAATTTGCATCACATTAGCACCTGGGGCCTCAGCAGAGCTCAGGCTCCCTCTGCAGTAACCTGGGCAAGGCTGTGAGAACACAGATCCCACCCTGGAGAGCTGAACAGAGATATCCATGTTACAGGCAACAACTGAAATCCTCAGCAGTGACATCATGGAGCAAGGCTGGAGCACAGCAAAGAATTTGGCTTCAGCTCCCAGCTCAGTCCACTGGGT
Organism: Ammospiza nelsoni; assembly: GCF_027579445.1. Classification (NCBI taxonomy): domain Eukaryota; kingdom Metazoa; phylum Chordata; class Aves; order Passeriformes; family Passerellidae; genus Ammospiza; species Ammospiza nelsoni. The sequence goes on along the minus strand of NC_080646.1, from coordinate 731,731 downwards.
GAGACGTAGGCAGGTTTCTTGCACTAACACCCACTTAGGGCTGCTCAGGGGGATCCTGAACACAAAGTTAGGGAAGAAATGTCCCAGGCCTCCACATCTCTGAGGCAAACAGCAGGCTTTGGGCTCTTCTCATTCAACACAAACTTTTTTGGCATTACCTTTTGTTCCCGAGCAATTTGGTCCATTAATTTCTTGATATTCTCTTCATGCTGCAGTCTCATTTCCTTGATCTGCTGCCCACACTGCAGGCTTGAGGAGAAACACATCATTAGTTACACTTCATTTGTTGGAGCCGCTCTCCCACAAATAAAATAAGGGGAAATATATGAAGTGGCACAAAAAGCCAAACCTGAGCTATAACTAGAATAGTCTGTCCAAGAAGCCTCGTCCTGGCATGTATATGGAGTGGGAATGGACTGAATACAGTAATAAAGCAGAGCTGGAAAAAAATAGGCACAGAGCCGAGAAAACAGTAAAATAAAGAGAATGGCCTTGAATATACTTCCTCCAGGAGCTGGAATGCAAACAAAAGGTCAAGCTGCACAGTTAATCTGTCCACAAATATTAATTCCGCTGGGAAAGCAACGTGTCTCCCCTGGCTGTCAACAGAGAAGGTGCACGCGTGCCACTATCAGTTACTGCTCCCAGCTCAAATAACACCATCTGAATACACAGCCAGCTGCCCCAACTTCCCCAGCAAGCCACAACATCAGCCCAATCACCAAAACTCCCATGTCCCACAGACTCTCAGCACAGCACAGAACTTTATGAGTGTAAAAGTTTCAAACACTTTCTCAAGAGTTAAATCTTCCTCACTCCTCAGAGCAGGAGTAGTTGTTCTCCCCGTTTCTCTATCAGCAACTGAAAGGGCTGAAGTCAACTTAAAATTTCAATCTACACAAGGTGCTTTCAGCTTCAGTTGAAACAAATGAAACTACACTGCTAGAAAGGCAGCAATTAGCAATGCTGGTGACACAGGACTGTGTCCTTTAGACTCCTTCATGTGTTAATGAGCAAAATCTCCATGTTATAAAAAATACATTGACTTAAAAATGCAGAACGATTCCACTAAGTCAAGATTCTCCTTAGCTCCTATCTCACGTTGGGGGAAGGACTACAACATCACAAAGAACTTGAAAGTCAAACCTTCAGCTCAGGTGCATCACCAAGTGATCACACTTGTGTTTGACAATTAGCAGACACGAGACTAATTAGCACTTTTTAGTAAATACAGGTCCCACTCACACACACCAGGCTGCAGCTGCCAACACTCCTGAGGACATACCTGTCATACTCCAGCCTCCTTGTCAGGTACGTGTTGTTCTTCTTGTACTCGTGCAGCTGATCTTCCTGGCGGATGAACTCCTGCCGTAGCTCTGCCAGTTGTTCTGGGCCGAAAGAGCAAAACCACCATGAGTACAGAAAGATAAGAAAAAATGCCCCGTGGCAGATGGCATTTCCAATATTGCTAAGTAAGTAAGAAATTGCTCAAGTTTCATGTCTAGACGTACTTTAAAGGTTCTTAAACTGATCTGAGGAAGATGCCACTTTACTCATGTATGCCAGATGGCAGCATGAATTAGAGACAAATTCTTCTGATACTATGCCCATCTCCCTAAGTGTTTCTGCACCTCTGCATTCAGAAACCTTGCACAATGCTATTTTCCTTATCTGCTGGAAATGTCCATAATTTCCTGAATGGCTCTGTCACTCTGAGTAACACAGAAGTGCTGCCAAGTTGCTCCAGGCAGGATGCTCAAACACTGTTTGTGGCAGCGAGTGTACAAAAGGAGGCACCTTTCTGCTACCCGTAAAGCAAACACAGATTTCCTGTCTTCACAACTGCTCTAGAAGCTCTCCCTGCTCCTCAGGCTAGGAATAATGAAGCTGCAGCTACATGGATACAGGCAGAGCCCATGTGTGTTGTGTGCAGGCATGTTCAGATGTGATCACGTTCTGGCTCCCTCTGAAGTGCTCTGAATAGAGCAACACCTCAGGCATTATAATCATGTCTGCACAGAACTGCAGAGATGCGTCCTGGACCTTTTCTAACCTGGCACAACAATCACAGTGCTTCTGATCAAACTCTGCTAAACTGCGTGTCTGGCCATGGAAATGATTCTACTGTCATGTAACTCAGCAGTGCCAGAACACACATCCTTTCTGCAGCAAGGTGAGAGCCAGCTCTGCACTTACCCACACCAGGTAACAAACACAGTGGGATTTCCCATTATGAGAAATGTGAAATTACGAGTTCCAGCATCACCAGATCCTTCATTTATACTGCATTCTGCATCACCTGGGCAGCTAAAATGCACAACTTCAGCCTGCCAAGTGACTTTGGCCATGAGTCCCTCACCCTTTAGCCGATGTATGTCTGCCATCTGATACGAGATGTTGTTCTGCAGCTTCATCTGGAAGGAAGAAAAGGATTAATAAATACAGGTGACCAGCAGGTTGGGGAGGGTTTGAGCTGTGAAGACTCAGGTGTGTCTGTTTGCTTGGTGAAGCAACGTATGGACAGGATTATCAGAGTGACGTGCACAAAGTTCCTGTAAATCTGAGAAATGTGTATTTAGTGAGTGTAAGTGACATCACCAAACTAAACACTGTGTTCAGGCTTTGCTAACAAAGGCTTAAATTTTAATTCCAGAACATATTTATATCAAAAAAAACCCTAGATTGTCTCAACTAAAATAAACATGCTGCATCCTGATATTGCAAGAAGGACAGTAAACAGCCAATGTCAAAGCACAGGTGGATAAAAATAAATGCAGCATTAACAGCAAAACCAACTTACCTAAGATATATAATAGAATTGTTATATTTAAATAGCTCTTTTATATGCTGCTATCTAACATCCTAACACATTTTATTTTGAGAGAGAATCTCACACCAGTAAACAACAACAGCTTTTAATTTGGCATTTTTAGTAAGGAAAAAAATAGTTACAATAAGTAAGAAATGCACCTACACAAAGTCCTGAAGTAAAGATGCTTTGTTTTGTCATTACATAAAGACAAAAACCAGCAGGAACAAAGAGAAAGATGAATGTGTGGAATATTCTAAGAAAGCAGGTAAAAATCCCTGCCTGCCCTCAGGCACCTGGGGTGCTGTGGCTGTTTTTGTTGCAGTTTCACAGAGACACAAAGGGTAACTGCAGGAAGGTGCTGAGCAGGGCTGTCACGCGTGGGTGACAAGGTCAGCATCACCTCTGGGAACAGCACACCGCAGTGCCAGCACAGCCCCTTGGCCAGGACATGGTGGGACACACATGGGGACACACCAGGACACAGGGGCTGTTTCAGTGCCCCCCACAGTCCCTGAAGTGTCCGTGTCAGTCACCTCCGTTTCCTGCCAAAAAACCCCAAAACACACCTGCCCTGTCTGTAGGACTTCCTCCCTGCACCCGAGCCTCCCTTTTCTCAAATTATCCATTCTGTATTTCCCGTTGTGTCTTTGCAGTTACAAAAGCACTCCGAGCAGGCTGATCCCTTTGTCCCGTGTGGGTATGATCAGGCATTGCTGCCTTGGCCCCCAGCCACGCAGGAACTGCAGCGATGGTGCTTTCCTGCAGCACAGTGCACATGGAACACCCCACAGCTCTGGGCACACAGCAGAGGCTCCAAGGGCAGCAGAGCTTTTGTGCCAGCCTGCAGGATCCTGGCTGACCCTGCCTCACCCCTGGAGCACAGGCAAATCCTGACCCACGCCCAAAACAAAAGCCAAGGGGGCTCTAGAGCCTGGAGAGGCACCACCACGGCTCCCACCTATCACAGGACACAGCACTGCTTCACCCAAGGCTTTTCCCAAAAAGGAAAGCAAGCAGAACTGGACAATTCTAGAGACAGAGCAGAAAAACTAGTAAAATAAACAAAATGGCCTTGAACATATTTCCTCCAAAGCCTGGAACATAACTGAAAAGTCTAGCTCCACAGTTAATCTGTCAGCATTTATTAATTCCACCAGGAATGTGATCTTTAGGTAACCTGAGCCCTCTGACCACAGTGCTCTGAAAGAGGGACAAAATTACTCCCCAAAGGAACACCTTGGAGCCTCCTGGCACGTCAGAGCCACGATTGTCTCATGCTCTGCCCACCGAGGCATTCAAGCCCCCTCACAGGATGCACAAAGCAACACCTCACCAGGGCCAGCCTTGTAGAGCTGCACTTCAAATGCACAACCCACCCTGCAGTGGGGACACACAGGGAAGCAGAAAACACAAGTCACCACCAAGCCCCTTCATCCACTGGGCACCCACTGTGCCAGCTGCCCCTCCAAGAGGGGACAGGGGAGCAGGTGCACCCAGTGATTTGTTCTGTGAATGAACAAGTGTCTCCCCCTCTTGCAAAGCCACAGGCAATAATCATATTTTCCTGTATTCCACTCTAATGCAGTTATTCCCCAGAACCCAATAAATCTGTGAACAAAGGAGATCCTGGGAAGTAGCAGGGCCTGTTTTCAGACCCTCATCTATGAGAATCCCTCACACACAAACCCTTCCCACTGGCTCTTGCTGATCCCATAACCATGTGCCTGGCTGGGGGAGGGCTGCTGTCTGTGAGCAGGAGCTGCATGGAAATGTGCAGCACTTCTATCACACAATCTTTCCTTTTGGTGATTTTGAGTTTCAGAGAGAAGTGACAGAATTTATATCCAAACCCGCTCAGCTGACAGCAAATGTCCCTCATCTGAAGGACAGAAAAGGAGGAAGCTTTTTTATGATTCATGGGATCTGTTCCACCTACACATGCAAAACCCACAATCCATGAGCCGTGGCGCAGGTCCAGCTCTTCCTGGGCCCCATCCTCCTTTGGTCTGGACCTGTTTGTATTCCGGAGCTCTCAGGGGCTCCTCAGGGCCTTTCCAAGCACTTGGGATGGAGAAAATAAACCCTCAGCAGCCCAATGAGCCCTGCACAGGAAAAAAACCCACCAGAAATCCCATGCATGGTCATGTGGCAACCCTCCAGTGAATCCTGAGCTGTGAATCTTGCGGTGTAACAACTCCACATTGCTGCTGTCAAGCTACAGCTTTGCAAACTGAGGAGTTACCAAGTTTTGGCAACAAAGAGCAGAGCCAGCTGCTGCTGGGGATGTTTGACTAAACAGTTCATTACCTGCTGCATTTCTGGGCAGCAGGTAAGGGCAGGGCAGTGTTGCAGAGCTGGCAGGGCCAGCAGCAGGCAGGGAATGAGAGGTGCACTGGGCGCCTGCCACCTGGAAGCTCTCCACCACAGCCTCCTGCCAGTCCCACGGCAGCATGCTCACAGCAAATGGATGTGCTAAGCCATGGAAAAACCCCAAACCCAACGGCATGCTGCCAAAAACCCATGGAATACCCAGGGAGCTGGCGCTACCTGAGCATGCAGCACCTGCCCAGCTCCAAGGTAGGCATTACCCCTGCTTGCCTCTCACAGGGCGCTTCAAATGAGACCTCCTTGTTTGTTCCAGGCCCAACAGACCCTCAGGAGCTCACTGCAGGAGGGGAGAATTCCCAAAAATTAATGTTTTCCTTTTCTTTTTAAACACAAGACACACTCCCATATTTGCTCCCAAAAGCAAACACCACCCTGGTGCAGTGTGATGGGCTCGTTCCACAAGCAGGGGACAGAGGGGACAGCCAAGGGTTTGGCCTTGACTCCAGAAATCCCTGAGCCAAGAGCAGGCTGCTGCAGAAACCAGGGCTGCCTCAGCACTGGAAAGGCATTTGATTTATGTGACCACAAGGCAAAGAACCTCGGCTGAGGACAAAGGAGCACAAAGCACAACTGACGCTGAGACTCTCCAAATGAGTTTTCCTTAAAATGAGCCTGACTTTGTTGTGATCACTTGATACCAATGCTGGGGTTTTATTTCAGCTCCTGCATTTCACAAACAGATTAAGATCACAGGTAATGAGCAGTTGGATCAGACAGACTTGCTAAATTCTATTTTGAGAGGGAAAAAATGATTATTCAAGCCTTTTTTGGTCAGACACTTTACATCTACTACTGTTTCCTTGCGACAGACTTTCATTCTCTAAAACAAAGCTTTACTCTCTACTGTCACAGAAGCAGTAGTCCTTAAAAAAAGTAATTTAAAGGGTTTTAGGAAAACAATAAACACTGTTGCCACTGAGAAAAGACAGTGGCTTACATGGGAGGAAAAAAGGCCAGTGAGTGGTTTTTGATAAAATCCTGCTCTTCTTAGAGCAGAGTGCCTCTTAGGGCACTCTGAACATTTTGAACACAAGAGAGAGGATGTTCAAAAGCTACGAGCTCACACGGCCTTAGCTGGCAGCTTCCGGAACAAAGGAGGAAGACTCACGGCACACGCTGCAGGCAATTAACATTAAATTTAATTTGGCAGGTGTACTGGGCAGGTTTCTCTGGCTGCCCTCCGGCCCTGCCCTGTGCAGTGTCACACTCAGAGTGTCCAAAGCCCAGGCAGAGGGTGGGCAGGCAGGGGCAGCCAGCAGCAGCTGCTCCTGCCCCTGGTTCCAGTAACCAGTGCTGCACCGCCCAGCTCAGACCTACATCTCCTGCCCCAGTGTCCCACAGGAACACATCACATTATCCAAAATAATACCAGTTCCTTCATTAAAAGCCCCCCTTGTCATGCAGCCCAGTAACTGATCCCAGAATCCCTGAGGCTGGAAAAGCCCTCCCAGACCATCCAGCCCAACTTGTGCCCGACCCCCACCCTGACACTGCCCAGCCACATCCAGGAATTCCCTGCACACCTCCAGGGATGGGGACTCCAAACCTCCCTGGGCAGTTCCAGTGCCTGACCACCCCTTCCAGGAAGGAATCCTTCCTGAACTGTGCCTGACAGCTTACCTGAATCCTGCCAGGGCAGTTTTACACCCACAGGCAGTGACACTAACACACCAAACAAGCTGACTGCCCTTTTGCAGACAGAAGGGAAAGTATCTTGGCTAAACCCCAACTGCTTTAGAATCACTGAATCACTGAGGCTGGAAAACACCTTTAAGATCAGGGAGTCCATGTCATATCCAACTGGAATTTTCATTGCAATCTAAGGAAAAATAAAAATTAAAAATATGCTTGTTGAACAACCAAAGGGCTTAGCTTTAATGGTTCAGTAGGAAACATTAATACAAACTTAATCAGTTTAAGGGAGTCTAACTCTGGAATGTGATGTGTACATATTCGGATTTTTCTGTGACAACTCAATGCATTTTCTGAGGCTGTTCATCCAATGTGCAATAAGAAAGGGCCAGAAAACAAACCTAGCCGGCACTAACCCTGGAGAGTGTGGCATTTCCATAAATCCCACTGTGAGAACAGTGTTCAATGGGCAGAGGGATGACCTGCATGCAAATACACCCCACACGCCCCCTGAGCAGGACTTGCGTGCTGAGCCCCGTGAACTTCCCCGTTCAGGACGGTTATGAAAGCACAACAGTGAAAGTTGAACCATTCACTCATCTTCCACAACAAAAGAAATCCCCAGGCCACCCCCACTGAAAGGGCAAGCTGAATTTTCAATGAGCTTGGCTTCTCCAAGCCAAGGAAAATGACACGTTAGTCAGCAGCAGGGTTTGTTTGGATTTTTTTTTCCCTCAAGTACACGCTGGCAGCATAAAAATCAGAGTGTGCTGTACCAGGCATTCCAAGAGGCAAGCTCAGGGTGCTACTGAACACCACACTGCTTTCATTTCCCTTGAAATGTAGTTTTTGCGTCTGGGTTCTTGAATGATCACAAGAGATCAAATATTCTCAGCAGAGACAGAAAGCTAAAAAACAATAAGTAAATTTGAAACAGCCGTCCGGAAAGGAGCGATCTCTCGGGATTTTCACTGTTCACAGGACATCTCCAGCTCTTTTGGGGGACGTTTACAGAAAACAGAGAGCGCTGCAGCTGTCCCAGCAGCATCAAACCCGAGCCTCGGGGCCCGGTTCAGCGCCGGGCTGCAGAGGCTGCGGGGACACCTCGGGCAAGCGAGGGCCGGCAGCGCCCCGGGCTGAGCCGCCCCCTGCCCTTACCTTGCCGTCCTCGCAGCGCTTCACCTGGCCGTCCCTGGCCTGCAGCTGGCTGCTCAGGTGGGTGTAGTCCGCCTCCTTCTGCTCCAGCTGCTTCCTGTGCGAGTCCACCTTGCCCAGCAGGTCCGAGTTGCGGCGCTCCAGGCGGCCCCGCGCCACCTCGGTGCGCTGGGCCTGGCTCTGCAGCTCGGCCAGCTCCTCCCGCAGCAGGGCCTGCCGCGACGCCGCGTTCCAGCAGTGGAAGGCGAGCACGGCGATCACGGCCAGCAGCGCCACGAGCACCAGCGAGGGCAGGCGCCCGCCCCGGCGGTTCGCCCCGAACCCCACCATGGGGCAGGCCGCGGGCGGGGGCTTCAGGCGCGGCGGGGAAGGCGCTCAGGAGCCCTGAGCGTGCGGGGGATGTGAGGGGAAGGGGATAACCTAGGGGGGAAAAGAGGGAATGGCCGGGGGCAACTGGGGGTCCGCGGGGAGGGGGGTGAGGTGGGGGGGTAAAGAAGGGAAGAGGCCCTGAGGGCAGCGGGCTTGGGGAGCTGGGAGAGAACGGCGGGAGGGAAGAGCCCGAGGGGAGCGGGCGCTGGCCGGCAGGGCGGTGCCGGTCCAGCCGAGCCGCCGCCGCCGGGCCGTGCGGGACCGACCGGCCGAGCCGCCACCGCGGCGCCCCGCCCGCCGCCCGCCCCTTGCGGCTCTCGCGAGAGGAGCCCGCGGAGCGCTCGCGAGAGCCGGGCCCGCCGGCCCTGAGGCGGCGTGTGCCGGGCGGTGGCGTGGTTGGATGGTCAGCGTGGCGGGGGTACGCTAAAGGAGATTAAAACCTGTCCGTGTCACACCGTGCCGTGCGCGGGGAAACGCTAAAGGACATTAAAACTTGCCGGTGTCACACTGTGCTGTGCGTGGGGAAACGCTAAAGGACATTAAAACTTGCCGGTGTCACACTGTGCTGTGCGCGGGGAAACGCTAAAGGACATTAAAAATCTGCCGGTGTCACACTGTGCTGTGCGCGGGGAAGCGTTTCACAGTCCCAGCCCTGTCCAGCCTGGCCTTGGGCACTGCCAGGGATCCAGGGCCAGCCCCAGCTGCTCTGGGCACCCTGTGCCATGGCCTGCCCACCCTCCCCGGGTAAAATCCCTGCCCAGCATCCCATCCATCCCTGCCCTCCGGCAGTGGGAAGCCTTTCTGTCTTGTTCTGTTCCTCCATCCCTTGTCCCCAGTCCCTCTCCATCTCTCCCGGAGCCCCTTCAGGCTCTGGAAGGGGCTCCGGACCCTTCTCCAGGCGAGCACCCCCAGCTCTCCCAGCCTGGCTCCAGGGCAGGGCACACTGCGGCAGGAACCTCACGGGCTTCTCAGCCCACACCTGAGAGGTGTTTCCTGAGGAACAAAGCGTGTCCTCGGGGTGAAGTGAGGGCGTGGATCGTTCATTTTGTAAGAAACACTCACATAACGCATTTACTCCTGGGGCAGATCTTCACACCCCGTTAATGTTACGGTGCCGCTGGTTCTCACAGGGGAAAATGGGATACTGAGCTGGGCTGGATCATGGAACCTGGACTAAGTAAGAAAGGAGATTTTTCTCCTATTGAATGCCTTTCTTAAAAATCAGCTCGGGTGGGAAAAGCCCAGAAGAGTCACAAAGAAAAGCGTGCAGTTTTATCCACTAGTCTGCAGGCAGCGCTTAGGCTGGCGCACGCACGAGAGTACCGGCTGCTTTGGCTCAACATTCGAGGTCCTGCTTCTAGCCGACATCTTTTGAGGTTAGGGCGAGAGTTAAAAAGGGTCTTAGCGGACACTGAATTCTGCTCCTTACGTCTAGATATCATTTCGATCCCTCAATTCCGTGTTGGCTCGTTGTTTTGAGGGGTTTTTGCTAGGTTTGGTGACGGGCTTCTTCATTTGCATGCCGACCCCGATGTCTTCTCCTCTTCACCGTCTGGGTGCCATCCTCCAGGAAGCAGCAGGGTGTTGCTCGACAAAAAAGGGGAATTCCCAACCATCAACAACAGGTAGTTAACGAAAAACTATTAACAACAGGTGATTGCAACAACAAACAGTTAGAACTCCACCCTGGCAGCAACTGGCCCAACCTGTGAACTCTGCAATCTTTTTAAAAAATAGGCAACTTTTCTACTCGTAACAGAACCAGCTCTGGCCGTGGCTGCAGCCCCTGCCTCGGTGTGAGGAGAGAAAGATGCCAGCAAAGTCAGGGTTTGGTGTAAGGAGACAGGGATCCCAGCAAAGTCAGGGTTTGGTGTAAGGAGACAGAGATCCAGGCAAAGTCAGGGTTTGGTGTAAGGAGACAGAGATCCAGGCAAAGTCAGGGTTTGGTGTAAGGAGACAGAGATCCAGGCAAAGTCAGGATTTGGTGTAAGGGTCAGGGATCCCAGCAAAGTCAGGGTTTGGTGTAAGGAGACAGAGATCCCAGCAAAGTCAGGGTTTGGTGTAAGGAGACAGAGATCCCAGCAAAGTCAGGGTTTGGTGTAAGAGGACAGGGATCCCAGCAAAGTCAGGATTTGGTGTAAGGAGACAGAGATCCAGGCAAAGTCAGGGTTTGGTGTAAGGGTCAGGGATCCCAGCAAAGTCGGGTGCACAGGTGTTCACCCACACAGAGGCTTTGGGCTTGGCTTTGCTGCCTGTGATGGGATTCAGTAACACTTCTGCTGCGCTGCTGTGACCAAGCACCTCGGGCAGCAGAGGGTCACAGGAGCTTCTGGGCACAATCCCCGTACCTCCAGCTGCAAATGGTGTGAGGAGCATGCGGGAGAAACAGCAGGGGATCAGTTTTCCTCATGAAAGGAACAAAAAGAACAATATTTAAGAAATAAAGTATAAAATACCTTGCTGAGACACAGCATACCTTGTGCAGAATTGCCAGCTGTGACAGTGATGTCACAGCTTTCTCCTTCCCACCTGATTCCATACTTTACATACCAATAATTGCACTTTGGCAATTTAATTGCTGCTACGCTGATGGCCCATTAATTACCAGCCTACTCTCTGCAGATGGCAGTGCAGATTCACATTCCAAATCCAGCGTTACAAATTTTCCCTCCTTGTGAAGTGGATGGTTCCAGGGTTTAAGCTTCCCTGTTCAGCTTGTTCCTTCTGGCTGCACTTACTCTGTGCCAGCCTGACCGCTGTGAGCCAGGAAATGTTTGTCTAAATAATGGAAATACAGTATAAATGTGACCAATTTGAGCTCACAACTATATCTGGGTTTGTTTTATTTAATCTAGACCTGGGTTTCACACACTTTGGTTTTGTACTAACCTGTAAGAGTCAGCTCAAAAATCTCTCCACGTAGTGCTCAGGTGCTGGCCCCTCTCCTGTTTCAGCTCTTTCTGTTGGAATTTGTTTGATTTCCCAGCTCCTCAGAGTTCAGGGTCAGAACCTGCCCCTGCACAATTTTTTGTGGCTTCCTTTGCGTATCTGGGAACTGAGGCAATGCCAGGAAGTTTTCTTTTTGCAATTAATTTGCCATTTAATTTCATCTGTGTTCCCCACCCTGTGTGTTCTTTTCCTGGTAGGAAAGGTGCTCCTGCTGCCTCTCCCTGGCTGTAACCTTACACTGTGTGTTGGAATGATGTATCCCATGGCATGTTGAGCTCAGCCTCTGACAAGATCTTGGCTGATCCTTGGCTGCTCTGCCCACGACCTGGTGAGAATGAGGATATCACTGCCCGGGGCACTCAGGTGTTTCATCCTGAGACAGGGCAAGCACAGAACTAAGCCTTAATCCCTCTGCTTACCGTGGAGAAAGTGAAGGATCCAAAGAAGAAAATTTATTTGGTGTTGTACTAAAACCTTCCAGATCTTCCCGTGCATCTTTTCCATTTGTCTGCCACTAATCTGATTAATATACACAAAGGTTATTTAACAAAATAGTAATGAACCAGCAAACTCTTGTATCCACTAATGTAATCAAGAAGAAGTAACCCAGCCAGCATTTATGGACCTTTTTCCTACATCACAGAGAAGAAAAACTGATGTAATTGAATGACTTTTCTGTTAGCATTACCAGGGTGTCATAAAAATGTGCAGAAGTTTGATAATATAAAATTACAGTGGTTCTGGAAGGTGTTAACATTTTCCAAGGAAGAATGCTCAGGACTGGTGGTGCTGCAGCATAAGCAGCAGCATGAGAGCCCTTATCAGCAGAGAAAACACACAAAAGAGCCTCAAAAACTGCTGCTTCAACCCTTGTACTGTTGCAGCCCAGGACAGGGCATCCTCCTGGCTTGGTTTTGCTGATGAAATCCATCACATACATTTGATTTTCTTCTTCCCTTCAGACATTCCACTTTGCGAAGGAATTGCTGATTATTTGCTTCCTTTTTCTTATTATTTTTTCCTGCTGTGAGGTTGGAAAGTTTAGGAGCCCCACATGTGGTATTTTTAGAACCAGGGTTGTATTGTTACTGCCATGGCATTTTTACCAGTTAAAGCAATAAAAAATCTGAGGTGTTGTTCCAGCCAAGTATTTTGATCCCTTCAGAATCCAAAGCAGGTTTTTAAATGAAGGATAAGTTTAGCCATATTTTTTTTTTGTGCATAATTTAACTCAAAGATAAGAAGACAGTCTGATTTAATAATCTATTCAGCAGTACAGAAAATTGGTGATTTTAAAAGCCTCTGATTAAAGATTCTAGGATTCCTTTTCCTTCCACAGTAGCAGAATAAACCTTTTTTAAAATCCATTACAAGTTTGTGTTTTTTTACAAACATTCTGAACACAGAACTCAAATTATCCCAGACTTTTAGCATATCCTTAAAAACTGATTAACATACTCCATCTGTTGGTATGCCAAGCAACTGTCCAAATGAGCAGCATTTCCATGGAGATTTGTAAAACTCCAGTTAAAGTAGGAAAACAGCTCTAGCAGGGGGATGGCATTGGAGGGGTTTTATTGGAATGTGGTTCTTGCACTGCTGGGTGAGGCTGATGCTCAAAGTGCTGTTGTCCTGCAAGGTGTCCATCTCCTCATCCCAGAGCTGTGTCTGTGAACACTTTGGGTGCTCACTTGCAGGAAGAAAGGTAAAAATAATTCCTTTCCATTTCAGCACATTCAATGAGTACCCACAAGTGGCCCTCAGTGCTCTGAGGGTGTCCCTCTCCCATCTCTAATGAAGTGTGACTTGGGCTGCAGCAGCCAGGTAAGGCCTGTTAACTTCTCAGGAAAGTGTTTGCTGTATCTCTGAAATGTTTGCCATCTCTGAAGCTGGCACTTGAGCAGCTGGGGAAGGACCTGAATGGAATCCAAACTGGGGTTTGGAGCTGAATTGGGGTTGTGTTTATTTACGGGCACCTGAGGTTTGGAAGTCTTTGTGAGAATAAGGGCTTTGGAGTGAGGCATCAGAGTCAATCTCCCGGAACATGCTGCTTTATGAAAACAAACCCAGGAGCATCTGGGATTGGCTCAGCAAATGGCAGCCCAAAGAGCAGACCTGTGCCCAGGGAATTGTGCTTGGCCTGAAGCTGCAGCCCAGCCCGGGAGCAGGGAGCACATCTGTTCCTGGGAAGCAGCTGGGGAGGCTCGGTGCAGGCTGGCATTTTCCAAAAAGGTGCTTTCTCTCAATAGTATTCCATGGAAGGAGGTTTGTGTTCATTTTTAGTAGCAGCTCCGAGGGGTTGGTGGAATTCCTGTAACAGCAAATGACATTTCCAGCAAGGATAAAGCCACAGCTGCTGGCAGGAACTCCCATAGGTTATTGTGGATAATCACTGAAAAGGCAAAGCATTGATTTTGGAGTGATTCTTGCGGGGAAGCGTCTGTGAGGGAATGAAGAGTGAATGGTGCTCTGGGAATGGTTTTGTCTGAGATTCGGAGAGGAGCTGACAGCTCGGGGCTCACGCAGCTCCTGGGGATGCAAACCAGGCTGGGAATGCCCAGAGTGGCCGTGGGGGGATCAAAATTCCCCTGTTCCCTGCAGCAGGAGTGGCTGCACGGGTGGGAAGGCATCGCTGTGGATTTCCCTGAGCTGCAGAGGAGCAGAGCTGCAGCCAGGGCCGCACAGCAGCTGCTGAGGAAGGCGACCTGGGCAGCAAGGAGTGGAGCAGAAAGGAGAAAAAGGAGAATATCCCTGGAGATGAGGTAGCCGTGGCCCCAGAGTGGGGCAGGAAGCCTGTGGTGATTCCCTGCCCCTGGAAGGAAAGGTTCTGTGTGCTGGAAAGGAGCTCAGCCAGAGTGCAGACAAGTGTTTCGACACAGGGAGCTGAGGTTCTGTTGTCTCATGTTGTGGTTTCACAACACATCCACCTCAATTACTGTTGCTTTGTTGCTGGGGAGCACAAGCAGAGGAGGAAAATAATAATTTAAATTTAACTCTGCTAAATATACATGAGATTTCCTGGGACAAAGAAAAGACTTCTGTAGCTTGAGGGGGTGTTGCTGTGCCAGATTTCAGAGGCTCTACTACAGCCAATAACATTCTTGGAACAGCTTAGTTGGAAGCATTTTCATAACATTTTTTGAGGCAACACAAATACAGCCATTGCCTCCAGGAGTGGATGGGACTGCTCTGGAAGTCACACCAAGTGTGTCTGTGTGCTGCTGATTGTTACTGGGTTTATTTGGGGGAATTAGAGAGAGTCCAGGATGATACAATTTGTAGATCATACCCTTGAAATGTAAAGAAAATGTTTAAAAATATGTGTTTGGCCTCACTTTCCTCAGATGTTTATGGCCACAGTATGGACATTCAGATATTCTAAGGGCAAGGGCTCTGTGTTTTCACTCTCCCCAGGACAATGAAGCCTCAACTCTTGGTGCTGAAACTGCCTTATAATGAAGACTCCAGCTGCCACATGGTGCCAGTTACAGCAGATCTAAGATAACTACATTTCATGGTCAAACAGGTAGTAGGCAATTCTCCAATAAACATGCCTTATTAAAAAAATCTTCTGTCTGGTGCATGGTATTCTTCTGAGGTACTTTCTGATAAATGGGAATTGGTTGCACAAAACATCTTTTTAAAAACCTTAATTTGATAATGTGAGCGCTGTTAAAGTAATTTATTTCAGAACTGGTAAGGATGATGGCAGTTTTATGTTGCTGCCTACTCTAAATTTGATAGCAGCTTGAGGCCAAGATTTTAAGGCATTTAAGCATCCCCAGCTCCATCAGGGAATTTTCTGCTCCATCCACCGAAAACCCCAACAGTTTTGCCATAATGTGTAAGGGTTCATGTGCAGTGTCACAGGACAAAATCTCACCTTGTCCTGGTTGTGCTCTGGATTCACAGCTGGGAACTGATGTTTTTGTTTTAATAATTGAATATCCCCGAACTCACATTAAAGTAACAAAGCTCATCATGCTGAGGCACTCTCCTCCTTGGGGGTGAGATGGTTCCACAGGGAGGGGGTGGATTTTTGGGGGCTCAGAGCTCAGGCAATGGGCCTGGCTGGGAAATGCACTTCACCCAGTCAGCCTTTCCTCTTGGGACAGGGGCTCCATTGCTGAGTCCTCCTGCAGGGACAAGAATATTCTGAATTGTACAGCCTAAACCTCTCGTCAGGCTGGAGCGAGGTGGGCCTGGCCCCCTCCCCACATTCCTGTCCCAGGGGCCCCGTGCTGTACCCAGGGCAGTTTGCCTGGGAGCTGGGAGAGGGTTTTTCACTCTGGTTGCTGAGCCCTGCTCTGACCTGCACTGGCTGCTTTACTGAGATGATTTGGGGTTGGATACCGTGATCCTTGGGGTGCATTCCATGTCAGGATATCCTGTGATTCCACGATCTCAGGCCGGGGTGCCCGTGCCCTGTCCCAGCCGGGCATCCCAGCGCTAGATGGTGCCAGGCACCGCCGTGCCATGCTGAGGAGCGGCAGATCCAATTGCGCGGGCACCGGAGCGAGGCAGAGCCATAAAACTCCGCTGCAAACAATGTTCATCAATTATGGCATAAGTACTGGGCTGCGATGAAATCAGCAATTAAGGCCAAATGCTTATTAAGGATGGAGAGATTCAATGAGAGCTCACTGGGCCGTGAGCAGCGGTGCTGGAGCCCAGCTGATTCTTCTGCCTCTCCCAGCTCACACACAAATGGCTGCTGCTGTTTACTGCTTGCTCCGGGAGACAATTGGGAATGGCAATTCCACAGGAAGAGCTCTAAAAGGCTGAGTAATTTGTTTCAAGCAGGTGATGATGGTTTCTGTACGTGAGTGCAGGAATCTGCTGTCTCAATAGCCCAATTCCTTGTGCTGTTTGTGCCCGCTGGTTAGGTCACAGTTATCATTCCTGGCCTAAGTGGCTTCTGGGTTTTTTTCTTGTAGACTAAGACAGCCACAAATTGAGCATCAGAGATAGTCGGTGTGTGTATCAAACCCTGACATAAGCTTGGAGCATGCTTTTGTATTCCCAAGTATATTTTAAGAAGGAAAAAAAGGAAAACAAACTATTATTGCAACACCTGGATTGAAAAGCACTTTTCATCATACTTGGGAATCTCCTGTGGTTTTTTTCTGCCTTCAGAGTAGAACCCCAGGATTTGATTAGTAAACTCCTGGTCACAATTTAGGCAGATTTCCTTTATTGCTCTAGAGGAATTGTCATTTACATGTAGGAAAAGTAGCAGATTGAGCTGAGAACTAGGAGAGCTCTCTGTGCGCATTGTGCATTAGCATAGTTTCAATTATATATAAAGTGTGCATTTCTAATTCAATTTAGGTGTCAGTGAGACGGCAGCCGTTGAACAGTGGATATTTACGGGCTCTCCAGCACAGAGCTGAGCCCGGCCCCACTCCCATTATGCTCGTCACATCAACAGCAATCATCTTCCCTGGGACTTCTCTGGGAACCTTCCAGAGGGTGCTGAGGGCTCAGAGAGCCTGTGCAGGGCCCAGGAGGGGTGAGAGGAGACATCCTGGGCTGTGTCCCTGTCCAGTGCTGGGTGTGGGTCAGGGACGTGGCTTACAGCAGCCACAACACCTGGATGTGCTGGGTCCTTCCTCAGCAGGACGCCAGCTGTGTGCTCTAGTGTGGGTTGGGTGAATCCCCAAGCCCATTGCGGGTCTGTTATCCACAAATCACTGCAGTGAAATCCTGTGCTCCAATCTTAAAGGAAAGTGAAGCAGACATTGTGTAGATGCTCCCGCAAAGGCAAAAGGAATATCGAGATATCGAGCCAGCTTAAGGAAAAGCTGACATAGGGCAGAAATGGGATATGTTTTCAAGAGCAAATAGTTCCATTAAGTCCAGGGAAGAGGTTGTGTCCTTGGAAGTCGGAGCTGGCCTGAAACACTGTGTCCATCCAGGGCACTCAAAAACTGAACAGGCCGTGATGTGCTAAATTAGGTTACAAATCATTTAAACAATGCTTCCAGAGAAAATTTGTATTTCCCTGTCCCCCTGACTGTGGTCCTTCCCCTTCTTGCCTTTGCTCCTCGTCCTCTGCCGCACACCCGCTACAGAATTTTTGTTGTTCTCTGAGTGCCAAATTGCTTCTGTCCCGTCACTGGATTTTTTCTAATGCTCAGTGCAATTAAGGCCTCGGAGCCAAGGCGTGCAGAACAAGGGGGTCAATTGTGCTCCCACTTGCATGGTGCGAGCCCAGAGTGGCTCTGTGGAATGCTGCAGTAAATTTCCATGAGCCTGGGCAGAGCCGCTCCGCCGGGCAGCTCAGGGGGAGCTGACTCAAACCTCCAGAGCGCCAGGAGGGCACCAAAGACAATCCATTAGCACGGGGAGCTGCCACACTGCATGGGAATGAGAGAGGAGAGAGCTGGGAGGCAGCCAGGCTGCCTCATCCCGGGCTGTCCTTGGGAGCTCTGGCAGAGGGAGAGCAGGCTGGGCGGGCATGGGGAACATCCTCGGTTTCCCCTCTCATCACAGTGGCACAGAATCCCAGGATCACCGAGTTGGAAAAGACCTCCAAGACCACTGAGTCCACCCTGTGACCAGCCCCAACCTTGTGGAGCTTTTCCCAGCAATTGGTTTCCTTTCCTGCCTTCTAGATGCGTTTCCCACAGGACAGCGGTTGGCATCAGGAGCGTTCCTGTGGGAGCAGGGAGATCAGGAAGGGGAGTGGTTGTCAGGGCTGCTTCAGGGATGGGCCCAGTTTAATGGGATGGCTGCGACCCAGGCTGGGGGGTGAGCAGGGAAATGATGCAAGGCGGAGCAGAGAGGAGAGGTCACGTAAATAACATCACGCAGAGTGTTTGCTGTGAGCAAGCAGAATGTGAGTCGGGCAGAAATCTGTCCCTGTCAGGGACTCCTGCCGATCCATTTCTCCATGGATCAGCTGCACGTAAACTTAATCTGCTTATGCAGCAGCTGAGAGACTGAGATGCCCTCAATGCCCTCATCTCATCCCTGCATCCACACTGAGTGTCCAGATCCCAGGGGAGCAAAAATTCCATCTGCATTTGGCGTGACCACCCCTCACGCCTCTCCTTTCCCCCTCTGCAAGGCACTGGGTGGGACAGGACTGAGCAGGAGTCACCTCTGAGGACACAGCTCATGGAAGGTGTCCCTGTCCATGGCAGGGGTGCAATGAGATGAGTTTTAAGGTCCCTTCTTGCCCAAACCATTCCATGATTCCATGATTCTGTGGGCTGGGGTGGAAGCTTGTGGGCTTAGAGCCTCAGTGCCACTTCAGATTGTCCTTATCTCTGTCATGGGTGTTCAGGGCAATCACACGTGTGTGTGTCCTCCAAACCTCCATCAGTGGCTCCTTGTCCTCACCAGCAGTGTCAGCTCCAGGCAGTCTGCTCTGCCCAGTGTGGTTGTGCAGCCACAGGAGCTCAAATGCTGCAAAAAGGAAAAGAAAATCTTTATTTTTCCTATTTTAAACTCAGCCAAAGTGTGTAGGTTGGAAGATTCAGTTAATGTTTGTAAACATTAGTGGCAAATGTGTAATTTAATCTGCATCTTATTTATTTAATTTACAGTATCATTCATAATACCTCATCCTGTATAACATTTACAGTCACATTGCAAGGGCCCACCAGAATTAATCTGTGACGCTTCCCTCTGATTCATTTCCAGGTAGAAACCCTGGAAGATAATTTACATTCAGTGCAGGTGTTCTCTACCACTTTGGACCCGTGTTCCTTGTCACCTGCCTGGTGGGTCAGCACAGTCCCTTCCCTTTTCCATGCAGTGCTGCCTCCAGGCCTGGCTGCCCCACGATCCAAGGGCTGGTGGGTTCCAGAGCACTCATCCATGCCTGCACTGCTGTGCTTTCCTGCAACAAGCAGAGCAAGGTCGTTGCTGTGGGGATGGCTCACTCCTGGTGCTGCTCCTGCAGAGCTCTGCAGCGCCGGCTGCACGTTGGGCACGTTCCAGTTGCAGCGGGGAGCACCTGCGTGGGCACACGGCCCTGGGCAGGGCACTCCTTTTGTGCTGCCTCACTGCAAGGCAGGGAAAGCGCTGAGAGAGCTGTGCTTCCGTGGGGAAGGGCTTGGCACGGGGAAGGGCCGGGCCTGCCTGACCACATCAGCGTGCAGCCTTGGCCTCCCTGCTTCAGCTGGGTTTCTGAGGCCCCAGCCACACGCACCCCTTTGTTTGGCTTTATTCAGCTTTGTTCTCTGCAGGAGACCACAGAACTCTGAAAGTGCTTCTCCCTGATTGCTTCCCTTCCCTTTTAGCAGGACAGCGGGTCAGACAGCAGGACCTCCTGCACTTTGAACTCTGTCCTAGGAGCATCATCTTTCCAAGCCCCCTCACCCTCTCTGGGATTTCTGTCCCTGCTTAGCACCACGCACAGCAACAATCCCATTCTCATCACCTGAGCACCTTCAACAGATTCTCAGTTTCAACAAGTTAATTAGATTAGAGTGTTTAAAAAAAAAATCACTTTCACTGTGAGACACGAGCAGAAAGCAAGATGCTTCTCTTCATCTAAGAGAGCAAGAGCCATGTATTATATCAGTTAATTGGTTCAGCTGAAACTCGGATAATTCAGTTCCTCCAGAGTGAGTGATTTCATAACAAACCCTCCAGTTCAGAGCAGCCCAGCAGTCGGGGAGTGTGAGGATGTGCAGCAGGGCTGTGCCAGCAGGGCTGTGCCAGCAGGGCTGTGCAGGGGCTGTCAGGAGCTCCAGGTGCCTCCAGCCAGCACAGGCACCAAGGGCATGAACCTGCCCGGATGAAGGGAGGAGCGAGCAGCAGGTGCCCAGAGAGCAGTAATTATTCCTGGGGACCTCTCGACAAAGGTCATCCTCAGATGGTTTTAGTGCAGCCTCTTCAACCTGCACCTCAAGGCTGTCTCTGTTACAGTGATCCACATTTTCAGCCCAGTTTTCCCCAGGATGAAGCGTTGCAGTCACACCATCTGGCTGCCTGCACACCTCCCGCCCAGAGCCTTTGACATGTACTATTTGGTAGGTTTTACCAAATTGCATTTGCTATACTTTAGTGTTTTTCAAAAATTAACACTACTAAAGTTTGCTTTTAAAAATAATTACCCCAAAGACAGTGGGGAAAAGGCTCCCAAGTGGTATTGAACATATGAGATTATGCAGGAAAATGTGTTTCTCAATGGGGAATTTTACGTCCACTTAGCTGCAATCACAATACAGTTGTGTTCATCCCAAAACTGAGTCCTCACCTTCAGTACCTCCCCACAGGACAGCTAAAGCTTAATAATTGCTGCAAACATTAGTGAGGATTGAAATTAGATGATTTTTAAGGTCCCTTCCAACCCAAACCATTCCAGGTTCATTCTGCACCTGACCATGACCCCAGGGGTCAATGGAATTGGTGTTTTTTGACTTCTTGGCTGTTCTGTCCTGGTTGAGAGTAAAGTGAGGGGGGCCCTTGGGCAGGGCTCTGTCCATACACCCCCTGCCCCTGGAGAGGGTCAGAGTGCAGAGAAGCTGAACATCCTCCTTTGCTGGGCTGGGCTGGGCCGGGCTGAGCCGGGCTGGGCTGGGCTGGGCTGGGCTGAGCTGAGCTGGGCTGAGCTGGGCTGGGCTGGGCTGGGCTGGGCTGGGATGGGCTGGGCTGGGCTGGGCTGAGCTGAGCTGGGCTGAGCTGGGTTGGGCTGTGCTGAGCTGGGCTGGGCTGGGCTGGGCTGTGCTGAGCTGGGCTGGGCTGGGCTGGGCTGGGCTGGGCTGGGCTGAGCTGGGCTGTGCTGGGCTGGGCTGGGCTGGGCTGGGCTGGGCTGGGCTGGGCTGGGCTGGGCTGGGCTGAGCTGAGGTGGGCTGGGCTGGGCTGGGATGGGCTGAGCCAGGCTGAGCTGAGCCGGGCTGGGCTGGGCTGTGTGCCTGCACTGCCGGGCAGCAGAACACCAGCACTGCCTGTGCCGTGGCTCTGAGCCACAGCCCTGTTCCCTTCCAGCTCTATTGAAGTGCTTCTCCCTGTCTAGACTGTTTCGTGTCCTTCTCAGTGCCTTTTTAGTGCCCAGAGCTTTATGGCAGCAGCCTGGGAGCATAATTCCCTTGCCCTGGAGGAACAGCCATCAAGGCAAGGGCAGTGCTGGGGCTGTTTGTGCTCTCCTGCAGCGTGGTGCCCCCACAGAGCAGCTCCTGCCTTCCTCATGGCATCTGCTCTCTGCACAGTTGATGTAAATATCCTCAAAGCCATTTTATATCCAGCAGCTAGCAAATCTACTGGAAGTATATGCACACATTTTCGACCTATAGCTCATGGAACATGGAGTCAGGAGCGTTAAGTTCTTTGTTTGGTAGAGGACATGCTAGAAACTGCTGCTTCAAAAAGATTAGGCACAGTAATTAAAGCATAATTGCTATTAATAGTTGTCTTCCTAATCAGAATTATCTCTGTATTGCTCCTTACCTCAGAGGACTTTTTTCCTTCTCTGTGTTTTTCTGGGAATGTGTTTGTTGTGCGGGAAACAAAGCGAACCATGGCCATAAAGCTGTGGGTGAATGTGTGTAATTCAGTGAGCCCAGCACACACCGGTGGCTCCTGGGGTGGGAGTGGATCTGTTCTCCTCACCTGCCCTCTGTTTAGCAGCTGCTGGCACTCTGGCACTGCCTGCAGCCCCGTTTGGAGCAGTGCAGCGGGTGGGTGCTCCCTGCTGTCCCTGGGTGCTGTCCCTGGGTGCTGGCAGGAGATGCTGCACTGCCCGGAGTGCAGGGCAGGGAGTGCTCCATCAGTCCTTTCTCTGCTTCACTTTGTGCAGAGACAACACATTTTCCTCCTGTCTTGGTTTTCTCTTTCCTGCACTGTCTCTATCCCACCCCTCTGTGCTTCCCCTTTCCTGCCATCCCCATTTCCACTCGCTCCCTCCTTTCCCTTTTTTCTTTCCCAGTATTCGCATTGCCCCCGAGTGCAGCCGTGCAGCTGCAGGAGAAATCCCCAAACAATCTGGCAGCCCTTTGAAGAAGGGTTGTGTTCTTCTGTGTCAGCTTAATTGCTGTGTCCCACTGAGGATGCCAGGGCCTCTGGGGAGGGAGAGCAGAGGCGGCTCTGAGCGCTGGATTCAGGCTGGGAGTGTGCTCCCGTGGGACACTGCCTGTCCCTGCCCTCTGGTCACCCTGCCTGTGCCTCCAGCAACTGATTGTGCTGGATTTATTACGGGCTGCTTCTCGCAGACCTGTCCCTCAGGCGCTGAGCTCCTCACCTGTGATCTGGGAAAGTGCTGAGCACAGTGCTCAGGAATAAGCACTTTATATATATATATATATAAATAAAGCACTTTATTCAGTCACTGCGCTGGGTCAGAGCCGGCCTGCACTGCACCACGCAGAGGGGAAATCAAACTGCACAGTCCCTGAGGACTCATGACTGCCCTCCCTGCTGGCTTCTCTCCCCAAACCTGTGGATTCTGCTTTTCCCACACCCCAGGTTCTGCCTCTGCCCCTCCTACCTGGTCACTGCCAATATCGACAAACTAAGCTGCCCAGAGCATGAGCTTTGCAAGAAAATCCACATATTTCATGGCTCACCACCTTTCCTGCCCAAACACTGTGATTTCCTGGAAACAGCATCAAGCTGTTGTTAATGGGCCTGATCCCATAAGCTCACTTCATTCTCACTACTTCTCACTACTTACATGCTAATTTATCACACAAAATGAATATATCAATTTACATTTTTATTATATAAATATTCATATATTCATTTGACTTTTGCAGCCTGCTGGCACGTGTCTACCCTTCTTATGAGGACTTGCTTTAGCAATGGAGAGAGGCAATGGAAGGGATATACAGGATTTGGGCCAGGCTTATCTTATTCCCTGTCCCAATCAGTCAAAACCAGAGCACCAGAACCAGAACCCTTCTGGAGCCTCACAAGGAACCTGCAGCTCTGGTGCCACCGAGCTGGAACCCCAGTTGTTTTTCAGGAGGGTGTTTTGGGGTGGCCTGTGCATGCTGTGTGCATCAGCCCAGCGTGTTTCTGGAGCAGACAGGGTCACATCAGCGCCGTGCTTTTTACAGAAATAGCTCCCAGATGTAACCATTGTGTCACAGCACATTTATGGAATTTGGCAGAATTGCAGGATGTGTGGGGTTTGTGTGCGTGAGGGTGAATCTGTGCTCCAGCCTCCTCTCTGACCTGCAGATGAGGTTTGTCCCAGCTCTTGGGCTGTGTGTCCTTGCCTAGCGTGGGACACAATAAACAGCCCTGGATGGTGATAACACAATGACAGGGCTTGAAATCCAGCTTAGAGCTTTCCTCCGCTGGTGGAGATGGACATGGAAGTAGAGTCAAGGCATTTCCAGTCTCCAGTGGAAAATGAGAATAGAATTACTTCCCTTCTTGCATCTATTGGCAATTTTTCATGGCTTTTTAATACCCTTAAATGTTGTGAGAAAAATCCAAGCATGAGTGAAAGCAAGACTGGTAAATGCTTTCATTCCTTCAGCTGATGGGCACCAAACATCTCCCACTGCCTATTTCTGTTAGACTGTAATTAATGGTTTGATGAATCTGTGAAAGTGGAGAAAAATAACCCTAACCCCATGTAGAGAGCTTTCTTTGCAAAGCAAAAGGTCACAGAAGAAAGAGGGCATCTGAGGTTTGCTCCTGGTCACGCGTGTTTCCAGCCGTGGAGTCATATGGAGAATGATGAGCAGTGGCAGAGTTCAGCTCCACCCAGCCTTTCAGGGGGCTTGCTCACAAAGCTGCAGTAAGGAAGGTTTTTCTCCTTGTGGGAGTCAATAAAGGATCTGGCAAAGGCTTGGGAAGCATTTTCAGTGGGGATCCCTGGAGCCCTCTCATGGGGTTCCCACCTCACCAGCTCTCACCCCAGCGTGCACGGGACACATAAAGGCCAGAGCAGGAGGGGCAGAGTGCCAGGGGCTGTGCCACCAGCCAGGGTGACAGGCAGGGCACAGCCAGAGCAGGACGGACAGAGTGCCAGGGCTGTGCCACCAGCCAGGGGCTGTGCCACCAGCCAGGAGCTGTGCCACCAGCCAGAGCAGGACGGACAGAGTGCCAGGGCTGTGCCACCAGCCAGGGTGACGGGCAGGGCACAGCCAGAGCAGGAGGGACAATGTGCCAGGGGCTGTGCCACCAGCCAGGGTGACAGGCAGGGCACAGCCAGAGCAGGATGGCTCCCGTGGCCCCAGGGCTGTGCCCGCTGGCACTGTGCCCCTCAGGCTGTGCTGGACAGCAAGGCAAGGCTGTGCCACTCCAACCCAGGAGATGCTGGTCCCCAGTCTCGCCTGGCTCTGGGAGGAACAGATGTAACCTACTTGCTGGATGTCTGAAGGGCACTAGGAAAAGGTCAGTGGCTGGAATACGGATGACGTGCTTCAAAAGTGCATTAAAATAGCACAGCTCATTAAACTCTGAGGAGCAGAATGTTCACAGTTAAGGGGGGAATTGCCTTTATAATCCTCTTTGTGGCCGTTTTTGTGTGGAGGAATTTAAAATAGTGTCATATAGTTTGGCATAGGGGTTTTTTGGCCTTGTTATGAAATACTCATAACAGAACTGAATCAGGCCTTGCAGTGTGCTCCTGTGACTGGCATGTATCCCCATGCCCTGCCCGTGTTCCTGTTTTTCCCAATACACACCCAACAGTGGAGCAAACACCAAGCGTGTTCCCTGCCATTGGGAAGCCATCCTTGGCAAGAACAGATTGCCTTCAACAATTTGTCTTCAACAGATTGTCCTCAGCCTCCTGAAGGAGGAGTGGATCTGCTTCTCCAGCTCCAGATTGGAAACTCTGTCCCTGAGCCATGAAAGCAACGGCAGAAAACAGCTCCCTGTGTTCCTCTGGGAATAGAAGAGGGTCACAGACAAAGCCAATCAAACAAACGAGGCAGTGGTGTGATGAGAGCGGCCCAGGGAAGCAGCTGTGCCTCAGGAATGCTCTTTGCTGGGTGTCTGTCCCTGCAGCCCGAGCGGGCAGGAGCCCCTCTCTGAGGGTGTGCCACCCAAAGGACGGGGACAAAAGAGCTCATCCAGTCTCCAGCACCGTCAGCGTGGCCAGCACAGCCATGGCCAAGCCTTTCCTTGGGCCACGCCGGAGCTCTGGAGCTCTGGGCACCCACCTGCCCCGAAGGAGCCCTGAGCAGCCCCGAGCCGGGCCGGGCGCTGGAGCACACAGCCCCGGAGTCCCTTTGGCCCTGCTCCGAGCGCAGGCTCACCTGGGTGCCAGCCGCGGGCTGCTGAGCCCTTTCTGCTCCCCAGGAAAAGCTGTTTTGAGTGATTTGAGTGATTTGGGGTGATTTGAGTGATTTGAGTGATTTTGAGTGATTTCAGTGATTTGGGGTGATTTGAGTGATTTGAGTGATTTGAGTGATTTGGAGTGATTTTGAGCGATTTGAGTGATTTTGAGTGATTTGAGTGATTTGAGTGATTTGGGGTGATTTGAGTGATTTGAGTGATTTGAGCAATTTGAGTGATTTGAGTGATTTTGAGTGATTTGAGTGATTTGAGTGATTTGGGGTGATTTGAGCAATTTGAGTGATTTGAGTGATTTTGAGTGATTTGAGTGATTTGAGTGATTTGGGGTGATTTGAGTGATTTGAGTGATTTGAGTGATTTTGAGTGATTTGAGTGATTTGAGTGATTTGGGGTGATTTGAGTGATTTGGGTGATTTGAGTGATTTTGAGTGATTTGAGTGATTTGAGTGATTTGGGGTGATTTGAGTGATTTGAGTGATTTGAGTGATTTTGAGTGATTTGAGTGATTTGAGTGATTTGAGTGATTTGAGTGATTTGGGGTGATTTGAGTGATTTGAGCGATTTGGGGTGATTTGAGTGATTTGGAGTGATTTGAGTGATTTGAGTGGTTTGAGTGATTTTGAGTGATTTGAGTGATTTGAGTGATTTGAGTGATTTGGAGTGATTTGAGTGATTTGAGTGATTTGAGCGATTTGAGTGATTTGAGCGATCTGAGTGATTTGAGTGATTTTGAGCGATTTGAGTGGTTTTGAGCGATTTGAGTGATTTGGAGCGCTTTGCCCCCGCAGCACCTCCCCAGCAGCAGGAGGGTCCCGGGTACCCACCCTGTGCCCGGAGCCCACCACGAGCAGGGGGAGGCTGCAGGGCCCTGCTCTCACCTGGGTGCTGCTGCTTGGGAAACCCTCCCTGCTCTTCTGCTTCTGCCTTCCAGAAGTGATGGAGCAGCCCCAGGGACAGCACAGGTACAACAGAAAGCACAGGGAAGGGATGGAAATATTCCCGAATGTTTTGTGAGAACAAGAACCTAAAAATATTTGTGTTTTCGCGTGCAACATCCAGGGAAACAGACATGGAATGGTGTGGGGGTGTGCTCCAGGCTGCAGCCTGCTCCAGGCCAGGGTCTGCTGGGCTCTGAAGGTGAAATTCTGACCCCACAGCTCTCAGGGTCTGAGCTTTAACTGTGCTGTGAGTCCTCAAGGAAAAAATTGGTCATTTCAGTCAAAATTTCTTTGCCTTTTCCTGGGAGATCCCCCTCTGGTAAGCAGGGCATTAGTGTGTTTTTCCAGGATTCAGATTTTCAGGTGGGCTGTGTGGTAGTTCATCATGGGAGCCTTTGGATCCTGCAGGTCACTCAGCTCGACCTTCCCTTTGAAATTGCTGCCTGATCACAAGAACTGGCACTTTTTGATATTCCTAAAAGATGACATTAATCATTTGCTATTTCTGTTCACTCTGTCAGAAATATTTGATAAAGCCTTTTTGTTTCTCTTCCCCTCCCAGGCCCCTTTCCAGGCACTCACAGCCCCCTGCCCTGGGCTGGGATTCTCCTCTCTGCCCTCCCAGCTCCGTGCTGAGGGATGGATGGGAGCGAGCAGAGTGAACAACCAACGTCTCCACGAGCTTCTCTGCTCCATTCTGCAAATAAAACAGGTTTTAAATGGCAGGGCTGTGCCTCAGAGGAGAGCTGGGATGGCAGCAGCTCTGCCAGGCTGCCAGGGAGCGGCTGCATGCGGGGCAGAGCTGGGTGCCCAGCGCCAGCCTCCCCATCCACCGCTAACGTCACTTCGATCTGACAGAGACAGAAACATCTCTCTGAGCTGAGGCTCCTCCACCCCGTGCTCCAGGACACTTAATTACCATGCAGCCAGTGCGTTTCGTGGTGCCGTTACAAATAATTCAGCTACAACGATATGGCAGTTTAATTTGCCTTATTTATCTCAATCATTTTGTGTGAGGGAGATGAATGCCTCAGCAGGAGTTCACGTGGACGCTCCGTCTCCTTTAATGTGGTCTCAGGCACAGGCTGCATGGCACATCCCTGCACAAAAATTAATCTTGCAGGCAACTGGCCTGAACTGAAACACCCGGAGCAGGTGGGCAGAACTTTGGTGGCTCTGAGCTGCGCCAGGGCTCTGCCGTGAGCTGGTTCACAGGTATCTCACCCTGGAGCCCAGGAGAGGGGAGAGGCAGCGCAGATCCCCCTCAGCCACGTCCACGGCATCCTGCTGAGCACGTACTTTGCCGCTTCTTGCTTTTTTTAGTTTGGAAATGTCAGCACTTTCCGTTCCCATGGGAACGCTGCCTTTTCCCTTGGCACGGTGCTGCGCTGGGAGCTGCCGGGCTGGCGGGGCCGTGCTGCTGCTGGGAGCGTGTGCCAGCCATCCCTGGGGTGTGCCAACCTTTTCCTGGGCGTCCTGCCCCTCCAGACCCTGAATGGGGCTGTGGTGCTGCTGGGAGCGTGTGCCAGCCATCCCTGGGGTTTGCCAGCCATCCCTGGGGTGTGCCAGTCATCCCTGGGTGTTCTGCCCCTCCAGACCCCGAGTGGGGCTGAGCCCCAGCAGCTCTGGGCTTCCAGGAGCAGCCTCAGCCATGGTAAAAACTCTTATGAGTGTAACCTCTTAGTGCAATTATTTTGATTATTCTAACTCTCCATGGCCATGTGGGGTCAGGCTCTGGTTCCAGGGAACAAGGGATGGCGGGGAACAGCCTCAGGATGTGCCAGGGAAAGCTCAGGCTGGACATCAGGAGGAATTTCTCCATGGAAAGGGAGGTCAGGCATTGGCAGGGGCAGCCCAGGGAGGTTTGGAGTGCCCATCCCTGCAGGGCAGGCCTGGATGTGGCACTTAGGGCTCAGGGCTGGGCACAAGGTGGGCATGGGCACAGCTGGCACTCCATGGGCTGGGAGGGATTTTCCAGCCTCAGTCAGTCTGGGATTCTGTGTTTTGTGAAGCACCCAGGGAGCTCCTGGCAGGGCAGGGGGTGTCCCCAGTGTGGGGGGAGCCTGGCAGGTACACAAGCACTGTGCTGGTGGTGAAAATCACATTCTTGGTAAAAACCTGATTTTGCCACTGTTGCAAACCTCCAGGTTAGAGGGGCCCATTTTCTTCTGAAATCGTTTGTGGTGTGAATAAGCAGCAGCAGCAGCAGCAGCAGCAGCAGCAGCAGCAGCAGGTGTGCTGGGGTGCTCAGCGCTCCTGGGGGCACACTCTGGAATACATTGAGTTAATTCAGTTCCCAAACACGCCGAGTTCACTGGGGTTAGGGGTGCCACAACCATCACCTTCGCTGCTCAGTTTTCAAGCGCTGCTGCTCAGAAAAGCTCCTTCCAGAGCAGTGGGACGTGCGAAACAATGCCGAGCTGCTGACAGGTACCATGGCAATGGCTGTGCCAGGAGCTGCTCTGCTGTCGCCTGAGCTCATTCCCACTCCATATTTATGAGCATTCCCACTCCTGAAGGGTGCTGCCAGCTCTTCCCTGGGCTGCTGCTGTCGCGGGCAGGGGGCTGTGGGCAGGGGATGTGGCCACAGCTCTGTCCGTGCCTGGGGGGTCAGTGGCCCTGAGGTCAGGGTCCCACCTGGGCTGTTCTGAGGCTGCACTCCCACCCTGCTGTGCCATCCCTGGTGTCCCCCATCCCCATCCCAGCAGGGCTGTGCCATCCTTGGTGCCATCCCTGGTGTCCTCCAGCCCATCCCAGCACGGCTGTGCCATTCCTGGTGCCATCCCTGGTGCCATCCTGGTGCCATCCTTGGTGCCATCCCTGGTGCCATCCCTGGTGCCATCCCTGGTGTCATCCCCAGTGCCATCCCCAGTGCCATCCCTGGTGCCATCCCTGGTGCCATCCTTGGTGCCATCCCCGGTGCCATCCCTGGTGCCATCCTGGTGCCATCCTTGGTGCCATCCCCGGTGCCATCCCTGGTGCCATCCTGGTGCCATCCTTGGTGCCATCCCCGGTGCCATCCCCGGTGCTATCCCTGGTGCCATTCCCGGTGCCATTCCCGGTGCCATCCCTGGTGCCATCCCTGGTGCCATCCCCGGTGCCATCCCTGGTGCCATCCCCGGTGCCTCTGCAGCCCATTCCAGCCGCAGCAGGGGCCGCTCCCCTCCCAGTGCAGTGTTCCAAGCTCTGGAGCCAGGATTTCAGAGCAGGAAGGTTAATTGCTGTTCCCAGCCTTTATCTCCTGTTTAACTCCTCTCACTTTCATCTTGCTCTCTGCCTTTTGCAGAAGCGCTTTCAGAGAAGTGCTCCCAGGCTCCGCAGCCGCTGCAGGCTCAGGTTCAGGCCAGGGAGAATCGGCAGAGGAGGCTCCTCTGCAGGCTGGGCTGCTCCTGTGCTGCTGACAGTCGCATTTGTAGGAGCAGCATTTAGGGGTGTGGGGAGTCACTGATCCCGGGGGTGGCCTGGCCTGTGAGCCCCAGCTCCCTGCTGGCCCCGTCTCTGCCTTTCTGTGAGAAACAAAGGCACCATCAGGTGCTTTCCCTACCATAAAGATATTTACACACTCCAATAAAGGCGGCTCTCAGCATTGCATGAAGTTAAGCAGATGGAGCTCGTGGGGTGTTTTTGCAGCCTCTCAGGGGTTTTACTCATTCTCTCTGCACTTGCTGCACATCTCTGCTGAGCACTCAAACTCCAAACCTGAACGCGGATCTCCAGGGCAAGCCTAAACACTGGGTAATTGAATTTTCCACGGGCAAGTTCACTGCCCTGCTCTCCTGGCTGCGGGCCTGGTTTGCCAGGGCACACCCTGGATGCTCCTGGTGCGTTGTTTCTGCCCCCATGCCCTCCCAGGGCTCTCCTCCAGCCCCCCAGGCCTGGGCACGGCCGGGTCCTGCCCTCCCCTCTCCAGCGGGTTCCAGGCCCTCTGCAGCCTCTGTGCTCGGACGAGTGCAGTGTTTGGGAGCTCTGTGTGCCTCAGCTGCTCTTCCTTGTTAGTGCCTCTCCTGCCAGGCTCTTAATCACCCATATGTTTTATCAGCAGTGATCTTGCATTTGCTAACAATCTGCAGATTAGGAAAAAATTATCCCCAGTCCCTGGCGAGCCCCTGCACAGGCCGGGAGTGCCGGTGGTGCTGTGGCACGGGCACGGCCCTGCCAGCTGCCAGTGCCACCCCACCCCGGCCTGGGGCTGCTCCCGTCCTGCCAGCCCGTGCTGGGGCACACCTGCACCACGCACTGCCACCGGGCAGGGTGAGATGGGATGCTGGGTGTGTGATATGGGATCAGATTCCTCCCTGGCAGGGTGTGAGGCCCTGGCACAGCTGGGGCTGCCCCTGATCCCTGGCGGTGCCCAGGGCCAGGTTGGACATTGGGGTGGGAGCAGCCTGGGACAGTGGAAGGTGTCCCTGCCATGACAAGGGTGGAACTGGACAGGCTTTAAATCCCTTCCAGCCTGAGCTATTCTGGGTTTCCTTGGTTCTGTGAATTGCACTGACCTGTGATCTTATCAAGCAGTGGAAGCACATTTATTTGACAGACTCTACTGTCTATAAAGCTGTATTAGCAACAGCTGTATTTTTGTCCCTTAACTCTGTCTCAGTTTTTCCATTACTTTTCCTGTCTGGAAATCTGCCAGTCTGCTTGATTCTCACTACAGCATCAGCGCTTTCTTTCTGATTTCCCCCTGCATTCAAAGGTGTATTCAAAATCAACAGCACAGGGTCAGCTCCCTCTTTTTAGATTCTGCTGCTCCTGACTGTGGCTCTTTCACATCAATGGCTTTTTTCATCAGTTTTCCTCTCCCTCTGTTTTCTCCCCAGTCTCTCTGTGCCTAATTCAGCTCGTTAGAAACAAGAAGTGAATAAAAGCCTGACCTGTGTTAACGAACCTGCCCAGTGAATACCTGTGTTTGCTGGTGGGTTTAGAGGGGCTGCTTTCCTTCCAGCTCATACAGATGCCAGTTGCTTTCCTAAATGTGCTTCCACCAGGGTGCTTTGGGCTCCAGGAGCTCTCGCAGTTCTCCTGCACATCCCCACTTTTTAATTTCTTCTCTGCAGCTCGGCAGAGGCTCCGGCTCCCAGACAGCTCTCGGGGATCCACGGGGATGAGAGGATTTCATATTGACTCTAAATGAAGGGCAGTGCTGCACAGAGGAACAGGCATATCCAAACAGAGCAGCAGCCATTGCCCACAAGTCTGGATACACAATGAAGATAATGGAGCAGTAAATATCCAGCCCAGGCTCTGCAAGTTGTAGCTGCAGCAGCGTCCCGGGAGTCCATTGCTCAGACAACAGGGTTCTGCGAGAAATATTTGGAAGAAAGTAATTTTAAACATATTTAAGAGAAAAATAAAAGCAATTTAAGGAAAGCGATGCCCATTGCCTGGAACACCTCCAGGAAAATGCATTTCCTGTGGTGCCCGAGCACTGGGTTTGGGATGCTGAGGGTGATGGGCCTCCCCCATCAAACATCGCTCAGATGTGAGCAACGAGGCTTCCCTGGGGTAAAATGGGTGCCCTGTGCTCCGGCAGGTCGGTGGGGCACGCTGTCCCCCAGTCCTGCCCCGCCCTGCCCCGCCCAGTCCTGCTCCACCCAGTCCTGCCCCGCCCTGCCCCGCCCAGTCCTGCTCCACCCAGTCCTGCCCTGCCCCGCCCAGTCCTGCCCTGCCCTGCCCCGCCCTGCCCCGCCCAGTCCTGCCCTGCCCTGCCCCGCCCTGTCCCGCCCTGCCCCACCCAGTCCTGCCCCACCCTGCCCCGCCCTGCCCCGCCCAGTCCTGCCCCGCCCAGTGATGCCCCACCCTGCCCCGGGCAGCCCCGTGTGCCAGGGAGCCAGGGCTGCTCACCCACAGCCCCTCCAACCACGGCAGGCATCGAGCAGAGGCCAAAGCTGAGATGCCAGGAGTGGTTTAGATTAAATCCAAATTAAATCCAAATTAAATCCAAATTAAATCCAAGGCTTGTCACTTGCGGCCACCTTCCCCTGCATGAAATGCCACCTGGACTCCTGCAGTGCCTGCGGCCTCCCATCACCCTCCCACTCGTTTTGGGCTGTTTGGATGCTGGCTGTAGCTGGCAGGGCTTTTCTGTGGCCTTCCGGTGCCCCAGGAAGTGCCAGGACAGGAGCCCTGCACACACGAGGGTTACCATGGGCACTTAAAGGAGGGGGCTTCAGCAGAGCTGAACAGACCTGGGCCCCAGATCTTGTAGGATTGGGTGCCCAGATCTTGTAGGATTGGGGCCCAGGTCTTGTAGGATTGGGTGCCCAAGTCCTTCAAGCATCCTTCAAGCATCAATGTAAATGAAGTCTTTATTTACAGTTAGATTCCTGCACACACATCAGGGCCAGCATGAGCAAATCCAAGCCTGCAAATCAGGAGCCAGGGGTGCAAAGCCTGGGATGGAGAGTGAGAACCCCAGGGCTGCTGCTCCTGCTGTCTTATCTGTGAGCCCTGCTGAGCACCCTCTGGGCCATCTGCCTCTCACATTTTCCAGCCTCCTTTGACAATCAGCAGAGAGATTTTTATTTTTATTGTTTTTAACAGAGTCTGTGATTACTTTTCATGAAGAGCAGGAAGTGGGACTTTGAGGAAAACACCACTAAATGTCACGAGAATGATGAAGGAAGCGCAAGTGCTGGATGCTGGTGCCCAGCTGTGGGTCGTGGCAGAGCTTCCCTGGCTGTGCTGGGCACACACAGCCCCAGTAATGTGCTTTTATGACCCCCCAGTCCCCAGCAGAGTCCCCAGAGGCAGAGAAATACAGAGATACCCTCCTCTCAGCCTGTTACAACATTTACAGAAACAGTCTGTAAATAGAATTATGGGAGTGTTTTAAATGGATTTCTGAGCTGGATTCAGAACTATTCCCTGGTTGCATTCCCTAAATATAAACCAGAGCTTATCTTGCTGGCACAAAACTGCCGAGAGCGTCTTTCAGCCTTACCTCTGCGAGCACCCGAGGGGGCTGGGAGCTGGATTTGCACTTTTTAGGGACTGCTGGGGTACAACTGCAACTCAGGGAGGGACTCAGGGAGAGGAGAAGGCCCTGTGCCCCATCCAGGCAGGAACAGGGATGGAGCATCCAAAGGGGAGAGTGCTGTGAGCACACGGAGCAAAGCTGGTCCTGCACCCTGATCAGCACATGGAGCAAAGCCTGTCCTGAACCCCTGATCAGCACATGGAGCAAAGCTGGTCCTGCACCCTGATCAGCACATGGAGCAAAGCTGGTCCTGCACCCTGATCAGCACATGGAGCAGAGCTGCTCCTGAACCCCTGATCAGCATATGGAGCAAAGCCTGTCCTGAACCCTGATCAGCTCTGCCAGCAGGGAAAAGGGCTGGAGTGAAGAATACCTGAACAGTAACACTGTCTGTGTCCTGTGTCTAAGTGTCTCTGCTGTATTTCAGAGTAAAACCAGACAATTACAAGCCTTAGTCTGGAGTTATTTGGTGCAATAATGGAATCATAGAATCCTGGAATGATTTGTGTTGGAAGAGACCTTGAGGCTCATCCAGTGCCACCCGTGCCATGGGACACCTTCCTCTGTCCCAGGTGCTCCAAGCCCTGTCCAGCCTGGCCTTGGGCACTGCCAGGGATCCAGGGGCAGCCACAGCTGCTCTGGGCACCTGTGCCAGGGCCTGCCCACCCTCTCAGGGAACAATTCCCAATTCCCAATCTCCCATCCATCCCTGCCCTCCGACAGTGGAAACCATCCCTGTGTCCTGCCCCTCCAGGCCCTGAGCTCTGTCCCTGCTCCTTGCTGGGCTGTCCCCAGCCCTTCCCCATCCCGAGAGCCTCTCTGGTGCCTGCAGCTGCAGGGCAGTGCAGGGTGGATGTGGTCAGCTCCTCTGACCTGCCCGGCAGCACAGGCTCTGTAATTACTGCCTGGAATATCTGCCTCGAGCCAGAAGTTGTGTGCTGGAACTGGAGGAGCCTCTGTCTAATGAGCCTGTCCCTGGATGTCAGCAGTAATTAATGTGCATCGCCCTGCAGGTTCCCACCTCCTCTTAATAGGCTGAAATTTTATCCTCTGGTTATAATTGCAAATTATGGTTAAAATTTTACATGGCTGGCAGTCGAGAAGCTGGATGCTCCAGCTCATTCCCCTGTGGGTACACGTGGGGATGTTGCTGAGAGGGTTCCAGCCCCTCCCTTCACTCCTGGCCCTCTTACACTTCCATCCTCATCAACCTCTTCTCCTCTCATTCCTCTTCCCTTCTCTTCCCTTCTCTTCTCTTCTCTTCTCTTCTTCTCTTCTCTTCTCTTCTCTTCTCTTCTCTTCTCTTCTCTTCTCTTCTCTTCTCTTCTCTTCTCTTCTCTTCTCTTCTCTTCTCTTCTCTTCTCTTCTCTTCTCTTCTCTTCTCTTCTCTTTTCTCTTCTTTTCTCTTCTCTCCTCTCCCTTTGTCTCCTCCTTTCCTTGCCTCCTTTTCTGTGTCTGAGGGGCAGCGTTTGAGCCCAAATCACTGCAGCTTACTGACCTCATTTGGCAGGAGGAGACAGCTCAGCTGCTGGTCCAGGCGCTCCCCGTGGCCATCAGTGCCCAGCTGAGGGGTGAGGATGCACAAACCCTCACTGAGGGGCTCCCCACTGCCCAAACACCAGCTGGTGGCACAACTCCCGCTGCTGCAGCCCTGGAAAGATCTCCTGTCTGGAACCAGGCTGCAGGGCTAACCTGGCCTGGGGCCAGTGCTGAGTGCCTCGACTGTTGCCATGGCGTTATAACTGTTCATTATTGTAGGGAAATATTGCACAGAGAGGGGACAGACATTGATCCACACCCAGGGCATGTACGTGGGGAGGAGCTCAGGGGCTGGCTGCAGTAGCCAGGTGAGCCTCTCTCAATAGGAGGTTCACTCTTCTTTTCCAAACCTTTTCACCAAAAAAAAAGTAATTAAGGACTAAGAGAGAATTTGGGCTTTGTTCCTGCCGATTCTCAGTGCACAGGAAGCTGAGAGCAAACGTGAGGTGGTGAATGATGGGTGAGGCAGCCTGGAGAGCTGCCCAGGGATGAGCCCAGCTGCTCTGGAAGGCTGATGGCAATGCCGACAGCACTGTTGGCCATTGAATTACGGGCAGGCCCTGAGAGCTGGGCCCCACTGTGACATCTCCTGCAGCCCTGTGCCAGAGCTCAGAGCTGAGAACAGGGCGTTTATGTAATTTCAGCTGCAGGTAGCGGTGGAAGGCAGAGCAGAGCTGACAGCCCTGCTCCCAGCCCCAGGAAATGCTGGATGTGCCCAAGCAGAGCAGGCTGCACTCAGACAGGAGCAGAGGGCTGTGCTTTGGTCATTTCAGCACGGGGAGCAGTTATTGCCCTCAACATTCGCACCATTCAAAGATGAACAGGCACCCTGCGCCCCTGTGCCTGCTGCTGGGGTCTCCAGCCAGCCCCAAGGCAGCACTCAGCATCCCCAGGCCCTGCTCCAGCCCTGCCTGGGCAGCACCCACGCCTTGTTCTGCCCACTTCAGACAGAGCTGCTCTGCTCTCAGAGCCCCAGCTACCTGTGGGTGACGCGTTGTAATGGATGGGAAATGCATGGATTGTGTACAGAATAGATAATGAGCAGTATTTTCTATTGAAAGCACAGAATCCTGGAAGGGTTTGGGTTCGAAGGGACCTTAAATCTCATCTCATCCCACCCCCTGCCATGGGCAGGGACACCTTCCACTATCCAAGGTTTCTCCAAGGGCCATCCAGGAGCTGGAACATTTAAAGGAATCTGGCAGACAGAACTTCCCTGGGCAGCCTGTTCTTAGTGAAATTTAACCTGCTAGAAAACAAACAGCTAAGAATTCACTTTACATTTGGAAAGCTGCATTTTGAATTTTTTTTAGCTGAAAACTGCAAGTACCAGAGAATCCAAATCGGGAGAATTTGTAGGATTTACAGTATAAATTATTAAAGGGGAAAGAAGAAGACGTTACTCATGAAAAGCGCATTCTTGTCGATCAAAGCTGCAAACAGAGAGTACTTTTATAAAGGCATCTGCCAGCCTTTGATACGCTCCGTGGAAGCCTTGTCAGGTATTTTGAGAGTGGAGCGTGGAGCTGTCGGGCTGCAGAGCTGTTCCCTGTTCCGAGGACAGGGGCAGAGAGGGGGGAGAGCTCAGCCGGGGTGCCTGGGCGGCCTCGGGAAAAGGCAGAAAACGGCAGAAAACCTCAACAAAACCTTCCCCGGGTGCAGGAACAAAGTTCCAGCGGGGCCGGGGCTGCCGTCAGCGTGAGCTCATTAAGCGCTCGGCTGGCTCAGCCCCGCTGCTCGCTGAAAGCAGCACCTGCCAGCCCCCGGCCCCATTCTTCAGCAGCGCTCAGCTGGCCAGAGGGGAGCTGCGAGGCAGATGAACAATTTATGCAGAGTGGGATCCGTGACAAAGTGGCAGCTACTTTGGTGAATACAAGCATCTTTGTACAAGTGCCCAGATGGCTGAGGAGCGGGGCCGTGGCTGTGAAAAGCGCCCTTGTTGTTGGGGCTCGGCAGCACGCCCCTGACAACGTGCTGGGCACAGCCCCTGGGCCTGGGAGCTGCAGGATCCAGCCTCCAGCTGAGGCACACAGGCCGGGGCCTGCCTCTGCTGACGTGTTTGCTGCAGGGTAATGTCCTCCCCGGGGCTGCAGCACGCTCCGTCCTCTGCCCGAACTGGACCTTTGCATTTGGGGCCTGTTGGACGCCGAGATGACCAAGCCTTGGGGGTCCCTCCATGGGCACAGGGGTCACAGGGGTGCCCAGCCTGACAGGCAGCCTGGCTGGGGATGGGGCCAAAGGCTGGCAGAGACTCACCTCTCATCACCCATCATGGGGTAACCCTTGAACCACAGGATCCTGGAGGATCCCAGCCCCACACACGGGAGGGTCAGGGATGGAAGAGCCTGGAGAGCCACTGCCCTGAGAGCAGCTGTGCAGGGAGACACTGCCCTGCAGGCAGCAGTGACCTGGAAGGGCTGCTGGGAACAGCTGGGGAAGGTGAGGGGTTTGGCTCTGGCTGGGAGTGCAGGGAAGAGGCAAAGCTGGGGCAGAGGAGTGTGGGGAGAGGCTCACAGCTGTGGTCCATGGAGGCTGGTGCTCCTGGGGGAGCCTGGGAGCTGCCCTGCAGCCTGGGAATGCAGCAGGAGGACAAAGGTGATGCTCGAGGCAAAGGGGAGCTGAGCCAGGAAGGTGCAGAGGGAGCAGGGAGAGCTTAACAAGGGTTCTCACTGTGGCCTGTTTGATCTGGGTGTTTGTGGGTGCTGTGGGGAGCACTGCTGAACCTCTCCGTGGGGCCCTGGGGAGTGTGACACCCAGGCAGGGGCACGGCGGGGGATGCAGGACGCCCATCTTCCCTGGGTGATGCTGATGCTGCCACCAGGTATTGACTGCTCCAGGACAGCACCAGCTGCTTCCCGTCAGCACTGATGGCTCTTGGAGTCCATTTTGTCTAAAAGCCAGAGATTTAAAGGTTCCCTTCCATGACAAATGAGCACCAAGGGACAAGCTCACGTCCTGGGGGCCGCTTTGGCACTTTGGCTGGCTCTGCTGGCAGGACCAGGGCAGCTGCCAGCCCTCCAAGGGGATTCCAACCGAGTAATGAAATTGGGCTCTGACAAGAGAGCTGGGCACAGGTTGGTCCTTTGGCAGGGACCGGCTGGGTCACGCCCAGTCCCCTGCTGTCCTTGGGGAGCCCCTGGGGCAGCCCCCGCCCCTCTGCCCGGGGCTCTGGGTTGCGGGTACCCCCCGCCCCACGCCCGACCCCGCCGGCCATCGCGGCAACGCTCGGTGCCACCGAACCGGGGGCACCCCGCTCTGTCCCGACCCGCTGCCCCGCGGCGGGGGAGCCCTCGGTGGGCGCCAGGCCGCGGGCAGCGGTGCGGAGCCCCGGGTGCCGGTGCCCGCGGTGCCGCCCCCGGTGCCGCGTTCCCCCCTCGCGGGGCGCCGGCGGAGGCGGCGGGGCCGCGCCGCCCGTGCCGCATTGGTTTGCGGCGGAGCCCGTCACGGCCGCCGCGCCGAGATTGGCCCCGCGGCGGCGCCGGGCGACCCCCGGGCCCGGCCCGCTCCGCCCGCCGAGCGCCGCGGCCCGGGCAGGGCAGGGCACCGCGCTCCGCTCGCTCCCTCCGCGCCGCCCGCAGCGGGGGCCGGGCCGGGCCGGGCCGAGCCGGGCGGGGGGCGCGGCCACAGCCCCGCCCCGCGCCGCCCCGCGCCGCCCCGCAGCGCGATGTGAGCCCGGGCTCGGCAGCGCCCGCCGCCCCGCGCCCCGGGAAGATGCTGAGCAGGTGGATGAGTGGCAGCAGCAGGAACCTGGACCGCGAGTACAACTGCACCGTGCGGCTGCTGGACGACAGCGAGTACACCTGCACCATCCAGGTCAGCCCCCGGCGCCGGCGCCGCCACCGCGCCCGCGCTGCCCCCGCAGCCGCCGCCGGCCCCGGCAGACAAAAGGAGCGGAGCGGAGCGGAGCGGAGCGGCGGGGGCGGCCGGTGCTGCCCCGCGCCGCCAACAAAGGCGCCCCCCCGCTCCCGCCGCCCGCCTCCCCCCGGCCCTCGGCGGCCACCGGAGCCGCGGCTGCCGGCGGCGGGAGAGCCCCGGGGCTGAGCCCCGGCGCACGGGCAGGGGTGCGGGGATGGCGCGGAGAGCCGCCCGCTGCCCCCGGCGCGGGGATGCCCGCAGCACCGGAGCGGAGCGGAGCGGGGCAGGGGCAGCCCGGCACGGCCGCCCCGGGGCCGGGGAGCCGCGGCCGTGCCCGCCGAGCCGCTCGGGGCGAGCCCTCCGTGCCGGGCGCGGGGGCTGCGCGCAGCGCGGGGAGGACGTGGGCGCCGAGCGGAGTACGGGGGATGCAGCGGGGCAGGGATGCAGCGGGGCACGGATGCTGCGGGGCAGGGATGCAGCGGGGCAGGGATGCAGCGGGGCAGGGATGCAGCGGGGCACGGATGCAGCGGGGCAGGGATGCAGCGGGGCAGGGATGCAGCGGGGCACGGATGCAGCGGGGCACGGATGCAGCGGGGCACGGATGCAGCGGGGCACGGATGCAGCGGGGCAGGGATGCAGCGGGGCAGGGATGCAGCGGGGCACGGATGCTGCGGGGCACGGATGCGCGGGGTGCTGCTGCCGGCGGGGGGAACAGACTCTGCCGGCCCCGCCGCGGCCGGGGGCCCGCTCTGCCTCCCCCGTTAGCGCCCGGCTCGCCGTGATGAGCGCTCGGGTTTTGTAATCGTCCGGAGCGGCGGGGACGGGCGCGCATCCGCGCCCCCGTGCCGGGAGGGACCGGGACAGGGACAAGGACCGGGACCCGTGGTCGGGGCCCTCAGCCGGTCGGTCTCCCTGTGCTGCCAGGGCTGCGAGAGATTTGTGTCGTATTGCTGAAAACTAGGGAAACGCGCTCCCGGGCTCCGCTGGAGCGAGTCCGGTACCGGGACCGTGTGACCGGGGACTGAGAGAGGCGTCCCTGGCTCCGGCTGCCCCTGCGCTCCGTTCCTGCCATCAGCATCATCCTCGCAAGGGAGCTCACGAAAACCTGTGCGGAGCCGCACGCGCGGGGATTGCTGCTGGAGGCGGCTGGCCCCGGCCCAGCCCGTGGGCGATGGAAAATTCGGGGCAGAGTTTTGAGTAAAGGTGACTCAACACGTCAATAGCAACGGCTCCCCCCGCCCAGCCTCGGGGGCCCCCAGCTCTCCCCGGCCTGTGCTGCCAAGGAGGGGCGAACATCCTTTCATTTCCAGGCACAAACCTGCTCCTGGTGATAATGCCAAAGGACGGTTACCAAGGGTGCTGCAGGCTATGACAGGCACCGTCATTTTGGCTTAAGGAGCCTAAAATCGATAAATAGGGTGATTTGTGCAAATACCACTGAAGAATGGTGGTAGTGCTGCCGGTCCCCGACCACCTCCCCCCCCCGAGGTTGTAAAGTGTGACCCAGTAAACGGCTGGAGCAGCAGCCCAGTTTATTTTGCATAAGCCAAACTAATTCGTCTCTCAGAGGTTGTTTTTAATACTAATTAAACGGGGAACTGTAGTTTGGGAGAGAAAGTGTGGGCAGAGCAGTTCAGAAAAATCTGGATTTTCTGCCCTAAAGACAATTTGACAAGGTGTCGTCATTTCGCATGTCAGTTTTTTTTTTAAGGAGAAAATATGACTCGGTCCCATATTCCGGTTTATTTTACGTGTAGCATAGTAAACAGGGATTCCTGGCATTTAGCATGCGCGACCTGAGGGATGGAGAATTTGCTCCTGCTACCCTGACAAGCAAGGTTACCCCACTTAAATGTTTGCTCTCGCTCGCTTTCATGCTGCCTTATGAGCCAAGTATTTATAGTCCATGCGAAATTAGGGAGAACATAGCAGGAATGTGTAATGTCTCGCAAGTGAGGAGCCGTCACCGCGCAGGCTGCGAGCGCTGAATGAGTTTTGAAGGTCATTCCCTCACGAGCGCGGAGATTTCACATCTCGCCCGGATCCACGGTGTCTCCTCACCCCGGCTGGTTCTGCGCCTGTTGGATGTAATTCATGTCTTTCTATTTTTGCTGGGATCCGGGGAACCTGGCCGGAGCGGCTCTCGGCAGTGCTGGATGCGTCTGGGGCTGGAGTTTGTGCCTGTGCCCGTTCTGCTGCTGTGCCCGAGTGTCCTCCCTGGCAGCAGGGATGGAGAGGGCTCGCTGCCCTCCTGGAGCCTGGCCTGTCTGCTGGGTCATCTGGCTGCGCTGCTGGGGAGGAGGGAGCAGCGCTGGAGGCCGGGCTGCTTTTTGAGAAGGTTTATTTACATTTCTGACAATGGCACCGGTTAAATCTGTCATGAAATTAACCTCTGGCTGTGCCTGATGAAGGTGTGTGAGTAGGGGTTTGCTGCTGCCAGATAATACCTGAGCACTCTGCTTCTAAATAAAGCCTTTTTTTATTTGATTTTCCAAGGTTTGCTTTGTTCATATTCCCATGCAGAATGAGCAGCTCATTGTCTGAGCTAGGATGAATCCTTCCTCTTTTTTTTCCCCGAATTTTCACTCCTGAACAGCCCATCCAAGCAGGCAGAGGAGCCTGGAGGACTCATCCCTGGGGCTGTTGGGGGGACAGAGATGCCATGGGCACAGTGAGTGGGGTGCCATGAGTTGGGATAGCAGGGTTGGCACCTCCATGAACCTTTTGTCATGAGGTTTTTTGGTGAATTTCAGTGTTTGCTGGTTTGGGGAAGCTGCTGTCACAGCATCTGTCGGGGTTGGTCCGTGTCTGCCAGCAGCAGG
The DNA here is from genome assembly GCF_027579445.1 of Ammospiza nelsoni. NCBI lineage: Eukaryota > Metazoa > Chordata > Aves > Passeriformes > Passerellidae > Ammospiza > Ammospiza nelsoni. The sequence continues at coordinate 690,082 of NC_080646.1, read as the reverse complement.
GCTGGGCCCTCAGGGACTCACAGCAGCTGCCTGAGCAGGGAGATGTTGGGCTCCTGGCTGGGAAGAGCTGATGTTTGACAGTGCCACAGGCCACGAGGCCCCTCCTCAGGCAACAGAGGTGGTGATTTGTGCGTGGGGCCCATTGGGTGTGGGAAGGCAGCGATGCCATCCCTGCCCCATCCCCGGGCAGGTGCTGGCCGCCACCTGTGGGCGTGGGCACCCTGGTCACGGGTGTCGCTGTCCCCAGACGTGTCCCCGAGGAGAGGGGGCTCCCAGAGAGGAGCAGCCATTCCTGAAGGCGTCTGGCTGGTCTCCGTGGTGAGGGGCCGGCGTAGCCGAGGGTTTCATTGGAGTTTCACCCCTCGTGCTCCGCGGTGCGGGCTGCTGGCCAGGCTCCTCGGCATGAAAAGGGCTCTGAGACACCCAGCAAGGCTGTGGTTTGCTGTCAGTGAGTTGCTTGTCTGAGGAAATGTTTTAAATTCTTCGCTGTGGTGTCAGTGGTGGCATAAAAGGCTCGAAATAATTAATGATTTGCCGTTGCTCAATGCATCAAGCGTTTTCCTGAAAAGACAGTGGTGTTTTGTTTCAAACCCCAGTAGAACGACAGGAACGTGGAGATGTGAGAAAATAAATACATGGTTTCTTAGATGCAGAATGTAAGAACTTTCTTGCCCGAGAGTGGGAAGAAATGAAAGCGAGCTCCTGGCTGCACTGTGGGACAAACCCCCTGCTCGCCACTTGGAGCACGGAGTTCTTTGGGAGCCCTGACAGGATCATTAATATCAGGCAGCAGCACAAAGGGGAGCTGGGGGTTTGTGGCAGTGAAGGTTATTTGTTCATTATCTTTTTATCTGCTGACAGTTTCCAATTGCCTTTCCCGGGAAGTGGGTTAGGAGACCACAGCTTCTGCAGGGGCGGCTCTGCCCGGAGCCCTGAGCACAGGGGGACAGCTGAGGGGACAGGGCCACCCCTGGCAGTGCCACAGCCAGGGCTCTGCACCCAGCTGTGCTGTCTGTCTGTCTGTCTGTCTGTCTGTCCCAGAGCCCTCCCTGCCCTCCACAGCTGGCGCCCGAGTGCGGGGACAGGGACCGGGGCCAAAGCCACTGACAGAAATGCGGCGTGTGGTGGGCTGGGGGTCCTGGGTTGGGGATCCCTGGCTGGGGATTCCAGGCTGAGGGTCCCTGGCCGAGGGTCCCTCAGTATGAGGGTCTCAGGATGAGGGTCCCTGGGCTGGGGGTCCCAGGGTGAGGGTCCCAATCTGAGGGTCCCGGGCTGGGGGTCCTTGGCTGAGAGTCCTGGACTGAAAATCCCGGGCTGAGGGTCCCAAGCTGAGGGTCCCGGGCTGGGGGTCCCTGGCTGAGAGTCCTGGACTGAAGATCCTGGGCTGAGGGTCCCAGGCTGGGGGTCCCAAGCTGAGGGTTCGAGGCTGAGGGCCAGCACCAGGATGGGTGCCCCGAGCATCCCCTGCTCTCCTGATCCTCCAGAGCCCCCGAGCATCCCCAGCACAGAGCAGGGAGGGACCCCCAGGCTGGGGCAGCGGGCACGGGGTGCTCTGGCCTGCGGGTCCCAGGGAGGGTGAAGGCGTCAGCACAGCTTTGCTGCTGGCTGCTCAAAGCCATGTTTTTATTCATAGCCTTTCATAGCAAGTGTGTTTGCAGCAGAAAGCCGTCGCTGTGGCTCAGCTGTGGCTCTGTGAGTGGTGCTGGCGGGGCAGCTCCTTTGCCCCTGGCTCCAGCATTTGCATACACTCGGTTTTGTAGGCTCGGGAGGGAACTGCCTGAAATGCACAATGAGTTTGAAGGGAAAGCAGCAGAAGCTGCTGAGATGAAAGAAGCATTTCATCTCCTTTTCCTCTCCAATTTATGTCCAAAAGATACAGAAGGCAGCTGAGGAAAACATCCACTAAATGTCCACTGAGAATGAGGGACAATATTCACCCACAATTCAGTGGGAGCAAAACCCCAAGTTGTTTTTCAAACCCGTGGAAAACATTTCTATTGTTGCTCTTTCCCTGTGAGCCGAAATGTCTGTTTTCTGTTCACTTTTCATACCTGTTTTACAACATTACCTGCTGTGAACCCGCCGGCTATTCCCCTCTCAGGAGCCAATTTCCTGACAGAACTACTTTGCTTATCGCTTTCCCGTGGAAGATGCTGAAGGCAAATATAGACACAGAGGCAGATAGAGATGTAGATGTCCACACGCACGCTCGTGCACACGCACAGAGGTGCCATTGCAGAGGGATGTGCGGCACAGCACCAGCAAAAAGGGATTTGCTCCTTCTGTCGTGTCAGGATTAGGTAATGTGCAGCAGGAGGCTTTTGCTGAGGCGTCTGGGGAATACTGAGAGTGCCGTGAGCAGCCCACTTATTTCTGATTTTTGAGCCAGCCTGGGAGCCCAGCGGGGCCGTGGCCGCGGGGATGATGTTGGTGGCCACGTGCTGGCAGTGCCAGGACTCACTCCATGCTTGGTGTGCCCCGCACAGCCCAGGGGCACTGGCAGCCCCTGAGAGCCCTCTGTGACCTGGCACAGCGCTGGGACCTCCGAGCTGGCTGCTCTGGGGCCGTGTGTGGGGTGGACAGGGACGGTGTGGGGATGAGACCCTCCCGAGGTGCCGCCAGGGTGGTGGGCAGGCCCTGCTGGAGGTGCCCCCAGCCTGTGGAAACTCCTCCCCAGCCATGCAGGGGTGCGGTCCCTGCAGGGTGGGTGGCATCACAGGATCCTGGAGTGCTGTGGGCAGGGAGGGACCCCAAATCCCATCAGTGCCACCCCTGCCATGGCAGGGACACCTCACACTGTCCCCAGCCCCAGTGTCCAGCCTGGCCTGGGCACTTCCAGGGCTCCAGGGGCAGCTTCTCTGGGCATCTGTGCCAGGGTTTTGCCCCTTGACTTGGGGGGTGGCTCCTTGATGGGCCCTTGGTGTTCCAGGATGGCTTGTGCTCATTTTTGTCTCATGTGCCACTGAGAACGCCGGGAAGAAGCCAGACCAGGGTTTGCTGTGGGGAAGTGCTGGGGTTTATTTGCCATCAGTTTTGTGAGAGCAGACAATCCCTCCTCAGCCTGGGGTCAGGCTGGGGACTGTGGCAGAGCCCTGAATGCTGCCACTGCCATCAGCCACTTGTTAGTGGGCAGAAAACCCAATTATTGTTTGGTTACAGCAAGCTCTGGACTTGTTTCCGCAAATAAGGAGGTTTCAGGTCAAATTCTTCTCTTTGAAATGTTTCCAGGGTAAATGATTCCAGCAGTAGGGGAGCATTGATGATCTGGAATAGCTGTGAGGCTGGTGTGTCCACAGTGAGTGTCTGCAGGGACTGTGGCTCCTGCACAGCACAGGAGATGGCAGCAGGTTCTGATGGACACTGCGGCTGCCCTGGGCCACAGTTTGTCATGCCAGGGCTGGGGGTGGCTGCAAGGGATCACTCAATCACAGAATCATTAAATGCTTTGTGTTGGAAGGGACCTGAAAGCTTATCTTGTTCCAAGCCCTTGCCATGGGCTGGGACACCTCCCGCTAGAGCAGGTGGCTCCAAGGGTTGGGCTAAGTACCCTCCTCTGACAGGATCAGTGGTTACTGAGTTTTGGCTATTCCTACTTCAGAACTCAGGAAAATAAATCCTATCCTGATTTGTGGGCTCTCCCCTTGTATTGCCATCAGTGTTGCACCCACTGTGGCATTTGGTCCCTCCGTAAAATCTGATTTATGTGGCACCTTTGTCACCACAAGAGGCGTTTCCCTTGTGCTCAGCCCACGCCAGCAGAGCTCTGCCAGCTGCTGCCCGGCCCCAGCACAAAGGCAGACACACTGTCTGGTCACAGAGGCAGGAACACATTCTGGAGCGTTTCTGGGGCTGCCACCGGAGGCAGGAGCACACAGTGCAGCGTTTCTGGGCTGCCATCCCTGTTCACAGATGCAGGAGCACACAGTGCAGCGTTTCTGGGCTCACAGATGCAGGAGCACACAGTGCAGCGTTTCTGGGCTCACAGATGCAGGAGCACACAGTGCAGCGTTTCTGGGCTCACAGGGACAGGAGCACACAGTGCAGCGTTTCTGGGCTCACAGATGCAGGAGCACACAGTGCAGCGTTTCTGGGCTCACAGAGGCAGGAGCACACAGTGCAGCGTTTCGGGGCTCACAGGGACAGGAGCACACAGTGCAGCGTTTCTGGGCTCACAGGGACAGGAGCACACAGTGCAGCGTTTCTGGGCTCACAGATGCAGGAGCACACAGTGCAGCGTTTCTGGGCTCACAGATGCAGGAGCACACAGTGCAGCGTTTCGGGGCTGCCAGGCAGCAGCAGCAGCACCTGCAGCGGGCAGGCTCCGTGCCCAGGGCAGGAGCAGCTCGGCCCTGCAGAGCCCTGCGCTGCCACAGCTCCTCTGCTCCGTGAGGAAGAGGAGCGTGAAGGGCAGCGGGCTGGGAGCACGCGAGCTCCGTGAGGGAACGTGTTCACCGGGGCTCAGGGACACCAAATGTGTGTGTCACCGTGCTGGGCTGGGCACTGGGCAGGGACGGGCACAGGGAACGTCCCCACCGAGCTCCGTCAGCGTGTGCGGCACGGGCACTCCTGGCAAACAGAAATGACAACTGAAAATGAGATGAAACCGTATGAAATGTGTCACCCAGCAGCGTGTGTGTGCCTGCATGGCTTGTGTCAGGGTGCCAGGGGGTGCTGGGGCAGAGATGCGCCCGCTCTTCTGCCCAGATCCTGGAGACCAGCTCCTTTCTCCCCAAAATAAATCCTTTGGAAGTGTGTTTCCTTCCAGAGGGCAGGCATAGGTGAGATATTGGGCAGGAATTTTCCCTGGGAGGTTGCTGTGAATGGAAACAGCTCTGTGCAGCCTGCAAACCTCCCTGTTCTTTGTCATGTGCCTCCTGCTGGGACAATGGAGAGGTTGGGGAGCTCCTCCTGGGGAGGTGCAGGCATTGCTGGCTCTGATGGTTTTATCAGGATAATTTTGCCATAATAATTTTACCATCCTTTCTTTGGCTGTTTGAGCTGGGAGCCTCCCTCCATTCCCCCAGTCCCACCACAGCCAAGCCAAGGCTGGGTCACATTCTCCTGTCCTGGCAGTGCCAGGTCTCTGCACTGGGCAGCTCACTGGAAACTCGAGGCTCACACATGTTTTAACCTTTATTTTAATCTTACACATATTTCAATCACATATTTTAATCTTTCCTACCTCATAAAGCACGCGAGCCCTGGGCTGCTGAGCAGGGACAAACCCTTGGGCTGGCTCAGGGGGGATGCAGGTGGGCCTGGCAGGTACTGGTGTCTCACCACACAGTCCAGGTGGTTTTTCTCCACGTTGATTAACAGCAGCTTGCACAGCCAGCAAGGCCCCAGCTCGTTAATGTGTGATGTCAGGATCTGATCAATGCTGCAGCCCAAAATAGAATATTTTGGCTGCATAATGGCTGTTGCCAAAGACGTTAATTATAGTGGCATATCTGTCACATCGATGAGGGGCTTGTGTTTTTCAGAGGGTTTACAGTGGCTGTTTCGTGCTGGCTCTCACCCTGGAACACAGGCTGGGGTCCCAAAGGAAATATCCATCCAGATGCCTGTGGGGGATTTTTCTTTAATAAAAAAATGACAGAAATTGAGTCAGCCATTCTGGAGCTGGAAAGAGGCTTTAAGAATACATGGATCAGGTAGCAATTGCAGCCATCCCTTATACACTTAACTCATGGAATGGGCAGTGTTTTGGGACTGGGGGGAAAAACCTGGAATCCAATAGGCTTATGTTTGGAAAATAATAAATTTGCTGAGCAGGTAGTTTTCACGAATCGATCTAGTTCTCATTAGCCTTGCACTGTACAGTTTGCTGACTAATATTTCTGGCTTGCAAGCAAAAATGGCTTTCCAAAGGAAATGTGGGCTGAGAACAGAGTGTTTTTGGGACCTGAAAACCTGGAGCTCCTGGGGCCATTGGAAGGGAAGAGCTGTGGGGGCAGCAGAGGGCACGGAGGTGTGGAGGGCACTGGGGCCATTCCCGCCGTGCCAGCCCGTGCTCCTCCACCTGCACAGGGACACTGGGGGCCCCCTGGCACTGTGGCACTGAGCCTTGGCTCTGGTCCTCGCCCTGGTCCTGTCAGAGCTCCCTCCTGTCCAGGAGCTCTCCTGGACCAAGATCCTGCTGAGATCTCGCTCATCCTGGGCTCCTTCTCACCATTAAGGTTCTTCTCCTAACCCCAAGCAGACTTTTCTCCCTGTGGCCATTGTCACTGCTGTCCCTCCTTTCTCCCCAGCGTTTATTGCCTGTGTGGTCTCAGACTGGCCCTGTTCCCATGTGCAGGTTGGTACAAACCCCAAAGCAGCAGGGGATGATTCCCCAGCCTGTTGAGACTCCTGGAGCACATGATGGGGCTTTTGTCTGCCCCTGATTTCTGCTTTGCTGACAGATTTCTGCACTTCCAGGCAGAATCTGCACATCCAGGCAGAATCTGCACATCCAGGCAGGAGCAAACCCCTCCATGGAGCCCCAGCTCCACGCCTGGGCATTGTTCTGGGCAGGAGCAAGGTGCTGACACAAAATTGATCCAATGGGGCAATAATGGAGCTGTGCCATCCCCAGGATGTGCTCTGGGGGTGCTGGGGTCTCAGAGCCCCCACAGGAGCTGTGCCATCCCCATTCCCATTCCCAGGGTGTGGTCTTGGGGTGCTGGGGACCCACAGGAGCTGTTCCCATCCCCAGGCTGTGCTCTGGGGTCCAGCAGAGGAATTAGAGCCCTCTGGCTGCTGCACTCTTCCAGGTGAGCAGCCTGGCAGCGCAGGAGCCTGGCACGGAGCAAGCATGGCAGGGCTGAGTGCTTCTGGCTCCTTTCAGCTGTGCTCGGGAATGAAATCCCTCTGATAAACTGCAGAGGCCCCGCCACAGCACTCCTGTAAGTGCTGCAATTACCCTGGTCTTTATTTGGACACCCAGGGAGCCACAGGGATTGGCATCCTGGCCAAGGGAAGGGCCGAGGGGCACTGGAGCTTGCACAGCGCTAGAACAGACTCACTCAGCCCCTTCAAATATTTATGGCCTTGCAATCCATACACATTTCCAGCGTGTTTGACATCCTCCTGCTCTGCTCCTGCTGCTGGAGAGGCTCTGGGAGCATCTGCCCGGCCATGGGGGTGCTCAGGGGCCATGGGGGGTACGTTTTTGGCTGGATTTGGGAAGAACCCATGGGATCTGTTCCTGGAGAGCCCCTTGGTGCAAGCAGAGGCTCTGCACAGCAGCCAGGAGCTGCAGCCCAGGGCTGGCATGCAGGATCCCTGTGCATGCAGGGGTCACCCTGTGCTCGCCCGCACAGCTGGAATTGTGGCAGGATGCCCCAGAGGCACAGCTGGACCTGCGGCCAGGCCGGCAGGGGTGTCCCACCCACTCAGAAAGGACAGGAACTGGCTTTTTTAGCAAAAAAAAGTCATTTATAGCAAGCCCGTGTCCTTCCTGCCAGAGGGACAGCTCTTGTCAATCTGCCCCGTTTTACTCTGAGGGATAAAAATAGAGGCTGATTCCAGGCAGCACCGCACATCCTGCGGCCCTAATGAGCTCTTACGGTAATTACCTCTGGTGGGAAGGGCTGGAGAGGGCGTGCTGGGCTGACAGGGAGCACGGCTGAGAAACAGCTCTGTGCCCTGGCAGAGGGCTGAGGGACCCCTGAGAAACGGCTCTGTGCACCCTCCTTGGTGCCCATCCTCAGCCCGTCCTCTCCTTGGAGCCCATCCTGTGCCCACCCTGTGCCCACCCTGTGCCCACCCTGTGCCCACCCTCTCCCTGGTGCTGGGGGCTGCTGGGGCAGGCTGCACCCACCTTTCCCCCCGTGTCTTTGCCCTCTCTGTGGTCCATAAATAATCTCTGGGAGCACTGCGTTGCCTCCCTGCTCCAAAAATCAATTTGCCCTGTTGCAGAATATCCAGGGTTTGTATGGAATAGGTAAATGGCATCTCCTGCTGTTCCGTCCTCCTAACGAACTCGATACCATCTTAAGAATATAAACCAGGAGAGCGCTTTTGTCTGGCTCAATTTGCCTTTGTGCAGCAGAGGGCTGATCTGAGCTGGGCCTTTCCCCTCTGAAGCTGGGGCTCCTCCTTATCACAGCCTGAAAAGTGTCCCCAAAACTACAGCCAGGTGTGTGCACCTGTACCCAGGTGTGTGCCCCTGCAGCCAGGTGTGTGTACCTGCAGCCAGGTATTTACCTGAACCCAGGTGTGCCCCTGCAGCCAGGCACTGCTGCTCTCAAGGTGAAGAAAAGGGAAGTTTATTTTCTGACTCCAACATTTATTGATTTCCAAAAGTGACAGTGGATTGGAGGGTGACAGTGCCACCTCTCCAATGTCACTGGACAAACCAACAGCCCATCAAATTTCTCCTCCTCCATAAAAGAATGCAAAACAATAAGTTATTTACAGAAAGCGTGTGAGAAAGTTCGCTACAAGAATGCCAACATCAGAAGGGTTAGAAAATCTTAAAGGATCAGGGTGACAGTGTGCAATGGCAGTGCCAGGGTGCAGGTGACACCAGAGCCTGGTGTCCCAGTGTTGTGGGACCTGGGATCTGTGTTCCCTCTGCCCGTTCCACACACGGGATCTGTGTTCCCCCTGCATCCCCTCTGCCCGTTCCACACACGGATCCGCGCTGCCCCTGCAGCCACCGGAGCTCCTGGGCGCTCGGAGTGACAGGGCCACCTCCTCTGCCACCAGCCCTGCAATCGGTGCCTCGCCGGAGCCTGATGGAGCAAACGCCGCCCGGATGGAGCTGGGGCAGTGCCGGGGATGGAGAGCTCGGTGTTCTCAGAGATGGAGAAGCGACACGGGCACCCAGCACGGCCCTCTGGAGCCCGGTGCAACGGGATCGCATCACTGAGGAGGGGCTGGCACAGCTCGGGAGGCCCTGGGGGCTCCCAGGGGTCAGGGATGTGTGACACTCGGGCCCTGCTCTGCTTTCCTGCTGCCCAGGAAAGGAAGCAGCTGGGGATGGATCACCCTCCATCGGAGGGGGGACTGAGGGGCAGAGCTGCTTTGCACAGGGCAGGTGGCGATGGGGCAGGGCACGGATGGAGCCTCTGCCCTGCCTCCCTCTGCAGGGCAGCGCCCCGAGGGATTCCTGCGGGCCTGCAGGCAGCTGCCCACAGCTGGGGACCCCGAGGGCAGGGCAGGAGCACATGGAGCTGCTGGGCTGAGCCTGGAGGGGCTGCGCAGGGCGGGAGCCCCTCTGAGCCAGGCCGGGAGAGCTGCGGTGCCCGCCTGGGGAGGAGCAGCTCAGGGAGAGCCCAGAGCCCTGCCAGGGCCACTCTGGGCCGTTTGAGCCCCAGTGCTGCGGGGCTGCAGCGGGTAGGAAGCGCAGCCCTGCTGCAGTGCATCTCCTGCAGAGGAGCACCCGGGGCTGCAGCTTGTCCTGCTCTGTCAGCAGCAGCGTCTCCTTGTGCAGAGCTGCAGCTCCCAGCAGCTTCCTGGGGAACGGGGGCTCTTTCCCAAGCACTGCCACTGGGATGGCCCCGTGGTGGGTGAGCACATCACTCACCCCTCTCTGAGGCCAGGGATGAGGAACCTCCTCAGCTTTATTTCCCTGTCCCATCTGTGTGTGCCTGTAAATCACAGTGGTCTGAGCCCCTTCATGGTTTTGGTAGGACAAATAACACATCAGAGTGTTTATTTGGGGTTAAAATAATCAGAGAATCATGGAATGGCTGGAGTTGGGAGGGTCCTTGAAGCTTACCCCATCCCACCCCTGCCATGGCAGGGACCCCTTCCACCATCCCACGTTGCTCCAAGCCCTGTTCAGCCTGGCCTGGGACACGGCCAGGGATGGAAGGGGCAGCCACAAACCTGTGCAGCCACAGACCTGTGCTACAAACCAGTGTGCACACAGACCTGTGCCAGTTGCACAGCTTTCCCTATGCCCACAGGTGTCCCAGAGGTTTAATTCCATGTGTGTTCCTGCAGCTCTCCCGGAGCATCCCTTTCCTTTAGCAGGGCTGCACTAATCCCTGGTGAAACCCACTGGGATGTGAGTAACTGGAACAGACAGGCAGAACCTTTCCTGCACTCAGCTGGAGACAGGGAAACTTGTGCACGCACAGGGTGTGATCCCAGACATGATCCCTGTCACACACACAGGGTGTGATCCCAGACATGATCCCTGTCACACACACAGGGTGTGATCCCTGACGTGATCCTGGTTACACACACAGGGTGTGATCCCAGACGTGATCCTGGTTACACACACAGGGTGTGATCCCTGACATGATCCTGGTTACACACACAGGGTGTGATCCCTGACGTGATCCTGGTTACACACACAGGGTGTGATCCCTGACATGATCCTGGTTACACACACAGGGTGTGATCCCTGACATGATCCCTGTCACACACACAGGGTGTGATCCCAGATGTGATCCTGGTTACACACACAGGGTGTGATCCCTGACGTGATCCTGGTTACACACACAGGGTGTGATCCCTGACATGATCCTGGTTACACGCACAGGGTGTGATCCCTGACGTGATCCTGGTTACACGCACAGGGTGTGATCCCTGACATGATCCCTGTCACACCCAGTGTGATCCCTGTGGCACCCCCAGTGTGATCCCAGACCTGCTCCCTGGGTGTTGCACACCTGGAGCTCCATCCCTGCCCTCTCTGGCTGCCTTCAGAGGGGCAGCATGAGACGAGGAGCTCACACAGCAGCAACTTCTCCATCACCAGCAGCAGCTTGGATCATTAGGCCTGGAATAGTTTTAATTGGATGCAGAACTTGCAAGAGATTTTTTTGTGCAGTTCCTCATCCACCACCAGGCATGAGAGCAGGGGAGAGGGGAGAGGCCCTGCTTGGCTTCAGGTGCCTCTGGATCGGGGGCTGTTGGGTCTGTCTCAGCACCAAACTGGGTTAAAGATGGAGAGAAGAATATTTTCTTTGCCTTGGCATGGATTACCCCCCTGGGAAAGCCCAAAGTGGGTGATTGAAGTCCTTGACAGGAATTCTCCAGCTCATTGCAGTGACAAGCTGCTGACTCCTGCTGCCATGGGTGGGGATGTGGGGAGGAGCACCCCCAGCTCCGTGGGTGCTTTGGGGGTCAGAATGCAGTTAACCATTCTATGTGTCCCCATTAAAAATGAGGTGCTTGTCAGTGCAAATGGGTGCTGGGTCTGTGCCCCTCGCCCACACAGGCTTTCCAGGCAATGTGGACAGCAACAACACATGGGCTCTTCCAAACAAGCCAGGAATTAATCACACTGAGGTGATTCAGTGCAGCCACTGCGCAGAGAGGCGAGCTGAAACATAAACATCAAAAATTCAGATTAAATAGAGAGCCCTGGTGGCATTTGCAGCCCATTCCCATCCCCTGGCTGAGGAGAGGCAGGAGGAGGCTGCAGAATTCCTGGGGATTACAGCAGGACAGGGAATTCCTCTGGGCACGGCCTGGCGGGGCTGGGGATGGTTTGCTGCCAGCACAGGAGTAACCAGGGCGTGTTTCAAAACGTGGACAGAAAAGTCCCAGAAGGCACCAGAGATTTAACTGTGTTTGAGGAGGATTCAGGTGCACAAACAGCCCTTGGTATTTGCTCCATGGTCTGAATTCCTTGCTGAGATTGGATGGTGGTTATAGAGCCCGGGAAGGGTTTGGGTTGGAAGGGATTTAAATGCCACCCAGTGCCATCCCAGCCGTGGCAGGGACCCTTCCACTGTCCCAGGTGCTCCAAGCTCAGCCCTGGGCACTGCCAGGGATCCAGGGGCAGCCCCGGCTGTGCCAGGGCTGCCCACCCTGCCAGGGCAGGATCCATGTCCTGACACAGGCACAGGTACAAGCAATGCCCTGCAAGGTGGAACCGAGGTGCTCTGTGCTGTGTGAGGTTTTGGAGCTGTGCAGGGAGGGAGCCAGGAGTGATTCCAGAGGGGCACAGGGCAGGGGGACTGTGGGGCACAGGGGCTGCAGGGAGCCCGGGAGGGGCAGGAGGGCTGGGCTGGCACAGAGACAGGCTGGAGCTGCTGGCACAGGAGCGGGCATGCAGGGCCAGGCTGAGCGTGGTGCCAGCCCCAGCCCTGCCCTCGGTGCCAGGCCCTCTCTGTGGGCGTGTGGCGAGCGGCTTTCGAGGAATCGCTGCCACACCTGTGCTGCCACACCTGCAGTGCCACACCTGCAGTGCCACACCTGCGCTGCCACACCTGCAGTGCCACACCTGCAGTGCCACACCTGCGCTGCCACACCTGCGCTGCCACACCTGCAGTGCCACACCTGTGCTGCCACACCTGCGCTGCCACACCTGCAGTGCCACACCTGCAGTGCCACACCTGCGCTGCCACACCTGCGCTGCCACACCTGCAGTGCCACACCTGCAGTGCCACACCTGCAGTGTCACACCTGCAGTGCCACACCTGCGCTGCCACACCTGCAGTGTCACACCTGCAGTGTCACACCTGCAGTGTCACACCTGCAGTGTCACACCTGCAGTGCCACACTTGCAGTGCCACACCTGCGCTGCCACACCTGCAGTGCCACACCTGCGCTGCCACACCTGCAGTGCCACACCTGCAGTGCCACACCTGCGCTGCCACACCTGTGCTGCCACACCTGCAGTGTCACACCTGCGCTGCCACACCTGCAGTGCCACACCTGCAGTGCCACACCTGCGCTGCCACACCTGCGCTGCCACACCTGCGCTGCCACACCTGCAGTGCCACACCTGCAGTGCCACACCTGTGCTGCCACACCTGCGCTGCCACACCTGCAGTGCCACACCTGCAGTGCCACACCTGCGCTGCCACACCTGCGCTGCCACACCTGCAGTGCCACACCTGCAGTGCCACACCTGCAGTGTCACACCTGCAGTGCCACACCTGCGCTGCCACACCTGCAGTGTCACACCTGCAGTGTCACACCTGCAGTGTCACACCTGCAGTGTCACACCTGCAGTGCCACACTTGCAGTGCCACACCTGCGCTGCCACACCTGCAGTGCCACACCTGCGCTGCCACACCTGCAGTGCCACACCTGCAGTGCCACACCTGCGCTGCCACACCTGTGCTGCCACACCTGCAGTGTCACACCTGCGCTGCCACACCTGCAGTGCCACACCTGCAGTGCCACACCTGCGCTGCCACACCTGTGCTGCCACACCTGTGCTGCCACACCTGCAGTGCCACACCTGCGCTGCCACACCTGCAGTGCCACACCTGCAGTGCCACACCTGCGCTGCCACACCTGCGCTGCCACACCTGCAGTGCCACACCTGCGCTGCCACACCTGCGCTGCCACACCTGCAGTGCCACACCTGTGCTGCCACACCTGCGCTGCCACACCTGCAGTGTCACACCTGCAGTGTCACACCTGCAGTGCCACACCTGCAGTGCCACACCTGCGCTGCCACACCTGTGCTGCCACACCTGCAGTGCCACACCTGCGCTGCCACACCTGCAGTGCCACACCTGCAGTGCCACACCTGTGCTGCCACATCTGTGCTGCCACACCTGCAGTGCCACACCTGCAGTGCCACACCTGCAGTGTCACACCTGCGCTGCCACACCTGCAGTGCCACACCTGTGCTGCCACATCTGCAGTGCCACACCTGCAGTGCCACACCTGCAGTGCCACACCTGCAGTGTCACACCTGTGCTGCCACATCTGTGCTGCCACATCTGCAGTGCCACACCTGCAGTGCCACACCTGCAGTGCCACACCTGCAGTGCCACACCTGCAGTGTCACACCTGTGCTGCCACATCTGTGCTGCCACATCTGCAGTGCCACACCTGCAGTGCCACACCTGCAGTGCCACACCTGCAGTGCCACACCTGCGCTGCCACACCTGCAGTGTCACACCTGCGCTGGCACATCTGTGCTGCCACACCTGTGCTGCCACACCTGCACAAGGGACAGTGCCCGGTGTGACAATGGTGCCATTTGTCCCCAAGAGCCCCAGTGCCCCACCCAGCCCTGCCAGCCTGCCCTGCCCTCGGGAGGGCTCTGTCTGTGCTGCTGCATCCCCCAGCCTGCCTGGGCACTGGGGTGTGATGGTGTTCACAGGAGTTCTTGGGCTGGGGAAGAGACGAGCATCTGACTCCATGTTTCAGAATAAATTTATTATCATTAGATTTATTATTTTATGATATATATTACATTAAAGTTATACTAAAAGAGTATAAGAAAAGGCTTCATCAGAAGGCTAGCTAAGAATAGAATAGCAAAGAATGATAACAAAGGTTTGTGTCTCAGACAGAGTCCAAGCCAGCTGACTGTGATTGGTCATTAATTGCAAACAACCAATCCCAGATGCACCTGTTGCATTCCACAGCAGCAGACAACCATTGTTTGCATTCTGTTCCTGAGGCCTCCCAGCTTGTCAGGAGGAGAAACCCCAAGGAAAGGATTTCCATGAACGATGTCTGTGCCACGGGGGGAGCTGGGGTGCCCTGGCACTGGGAGCAAGGCCAGGCTCAGGCAGCTGTGCAGCTGCAGAGCTGCTGCTGACGCCGCTGTCCCCGCACCATGAGCTCAATGTTTAACGAGATGCTTCAATAATTAACGCACGCTGCTCTGGGGCTGAGTGCCTCGGGGATGGGCACTGCTGGCACGGGGAGGCAGAGATTGTTCTGCTCCAGGAGGGACCCCGAGGGGGCACAGAGCCCTGGCAGAGCTCACCAAGGGAGCCAAGGCTGCTCCTCCACGGGAGTGCCCCTCCTGCCAGGCCCCCGTGCCATGGAGCCCTGCAGGGGCTGTGCCAGGCCCTGCCCTGCCGCAGGATGAGGGCTGGCACCGCTGGCCTGCTCCCCAGGCTGTTTGTCCCCACGTAAGCCAGACCCCTTCATGCACTGGGGCCGGGGTTTGCTGTGGGAGCTGTCACCGCAGCTGGGCTGGCAGCTGATCCCAAAAACAGGACAAAAACAGGGCAAAAACAGGACAAAAACAGCGACCACATCCAGAAAGTTACAGATGGCCTGGGGTGGGGAGCGCTGGAGAGGAGCTGCTCCCTGCTGGCGTCCTGCTGCAGAGAGCTCCGGGCTCACAGCACAGCTCCGAGCACAGCCTGTCCTGCCCGGGATGGGCACGGTGGCACCACGGGAGGGGGCACCCCTGGCGGCACAGAATGGCACTCGGGGCATGGAGGGAATGGGGAACACCACAGGACTCAGGGAAGAGAAGCTAAAGGGGCTTTGCAAACCAGGCCAGCAGAGGGAAATGATGTGGGTAAATGGAAATGGGGGTCTGGGTTCGCTTCTGGATTGGGGGGGGGGAGAAGAAAAGGGCTGGGAGTGCAGGGTCCCATTCCTGGGGATGAGGGTGGTGAGTGTGTGGAGAAGAAGAAGGAGAAGGAGGAGGACACATTCCTGGGTTTGCACGCTGGACCCCTTCCCAGTGCCCCGGGATGCTGGACGTGAGCAGACTCTGCTCAGCTGCCAAGCAGCAGTGCCAGCCCCCAGGCCAGGCCGGGCTGCCGCGAGCCCAGATCAGAGCAGGAGGGCCCTTCAGCTGCTTTATTTTCCTAGGATTAGTAATCACCATCTTTATTATGAAATACTAACACTCACAAAATAAAACCTCCCAAGGCTGGGCTCCTCCATGCCAATCCCATGGGTGCCAGTGCTCCCGGCTGGCAGCTCCTGCAGAGCCTTATCTCCAGGAGCAATCGTTACACAATCCTCATTCTCATGCTGCAAACGGCTCCTGTGGAACCCGCACTTCAAAGCAGACCCAGAAACAACCAAGTTTCTGTTCAGAATCCAGGATGTTCGGGGAGGATCGGGATTTAGGCTTTGCAAGCTGCTCCGGAGAGCAGGTTGGGCTCCATCCTCCTGGGCAAGCGCCTCCTGTGCTTGTGAGGGGAGAGGAATGTGAAAATCTTTTGTGACCCAGCAGGTGCAGGGGATTAGCCAGGAGTGAAGGTGAATGGTGTGGAACAAGTGAGCAAAGAGTCTCCATTCTGCTGCCTGGGCAGTGGGGAGGAGCTGGGACGGCAGAGCGGGTACTGGAGTGGGATGCTAGATTGGGGTGTAGGAATGGGATTCTGGAGTGGGTGCTGAGCAGGATGCTGGAGCGGGATGCTGGATTGAGATACTGGAGTGGGATTTTGGAGTGGATGCTGGAGCAGGTTGCTGGAGCGGGATGCTGGAGCAGGATGCTGGATTGAGATACTGGAGTGGGATTTTGGAGTGGGTACTGGAGCGGGATTTCAGAGCAGGATGCTGGAGCAGGATGCTGGATTGAGATACTGGAGTGGGATTTTGGAGTGGGTACTGGAGCAGGATGCTGGAGCAGGTTGCTGGAGTGGGATTTCAGAGCAGGATGCTGGAGCAGGATGCTGGAGTGGGAAGAGTGCTCCCTTTGTGTCTCTCTGCCTGCATTCCTCCCTCCAATGCCCAGAGGGCTCTCCCAGGGCCAGAGAGCCCCACAGCTGTGATCTGTGGGAGGCTGCAGGGTGCAGTGGTGCCGGTGCCAGGGGAGGCTTTGCCAGGCTGCCCCAGGGCTGCCCAGGGCTGTGCCTCAGGAGGTGTCCCCGTGCTCCAGCACTCACCCTGCATCACCCTGCTGTAAGGAGCTGCTCCCCCAGTCCATGCACAGACTGATTTGGCTCTGTCTCTGGGAATGAACGGGGAATGAGGCCGTGGCTCGTGACCCTGCTGGCTCCTGAGCTGCTGGGAGGCCGCTGTGGCTCGGCCAGGGTGACCACATCGTTATCCCTGCCGTGCCATTAGCCCTGATGGGAGGGAATGGCTCTGCAGCTTCCCATTAGAGCTAATGGGCATCAGCAGAGTGCCTGGCTGGCACAGGGAAGCTGTGCCTGGCACGGGGAAGCCGTGTCCAGCACACAGAGGCCGCGCCATGCCGTGCTGTGCCGTGCCATGCCGTGCCGTGGGGAGCAGGAGCAGGGATAGCCCTGCAGGGACCTGCCACACGTGGGCAGGGGTTGAGGGGGATGAGGAAGGGACGCAGATTCCCTGAGATGCAGGTCCCAAAGCTCCTGGGCAGTGGGGCTGCACCAGACCCTGCAGGAATGGCTCACAGCCATCAGATCCCCACAGTGGCCACAACCATTCCAGAATTGTCAAAGCAGCTTTTCATTTTGGGGGATCCGTGATAGAAGAGCCAAGCCCACAGGTCCTGCCAGGCCTGTAATCTTCACACCAGCATCAGCACCTCAGCTGCTGGATTAACCTTTGTTTCCTGCTTTTCCCTGAGCAGCAGGCAGGGATGCAGTGCAAGCACAAAATACAGCTACCTGCTCTCTTTTCCTCCAAAATTCAGCATTTTTGATGAAGCAGGAGCCCAATCAAGGTCAGCCTTGACTGGTTTTAGCAAAATAATTTCCTTCAGATTTGGATGAGGCTCAGAATTTTGGAATTCCACGGTGGATCCAACATAAGTACTAATGATTTGATGTGTGCTCCCTGGCAGAGGGTGGGCTTAGGTGGGATACTGGGAAGAAATTGTTCCTTGTGAGGGGGATAAGGCCCTGGCACAGGGTGCTCAGAGACGTCGTGGCTGCCCCTGGATCCCTGGCAGTGTCCAAAGCCTGGCTTGGATGAGACTTGGAGCAGCTTGGGATGGTGAGAGGTGGGATGGGAGCTCAGGGCTGGGATGAGAGGGGCTTTGAGGCCCCTTCCAACCCAAATCTGTGGTTACTCAGTCTCCATCATTTCTTCTCTTGCCCAGTGGGGCTGGTGAGGTGAGCAGGGGCTGAAGGCGTTGGCAGGGTGAGCCTGGCTGTGTTGTTGGCACAGCAGCCCATGCCCAGCAGGGCAGATCTCCCGGGCACGGCTGCGGACAATGCCCGCGGTGCGCCCGCCACAAAGGGGCTGTTCTTGCCCAGAGCACACCCGGGCACTCGGTTCAGCTCCTCCTCCACCCAGACAGCGGCAGGGCATCCTTCCCTTGGGCTGGAAGTCCCTCAGCTGGCTGGGGCTGTGCTGAGCTCACACCCGGAGGGTTCAAACCCTCTAAAATCCCCACCGGGTGCTGGTGTCTTTCCCCACTTCTCTTGGGTGCCCGGACCATTGCACATGTAATGACAGCAATTAACAAAACCTTTCCACGGTAAAGCCACCACTGTTACCTCACTGAGCCCCTCCTGGACCAGCCCATCCCCAGCACAGGGAGCTGGGCTGGTGTCCCACAGCTGCTGCTCCTGCTTGGTCATTCCGCTCAGGAGCTCAGCACCGCAGCCTTTGACAGTCTCCATCTTTATGGCTTATTTCATGTTTTGAAAGATTTATTTGAATAAATTGCCAGATGAAATACTGCTTTCAGCTGGCTGACCTGCTGGGCTGCTGTAGCCTCCCAGCAGTGCCATCAGGGAAAATTCCAGCCTCAGAAGTTCTCCCGGTGTAAACGAATTGCCTCGGAGGTGTTTTGATGCAGAGCTGCATTAAGCAGAAAGGGGGTTTAGTGACAGTGCTTGTTGGTTAAAGAAGAAAAGAGAACTTCTGTGTGTGTTTGAAGGGCCGGGTTGTTTGCCACGGCTGGCACGGGCCCCTCGGGGAGGGGGAGCTGGGAATGCTGAGCAGGGATGGCACTCAATGGAAACTGAATGGAAACCAGGGCTGCTGCCCGGCTCCTGTGCGGGGAGAGTCACACTGCAGCGTGTCATTGCTGGGGTGGGGAGCTGCTCTGAACACGATGAAATCTGACAGAACAAGAGGACACAGCCTGAGGCTGTGCCAGGGGAGATTCAGGAGGAATTTCTTCCTGGAGAGGGCAGCTCTGCCCTGGCAGAGGGGCAAATCCCAGATTTGGGAGCAGCTGGGCTGCACAGAGGGCGAGTGGCTGCAGAGCTGGGCCTGGCAGCCCCTGCTCCCTGCGGGTGTGGATGGCTGATCCCTCATCCTCGGGGATGCAGCAGCCTCTGGGGTTTAAAGCGGCAGCACGGAGAGACCGCAGCTGCAGCTGCAGCTCAGCCAGGACGGGGTGGCAGGGGGGGAAGGGGGTGAAAGCGCCCCCAGATCAGCAGCAGCACAGACCTGAGGATGCTTTCACCCCAGTTCACTCCCTCCCATCTCCCCACGCACTGGGAGATGCTGTGAGCGGCAGATCTGCAGGGAAAAGTGACGCAGGGAAGATGGACACAGGGAAAAATGACACAGGGAAAAATGACAAAGGGAAAAATGACAAAGGGAAAATGGACACGGGGAAAATGGACATGGGGAAAACTGACCCAGGGAAAACTGACACCCATCCAGGAACAGCTTCCTCCTCTGAACAGGGCTGGGCACCTTCCCTGCTGCACGGTGACATTTGTGCTCCTGCCCAAACACTGAAGACAAGGCCCTGGCCACGTCCATCCAACAGAATGAGCTCTGAACAGCCCAGGACCACAACAAACACCATCCAGTGTTGCTGCTGTGCTCAGACACTCAGAGCTGCCAAAGTGCTGCTGAATCCTCACCTTTGCCTGCGTGGGGCTGTTCTGGGCTCCCAGGCACCTTGGAGCTCCCTGGTCTCATGGCAGATTTCAGCAGCTGTAGGAGCACAGGGATGCTGAGGGGACAAGGGATTGGATTCCCTGGAGCCAGACCTTGCTGGGGAAAGGTTTCCTTCTATGCAGGAAATAATTTAGCAGCTCAGTAATAATATCAAGGTGTTTCACAGAATCACGGGATTGTTTCTGTGGAAATAGACCTCCAAGATCATTGAGTCCAACCCTCTGTAAGTAGGAAGGTAATTCCAGGCTTTACTCACGTGGCTGTGGCATTACCCTGGGGGGCACTGGGCAGATTTGTGTGCACACACAGCCATGCCCTGTCATCCATCATCATCATCATCATCCACCTCAGCTGATCCTCCCCCAAACCGCAGCACTGTGCAGCTCCAGGGCAGCAGGCAGTGCCAGGACAGGGCACAGCGGGCAGGCTGGGGGTGCCCATGGTGTGTCCCACCCTGGCAGGGTGAGGAGCGTCCCCGCAGCCACAGCGAGAGCTCCGGGGGCCCCAGTGGCACAAAGTGGGGCAGAAGGCGTGGTGTTCAGTGCCCTGTTGTTCATAGTTAATCAGGCTGCTGTGCGTTTCGGAGCGTGTGGGCTTGGCAGGGAATTGCCGGCGAAGCAAACCACTCAACTCGGAGTCGCGTTTCTGGCGCGGCGCCTCCGAGGAAACGCTCTCCAGGAAAACCTGGAGAGCTCACGGCGGGCACCACGAGGGCCCGGGATAGGCGGGACGCCGCTGTCGTTGACACGCAGTGCCCAGGATCGGGGCTGTGAAATCCTGGGCTTTTGGACAATGGAATCGGCGTGCTCTCCCGTTGCCATGGCAATGGCATCCTCCCGCCATGCTCCGGCTGCTCCTCAGGCCTGGGTTTGCATGCGGGACCATCGGCCTCGCTGCCACAGCCCGTCCTTGTCACAGGTCCCCGTTCATCCCTGCCTCCTTTCCCACACGGCGTGATCCGGGAGCAGAGCGCCCTGCCCCAAGGCAAACCCATGCAGAGCTGGCTCCAGAGGGAGAATTTACTGCAAATTGCATCCGTTGGCTTTGTTTAGAAATCTGTGTCTGTGGAAATCAGTGGTGGAGAGGGCTGGGTGCCATGGGCCACCTCCCCAGCTTTTCCCCTCTCCCCCTTTGCACAGAAGCCAGGTGTGTCACCACCTGTGCTCATGGAATCCTGGAATGGTTTGGGCTGGAAGGGACCCTAAAGCTCATCCAGGTCCATGAGGGAGCCTCATGGGGGCAGGGACACCTTGCACTGTTCCAGGGCGCTCCAGGTCCAGCCTGGCCCTGGACACTGCCAGGGAAGGGGCAGTGGGTGACAATGGCAGCTCGCCCAGAGTCTGCTGCAGATCAGGACGCTGAGCCCAGGGCCGGGCACAGGGAGGTATCCTGGGTCTGTGCTGTGCCAGGGACCACCCTGGTGGTGCCTGGGCTCCCGGACCCCTCGCAGGAGCTGGCAGTGCTGTGGAGGCACCCCGGGCTGTGAGCAGAGCTCCTCTCCATGGCACTGCCAGCTGTGGGATCCACCACCCCCAGGCCAGTTTATTCCGCCACTTAATCGCTCTTGTTGTTTAAAACTGCATCTTGTTCCTAATCCAGGCGTGGCTGCTGCAGCCCCTGGGGGCTGGCTCTGCGCTGCCTCTCTTCACCTGATTGAAGAGCCCTTTAGCAGCTGATATTTTCTCTCTGTGAAGGCATTTGGGGATGATGGCCATGTCACCTCTCACTCTGCTCTCTGAGGGATGAGAGACTGAGCTCCTGGCGCTCCCGGGCAGGTGTCTGCTCCCATCCCATCCCACCCCATCCCATCCCATCCCATCCCATCCCATCCCATCCCATCCCATCCCATCCCATCCCATCCCATCCCATCCCATTCCATTATCCCATCCCATCCCATCCCATCCCATCCCACCCCATCCCATCCCATTCCATTATCCCATCCCATCCCATCCCATCCCATTCCATTATCCCATCCCATCCCATCCCATTCCATTATCCCATCCCACCCCATCCCATCCCATCCCATCCCATCCCATCCCATCCCATCCCACCCCATCCCATTCCATTATCCCATCCCATCCTGCAGATTTCCTGACTGCCTGAGCCCTTTGGTGCCCGAGGGAGCTGCCCAGAGCCTGCCGTGAGCCTTGAATCAATCCCCTTTATTACCTGAGTGCCAGAGCTCAGTGTAAAGCACAACCTGGTGGCAATATTTCCTCTGTGCTGGAGAGCAGAGAGGAGCTCACAGACCCAGCTCCTTCAGCACAGCCCACAAAGATTTACCTTCAAACCATGAGGAGAACATAGCAATGGGGTAAATTGAATAAATGAGGAGTGAAAAAGGGGGGAGAGCATCATTGCTGTGGGTGCTTCCACAGCAGAAGTGACCTTAAAGCCCATCTCACCCACCCCTTCCATGGGCAGGGACACCTTGGAGCCAGAGCAGGGCTCCAAGCCCATCCAGCCCACCTGGAGCACTTCCCTGGGGCAGGGAGGAGGTGCCCTGGCTGCTGGGGTGCTCCTGCAGTCAGGAGGGAGGTGTCAGAGCTGGGAGCAGCACTGTGGATCCACAGCCCCTGGGCCCCTGCAGGATCTCTCAGCTCCTTGCTCACCCGATGGGTTTTGGCTGGGGAAATCAGTGGAGGTGAAAATTTAAATACAAACATGAAGCAAGGCTTTGGAGTGAGCAAATTGGAAACCCAAGGCAGTGGAAGAAGGGGAAGAGGCCGTGACATGAAAGAGATTTTGTGGTCAGAAGCAGCTCAGCCAAAAATGAGCTCGTTGTGGTTTTTTGCCTCAGGACAATTAATGGATGGTTAATTCCCCTGTTTTTGTGGGATTTCTGCGTTACTCTGCCCACGCTGCTCCCTCTGAATCTGATTTTGAGGTTTTGATTTTAGCAGGGCTGCCCTGGCAGGTCTGGGCTGGGGCTGTGCCTGGATCCCTGCAGTGTCCCAGGCCAGGCTGGACAGGGAATAGAGCACCTGGGACAGTGGGAGGTGTCCCTGCCATGGCAGGGGTGGCACTGGGTGAGCTCCAATGTCCCTTCCCACCCAGCCCAAGGCATCCTGTGATTCTGTGATTGTGACATCCCCATCCCCATCCCATCCCATCCCATCCCCATCCCACCCCTGGAGCCAAACCCTCCTCTGGGCCTCCTGCTGCCCAGGCCTGTCCTGCACCTTCCCCCTCCTTCCCCCTGCACCTGGGGCATTTTGGGATGGGTGCAGTAAATAATGTCGCTGGTGGGTGCTGCAGGGGCTGAGTTAATCCTTGCAGGCACCGCTGGAGTCTGAAGGGGCACCATTTCCTCTCAGACGTGTCTCTGTTTCACTCTTGCAGAGGCTGAATAATTCCCTCTGACAGCTTTTTGCTTTTTATAGCAGTAATTAGTCAAAAGGCATCGGCGTGATGAGCGCTGCCCTGGCACTGCTGCTGCAGGCACAGGCTGGGGAGGGCACTGCTGCAGAGCTGGGGCTGGCACGGGCCAGGGGTGAGCTCTGATGCTAAAATGGGCAAACCTTGGCCCTTTTTCCTGCCTAAATTTGCACTTGTGTTCCAAGGCACCTGGAGGGATCTGGGGCCAGGCTGCTCATCCAGCCTGGAGTGGCTGCTGCGCAGAACAACACAAAGTGGCAAACAGAGGACTAGGAACTGGGATTTCACGAGTTCAGTCGAGGTGGAAGGAGGCAGAGGGATCTGGGGGAGGAACCAGGCGTTCAATGTGGTTTGATCCCAGTTAGTGCCCAAAATGCCACCAGGTCTGGTCACGGGGGTGACGTTGGTGTAACGCTGGCAGGACTCAGTGTCACCTCAACAGCGAGTGCTGGGGGTGTGGGAAGCATTTACTGAGGGAAAGGATGGAGTTTGTGTGTCTGTGTCTCGCTGAAGCTCCCAGAGCCACGGGCCTGGTTTATCACACGCACGGTGTCATTTGGTGGGGCTCCTTGCCTTGTTCTATTCTAAAGATAAAATTGGAAGTCAGAGTTATCTGGTGGCTTCAAAATAGCAGAGTCTGGGTGGAACTGGCATGGTCTGTGGCTCTCTGCAGAAAGCCAGGATGGAAATAATCAGCTGAATGCTGCTTGTGCAGCGTGGAGCTCTGGAAGGGGCAGCCACCACAACATTCCCATACAATATTGCCATACAACATTGCCATACAACATTTCCATACAATATTCCAGAGACAGTATTCCCATACAATACTCCCAGAGACAACATTCCCATGCAATATTCCCGTGCAATATTGCCATACAACATTTCCATACAATATTCCAGAGACAGTATTCCCATACAATACTCCCAGAGACAATATTCCCATGCAATATTCCCATGCAACATTCCCATACAATGTTCCAGAGAGGTGAAGGGCAGGAGCAGAGCAGGCCCCTGGCTGTCCCCACAATCCTGCAGCTGTGCCACAGAGGGGTTTGAAGCCATTGGGCTGTGGCACCTGGGGACACTTGGGGCTGTGGTGGCACCTGGGACAGGGGCTGGTGGTGGCACCTGGGGACAGGGGCTGGTGGTGGCCCTGGCAGTGCTGGGGGAGCACAGGACAGGAGGATCTCAGAGGGCATCTCCAGCATGAAGCATTCTGTGATCCCACATCCAGCCTGGCCTGGAACATTCCAGGAGATGCTGATGAACATTCCAGCTCGGACACTGATTTTTAACTTGCATTTAGTTCACAATTCCAGTTGCTCTGTACCAGTCACCTGGCACCTCCCTGCTCTCTGCCAACTGCACAGCACTGCCTTGGCTTCTTGTGGCTTTTTGCTCAAAACCTTGGGAGCTGGAGCTGTTTTCCCTGTTGAGGATGCCTGTTAAACCACCCAGCAGTGCAGCATCCTAATTGTGCTGCAGCCAGCCTTTAATCCTGTTAGCGCGTGTCATGTTGCTCTTGTATCACTCTAATTTTTAATCAAAATGTCATGCCATACCAGGTTAAGTGTCTGCCAGAGTCTAAATCTATTACATTGGCACGGTTGCCTTTATTAACCAATTTTTAAACTCATCAAAAGCTCGAACAGATTTGACAGGGTTCATTTTTCACCAATTTTGGTGCCTGCTCTCTGCTATCAGTGGATCGGGGTCAGAGGATGAGTTTGCCCATGAAGACACTCATCCTTTTTATTTATTGCCGGAATCCTGTTTTCAGTCAGATTTTGGAGCCCTTTCCTGTAGAGGTGTAAAATAAAATCAGTTTCTGCATAACCCTGAAGTGCCAAAGTCCCTGTCCCAAAGAAATTCTCATTTAAATGCTCAAACCAGGACTTTGCCAAGAGTTTTGTCTTCCTGAATGCAAATATCTGAATCCTGCCTTTGGATGCTGACTGGGAGCTGGGTCCTTGCTCCACAGGGCAGGGGAAAGCTAATTAGGCACTGACTAATTATTGCAGGTTTGGCCACATTGAGATCCACAACTGAGAGTGGGATTGGGAGAGAGAGGTGTTTATTGTTATTTATTGTTATCTATTGTTATTTATTGTTATTTATTGTTATTTATTGTTATTTATTGTTATTTATTGTTATTTATTGTGTTGGAAGGGGTGCCAGTGCTGGGCTTTCCTGTCAGGTGGAGCAGATATGAGTCAGGTTTGTGGCTTTTCCTGCAGAACCTGTGGGAAAGCTCTTTCCCCCCATCCAGAGCCTTCCAATCTAGCCGGGCCTAATTCATGATAATTATTTTTCATATTGCTTTTATGTGGCCGTACATTGTCTGAATTCCACAACAATGCAGCAGCAGAGTTTCCAGGCTGGCTCTGCGCTCCCCGAGGCAGCATTTATTAAAACCTCCTTTTGTCCATATTTCATGTTTATTGCTGCCATCTTTAATTAAGGGAGGTAAATATTGCCGAGGGGGGCTGAGGGCCCTTTTTAGCGTGAATAATCAGAAATAATCCGTGGCACAGGGGGGTGAGGGAGGGGGAAGGAGCTCCGGGGTGCCCCTGCTGCCTCCTGCTGCTCTGGGAGGGGGCAGCTGGGCAGGGCAGGGTCTCCGCCCCAGGGACTGGTGATGTTTACAGTGAGCAATGGGGGAGGAGTTGAATTCAGCTGGAATTGGAATTTTTACGGATGCACAAAGGACATTGCGGCAGCCGGGGCTGGGCTGGGAGCAGGGGGCTGCAAAAAGGACATTTCTGCTGGGAGAAGGTGGCTGCCCCTGGGGGCACAGGAGGAAAGGGATGTCCCAGTGGAGCAGCGAGCCCAGCAGTGCCCAGGCTGTCCTGGCAGTGATGGTGGTGAGGGGCTCTGCTGGCCCTGGCAGTGATGGTGATGGGCACTGCTAACCCTGGCAGTGATGGTGAGGGGCTCTGCTAACCCTGGCAGTGATGGTGATGGGCACTGCTGGCCCTGGCAGTGCCCAGGCTGTCCTGGCAGTGATGGTGGTGAGGGGCTCTGCTGGCCCTGGCAGTGATGGTGATGGGCACTGCTAACCCTGGCAGTGATGGTGATGGGTACTGCTGGCCCTGGCAGTGATGGTGATGGGCACTGCTGGCCCTGGCAGTGCCCAGGCTGTCCTGGCAGTGATGGTGAGGGGCTCTGCTAACCCTGGCACTGATGGTGATGGGCACTGCTGGCCCTGGCAGTGCCCAGGCTGTCCTGGCAGCACTCCTGACTCGCTGACTAAAGGGAGACTTTTCCTCGGGGACTCATCTTCTGTCAGCCCTGAGATAATCCGATGTGATAGTGCAGGCACAATGACTTCATTACTGTAATTATTTTTATTGCCTCTGCAGGCCTCTGCTTTAAAATAAACTCAGGAGCCAGAGCATTCAGTTCCATCCCAGTGCTGGGGGAAGGCTTGGATGCTCGTGGAGGGCATTTCCAATGCAAATGTTTGCATGGTTCTACCACCTTCACCTCCTTCCTTTCACTGTATTGAGGGCCTGAGTGCTCAGTTTTGCCCAGTGCGCCCAGCTTTGCTGCTCTTTGCCCTCTCCAGGTGCCTGCGTGGGCCCAGGTGCTGCCGCACAGGGCACACCCAAACCAGGGGGTTCAGATTGGGGTATAGGGTGGGGAATGTCCCCTGTGGCCCTGGCAGGATGGGCAGTACCCGTGGATGGGTCACCTCAGGCCTGGCACCAGCCCTGGCTTCTCCTGGTTCCAGCTGCCCCCCTGGCTCTGCAGGGCTCACCTCAGCTGGGCTCCAGCTCATCCCAGAGGTTCTGTAGGGAATGTTCGGCTCACAGACAGCGGAGCTGGCTCCTCAGAGCGTGCCCTGCTGCAGGGAGCTGCTCTGGGTGCAGGGCAGGAGGAGCTGTGGGGTGTGCAGTGTGTGTGCAGGTGTGCAGTGTGTGCAGTGTGTGCAGGTGTGCAGTGTGTGTGTGTGTGTGCAGGTGTGCAGTGTGTGTGTGTGCAGTGTGTGTGTGTGCAGTGTGTGTGTGCAGGTGTGCAGTGTGTGTGTGTGCAGTGTGTGCAGTGTGTGTGTATGCAGTGTGTGTGCAGTGTGTGCAGTGTGTGTGTGTGTGTGCAGTGTGTGTGCAGTGTGTGTGTGCAGTGTGTGTGCAGTGTGTGCAGGTGTGCAGTGTGTGTGCCGGTGTGCAGTGTGTGTGTGTGTGCAGTGTGTGTGTGCAGGTGTGCAGTGTGTGTGTGTGCAGTGTGTGTGCAGTGTGTGTGCAGTGTGTGCAGTGTGTGCAGTGTGTGTGTGCAGGTGTGCAGTGTGTGTGCAGCGTGTGTGCAGGTGTGCCGTGTGTGTGTGTGCAGGTGTGCAGGTGTGCAATGTGTGTGCAGGTGTGCCGTGTGTGTGCAGTGTGTGTGTGCAGGTGTGCAGGTGTGCAGTCTGTGTGCAGGTGTGCAGTGTGTGTGTGCAGGTGTGCAGGTGTGCAGTCTGTGTGCAGGTGTGCAGTGTGTGTGTGCAGGTGTGCAGGTGTGCAGTCTGTGTGCAGGTGTGCAGTGTGTGTGCAATGTGTGTGCAGGTGTGCAGTGTGTGTGCAGGTGTGCCGTGTGTGTGCAGTGTGTGTGTGCAGGTGTGCAGTCTGTGTGCAGGTGTGCTCCCTTTGGGATGCTCAGCCCCACCAGCTCAGCCCATGCCCAGCACAGCCTGTGCCCAATATCCCATCCATCCCTGAGCCCAGCCCAGCCTGGCACAGCCTCTTTCTGCCCTGTTCCCTGCCCAGGCTGGCACAGCCCTGCCCTGAGCCCTTTCCAGGCTGGCACAGCCCCTGCCCTGAGCCCTTTCCAGGCTTGCACAGCCTCTTTCTGCCCTGTTCCCAGCCCAGCCTGGCACAGCCCTGCCCTGAGCCCTTTCCAGGCTGGCACAGCCCATGCCCTGTTCCCTGCCCAGCCTGGCACAGCCCTGCCCTGAGCCCTTTCCAGGCTGGCACAGCCCATGCCCTGTTCCCTGCCCAGCCTGGCACAGCCCATGCCCTGTTCCCAGCCCAGGCTGGCACAGCCCTGCCCTGTTCCCAGCCCAGGCTGGCACAGCCCCTGCCCTGTTCCCTGCCCAGGCTGGCACAGCCCCTGCCCTGTTCCCTGCCCAGGCTGACCCAGGCTCGGGGAGCTTAGGGCCCATCTGGGCAGGGAACAGAGGCTTTGCCCATCAACACGAGTAATCCCTGCCTGTAATCCAGGTTGCTCTGAGCTGCTGCCCAGCGGCTCCTGCTGCCAAGGGCCAGCCCGTGGGGCTGCTGGGGGCACTGGGCACAGCCCCTGTCCCGCTCCGGGCCCGCAGGATGGGGCTCGGGGGCTGCCCTGCCCTGGGGAGCTGCAGCAGGGCCGGGAGCTGCTGCTGTCAGCACAGATCTGTCCTGGAACTCAGGCTGCGAGCGAGCTCAGCTGCTCCTGGGCCCCTGGGAGAGCCCTGGGCCGTGTTTCCGTGGATTATTTTTATCTCTAAATATGAAATTCTCTCGGAGCAGCATTTAGAGCAGTGTCACTGCCCTGGCTGGGGTGGCTGTCTGGGACACTGACACAGACGGGGAATTCAGACAGTTCCTTCTCATGCCTCTGATTTTAGCGTTGCCAGGAGCTGGTTTTCAGCAGTGATGAAGGAATTTGAGCTGGCTGGGGTCTGTTTGATGAGCTGGCAGAGCTGGTGGCACTCTGTCCTCTGCAACCCCACATTCTTTCCAGGAGCAGAAACGCTCCAAGGCTTTGGGGCCCTGGAGCACTCCCTGCCTGCCACCCACAGGCCTGGGCAGTGGGAATGGTTTGGATTGCGTGTGGGATGGAGCCCAGTGGGAGCTGCGTGTGCTGTGCCCATTGGCAGCATCCCCTGGCTGCCCTGGGGAGAGCAAGGGAGGCTTTGGGGTGAGCCACACCTGCAGGGCAAGGGCTGAGCCCTGGGATGTGCCCAGGTGGGGCAGAGAGGGCAGGTTTAAATTGAATAGAAAGGGATGGAGATGGGCACGGGCATGGGCAGGCACTGTGCTGGTCAGGGGGCAGCTGCTGCCCTGCAGGGACCCTGCCCTGCCCCGCCCACCACCCTCGCTTTGGGGAGGGGTCACAATGGGCTTCCCGGGCCTCCGGAGCTCCCGGACCTGCTGCCTTTGTCCTGTGTGCCACCGGCGTGTGGCATTGCCCCTGGTTCCTGTGTGTGTGGCAGGGGATGGGTTTGGCACACGTGTGTGATGTCTACGGGGGCTCTGGTGATGGCTGTCCCTTGGGGACACCCCTGGCTCCGTCCCCTCCTTTGGGGACACCCCTGGCTCCGTCCCCTCTTTTGGGGACACCCCTGGCTCCGTCCCCTCCCCGGGACACCCCCGGCCCCTCTCCGGGACCCTGCCCAGCCCCAGCCGCCGCTCCGGGGCCGCTCTCCAGCCGCGGCGCTCTGCCGAACACGCTCCCGCGGAGAGGAGCGCGATCCTTTATTCTGCCGGGTTTGATGTGCAAAGCAAACACGATAACATCAAGGCAGCTTCCCCGCGGCGCCGGGGATTTGGGGTTTGGGATTTGGCTCCCGCTCCGCGTTGCGGGGGCTGCTCCTGGGGAATGGGGGTGCTCAGAGTGATGGGGGGGCTTTTGGGGGCTTTTCTGTGAAAACCGAGCTGGGCAAAGCCCATCCCATGGCCCTGCTGAGGCTGTCCTGGGCTCTCTGCCCCTGCACACCCTGCCCTGCCAGGGCTGCCCATCCTCGGGAAGGACACGGGGGCAGCAGGATCGTGACAGTGTCACAGGGGCCTCAGGATGAGGGAAGAGACGAGGATCTGACTCCATGTTTCAGAAGGATGATTTATTATTTTATGATATATATTACATTAAAACTATACTAAAAGAGTAGAAAAAAAGATTTCATCAGAAGGCTGGCTAAGAATAGAATAGGAAAGAATGATAACAAAAGTCTGTAACTCCGGCTCTCTGTCTGAGCCAGCTGACTGTGTTTGGCCATTAATTAGAAACAACCACATGAGACCAATCCCAGATGCACCTGTTGCATTCCACAGCAGCAGATAATCACTGTTTACATTTTGTTCCTGAGGCCTCCCAGCTTCTCGGGAGGAACAATCCTAAGGAAAGGCTTTTTCATGAAAAGATATCTGTGGCAGCATTCCATGCCCAGCGCTGTTGGGTCTCTGCTGCTGCTCAGGGTGTGTCACATTTATTGGGAAGGTTGTGCTCCCTGCCCCTGTCTCAGCGAGCATCATTCACACCTGGCCAGGCTCTCCTGGCAATCACCCCTGTGGCAGGAGCCCTCTCAGCTGGGCTGGCCCTGGCTGCAACAGCCCAGTGCTGCTGTTGATATTCAGGGAGCAGCGCCGCCTCTCCCAGGACAGAGATCCTGCCGTGGCTGGGCAAATCAGAGTTCATTATCGTGTTAATCTGACTGATTGCGGCCTCCCAGAAGGGTTCCACATATGGTCATTGCTGCAGCACAGATGAAGCTGCCGTGCCTCGCTCACGGGCTCTAGCTCTGCTCTCGGTGCGCGATGCTCTTTATCCTTGCGGTGCAGTTCTGGGAAATGGAAATGTGAATTGTTTTTAACCTGTGCTTAGTTTGGAGTCTAAATTGGGGTTTTGAGCATCTGCCCTTCGTTTGCAGTCAGGTTTTTCCCTTATTTTGTTGTCTTATTTTGGCTCTTTTGGTTTTTCCCTTATTTTGTTGTCTTATTTTGGCTCTGGTTTTAAACGTGAAGCACGAACTGAGCACCCGGCACAATCTCTTGCAGGGATCCACATCTTTCCTGGGAAATCATTTGGGGCAAGCTGTAATCCTCGGCACTGGCTCTGGTGGAGCCACGGCGTGCAGGGCACCCCTCACATGGGATTTACCTGCCTGACCGACACTGCTGGCCCGGGGCTTCAGTCTGACAGCTCATACTGAGTTATTCCACTGGCTTTTGTCATTCAGGAACAAGGCTGTGGTCGGTCCAGTGTGGCCTGGGGACCCTGGGGCTCTTTGGGGACAGTTTGTGGCAGCAGCCTTGGGGCCCTGGGGCTGTTTGGGGACCCTGGGGCTGTCTGGGGACAGTTTGGGGACCCTGAGGCTGTTTGGGGACAGTTTGGGGCAGCAGCCTCGGGACCCTGGGGACAGTTTGGGGACAGTTTGGGGACAGTTTGGGGACAGTTTGGGGACAGTTTGTGGCAGCAGCCTCGGGACCCTGGGGCTGTTTGGGGACCCTGGGGCTGTTTGGGGACCCTGGGCTGTTTGGGGACAGTTTGGGGACAGTTTGTGGCAGCAGCCTTGGGACCCTGGGGCTGTTTGGAGACCCTGGGGCTGTCTGGGGACAGTTTGGGGACAGTCTATGACAGCAGCCCCGGGACCCTGGGGCTGTTTGGGGACCCTGGGGCTGTTTGGGGACAGTTTGGGGACCCTGGGGCTGTTTGGGGACCCTGGGGCTCTTTGGGGACAGTCTATGACAGCAGCCCCGGGACCCTGGGGCTGTTTGGGGACCCTGGGGCTGTTTGGGGACAGTTTGGGGACAGTTTGTGGCAGCAGCCTCGGGACCCTGGGGCTGTTTGGGGACCCTGGGGCTCTTTGGGGACAGTCCATGACAGCAGCCCCGGGACCCTGGGGCTGTTTGGGGACCCTGAGGCTGTCTGGGGACAGTCTATGACAGCAGCCTCCAGGCTGAGCCCCTTCCCAGCTCCCCCAGCCCCTTTCCCAGCTCCGTTCCCGCCCCAGCCCCGCGGGCAAAGCGTTCCGGGTTCCCAGGCCAGGCTGCGGGAGCAGAGCTCTCCTGCCCCGGCAGGTAGGGCTGGCTCCCGAGGAGAGCCATTCATGGCACGATCTCCCCGAACGCCTTTATTGCCCTCCAAACAATTCACACCGCTCGTGCCCTGAGCCTTTTGCGTGCTGATGGCAGGGGGGTGCCAAATTCAACAAGAGCCTCATGGAGCCACTCCAGGCTGCACGAATGAAAAAAAGGGAGTTTGAGTTATTGGAAAAACCAATTTGGCTTTATGGAGAGAGGTTTTCTGTGCCTCTCAATTATAGAGTTATAAATTCTAAATGTAATTCATAAAGGCTGCGTGGCAGCAGAGTGAAGGTGGCGTGTCATCAGTCACCGGGAGGGAAGGGCTGGAGAATATTCAGAATATTCCCTGCATCCTCTGTGAGTCCGTGCAGGATCCAAGCTGGGGCCAGCCCTGTCCAGCTTCCCTTGGTTGAAACCATAAATCCTTGAGGTGATGTTCATCTTCCCTTCTCAAGCTGTTTTTCTCTGTTTTGTTAAGGTGTGAGAGAAGCATATTTCTTTTATATATATCCCAAAGCTATAGTTTCAAGGATACAAGCAATATTCTAAAATTATCCTTCCAAAGGTTATTATTGCAGAGCTCTTTATGGATTAAATGCAAGCAAAAAGCAACATCCTTAACACTTTAATTCCAATGCTCCTAAACCAACCATGGTTAATTGCAAACAAAGGATAGGAGCAAAGGCCTTTTTCCATGCTTTATTTTCCTCAGTTATGATTAGAATTCGCAACTGTCCCACTGTTGGTCTCCACACATATCACAATCACAAATACACATGAAACACAGCTTTGTGTTTCACATGGGCAAGCCCTGGGGAAAGCACAGAGTAAGTTTTGCAAAGCCCTTGGAAAGCTCAAGACAAACCCTCTGCAGGTGCTGTGGGAGCTGTGAAATGCTCCTGGCACAAGTTCCTGATTATTAACGGGTTTAAAAGTGCTCAGCTGCTGTCCCACTGCAGACTTTGCTAAATGAGGACATCAGGGGCTGAAATCCCATGATGGAGAGCGTGTGGATCCTTCTGCATAGCCAGCACAAAGGGTTGGAGACCTGCTGGGGATTAAGAGGAGAATCGATAATCTGGGGTTTGAGGCTCCGTGGGGCCCTTCATTAGGAACTTTCCTCCTCAGGAGCTTACAAACTTCTGCATCCAGCTGCCCAGATAAGTCTTGAAGGCAGAAATTACTGTGTCAGCGAGGAGGAAGGATTAGAGATAACAGGGAATTAATACTGAAATGCATATGCTATAAATATAACAGGATTACACTGGAGTTATGTAAAAGCCCTTTTCCTTCCCCGAGTCTCCTTTGGTGGGCAGGTGGGCAAGCCCCTGAGCTTCTGCCCTCACCTAGGGCTCCCAGGGCATCTTTCCTTAACAGGACCCAGGGATGGCTTCAAACGGGCAGTGTTCAGTGGGATTTTGGGCAGGGATTGTTCCCTGGCACAGGGTGCCCAGAGCAGCTGGGGCTGCCCCTGCATCCCTGGCAGTGCCAAGGCCGGGTTGGACACTGGGGTTGGAGCACCTGGGGCAGGGGAAGGTGTCCCTGCCATGGCTCTGCTCTTTGCAGTGTGTGTTTATTTTGCAGGTTATTGTTTGACTGTTGTTTGGTAGGTTTTTGGGCTTTTTTCCCCCTGCTTTTGGAGTGACACAGACCTGTCTTTGTTATGGTTGTTCTCTTTGCTACTTAGCTACTTTTCTGCCAAGTTCCAAACCCCTTCCTCCCACATCCAGCTGTTAACCCCTCCTGTCCCGAGCAGTTTTCCTCCCTTGTATCCCCCGCCCTTGTTCCACCCCCAGTTCTCCTGATTAGACTGGGGAGTGCAACACCAAATAAAGTAACCCAGTTATTCCCTGCCTGCAAATGAATATTCTCAGGCCCATTTTTGCCCATTTCCTCCTCATTCCAGGGCTTAGCAGAGGCTGTGGCTCACCATGAGGGCTGAGAGCTGTCAGTGAGGACCCGGCCCTGCCTGCAGAGCCAACATTAACTTTGTCTGAGGGATGATAAATCCCAGGCTCCTGCAGCACGGTGCTGAACTTGGAAAATGAAGCATTTAAACCACAATATTGCAGTCAAATTGCTGGTGAAAATCTCTTCATGTTGGCAGTGGAGCTGGAGGGTCTTTGATCTCTCCCAGCTCAAATGTTGCTGCCAAAGAGACTTAAGCCTAAACTTCACTTTGTAAAATAGACTTTTTTTGACGCTTTCCTTTAAAAAAATAATCTCCTCCTAAGCTCAGGAAGCAGGGACGAGTGGGCAGCCCACAAGGAGATTTCCAACCCAAATAACGCACGAAGGAGCCACTTTCAGCTGCTTCCATTGCTTCTGTAAATCCTGGGCTTAATCCCTGGAGCAGCTGGGGGGGAATGTGGCATTTGAGCCTGAGAGCTGGAGTGAAACAGCCCCCAGCCCCTCGTGGGGCAGGCAGGGATCCCCTGGAGCACTTGGAGCTTAAGTAGTCCATGGTGTTACCCCTGCCATGGCACGGGGTAAATGGTCTGGGAAAAGCTGTGCCTCCCATCCCTGCAGCCAGGACTTGGGGACAGGGCTCATCCTCAGTCACTGGGGTGGGACTGAAGGCTCCTGCCTGAACTGAGCCCTCTGCTCATTTGCAGATGAGCTGCTATTTTTAAATATCCCTTTTTTTTGTTTGTTTGTTTATTTTTATATCTGGATGACCCTAATTTTGGCTGAGGAGCTTAGGAAAGCAAAGAATGCAAGGTTGCTTTAATCTTCCTAAAGTTTGGCACCCTGCTCCGGGCGCCCTGTGCCAGGGCCTGACCACCAGGGAACAGTTCCTAATTCCCAATATCGCACCCGTCCCTGCCCTGCGGCGGTGGGCAGCCTTTCCCCAGGTCTGTCCCTGATGCAGTTCATGATGGAGAGTCCCTCCTGGCTCCCTCGGAGGCACCTCCAGACACCGAGAGCCCTTGGCAGGTGCTGGCACTGGGAGCAGGCCCTGGTGCCAGCCTGGCACGTGGCACCCCAGCGTGTGCCAGCGCCTGCCCGAGGTGTCCCATCAGCCTGGGCACCCCAAGGGCTGCCCTCAAATCCTGCAGGCAGACAGCAGTCTCATTTTATGGGAACATGTCAAGATCCAAACATGGACTATTTAAGCCGGTGTTATGCAATGGGAGCTCTTTTAAGTCGTGATTTGTAAAGGCAGTTCAGATAATTTCCTGAAAGACATTCTGCTAATGATTAATTTAGAATATGTTTAATTCAAGTTAGAGAGATCAAAGAGGGAGCATTTTCCCTGTAATGCCATCCATGGTTTCACACTTTCACCAGATCCCAGGCACCGGGGGTGTCTGCTTTGTCCTTCCCTGCAATTCCTCTGTGGAGATGGCAGAGGAGAGCATTCTGTGCTGGTTTGGGGCAGGGAAGGGAGAGCAGCCTCGAGCACATCCCTGTGAGTTCTGTTCAGAGGAGGGACGGGATGCTGGGGATGCTGGGGATGTGCAATCCCCCTCAGGATGCTGGGGATGCTGGGGATGTGCAATCCCCCTCAGGATGCTGGGGATGTGCAATCCCCCTCAGGATGCTGGGGATGTGTCGACGGAAGGAGACCCAGACATCAATTTGATCATCACAGGCCCAGTGGGTAATTTCATTGGTGCCGTGATATTTGTGCTGTTACATTGACTGTAATGCTGTGGAGAGAATTCACTCACATTCAGGGATGAATCTAGGGTGGCCCATGTTTCTTTAGGTTGGTTTAAATCCCCCTCAGGATGCTGGGGATGCTGGGGATGTGCAGTCAGCCCCCGGGATGCTGGAGATGCTGGGGATGTGCAATCCACGCTCCCCTCCCGCGGCACCGGCCCCAGGTGGGGCTGGCACTCCTTCCTTGAGGTCCAGCTGGGAATTGTTATAAATGATCAAATCGTGAGCCAAAACTATCAAAAATTTAGCAAAGATTTATTAATTTGTCTGCGAGACCGAAGTTCGGTCTTCGAAACCACCACAGCCAAAGATCCAGCGTCGAGGCCGGGATGGGAGCCGGGTGAGGTCGGATCTGACCTCCGAGTGCCAGAGTCTCCCCCTCGGTTCACGCCCGCTGCTTCTTACGGCGAGGTTTTATCCCGCAGTTTATTCTGCCCGAGGCAGAGATGACCCAATGTTCTTTGTGTCTCTTCACAGAATGATTCAGGAGTTTGAGCTCCCGCATCCTGTGCGGGGCCGGGCCAGCAGCGGGGCTGGGCTGCAGCAGCAGCAGCTCCTGCTCCTTCCAGGGCGTGCGGCTGCTGCCCCGAGCCCTTTTGCAGCCCCGGTAACAGGGCCCGGCTCCGGGCTGGGGCTGGGTGGGCTCGGTGCTCTCGGGGGGCTTTTGCACCCCCGGTAACAGGGCCCGGCTCCGGGCTGGGGCTGCTCGTCCCGCGGGGCGCACCGTGCGAGGTGTGGAACCCTCGTTATTTACAACACAAACACGTTGCTGCGCGGCACCGAGCCCCGGGCACGGGCTCCCGTGGGCTTCCCCCGCCGCAGCGCGGCTGCCGAGCGCCCGTTTGATCCCGCAACGCGCCCGTTTGATCCCGCAACGCGCCCGTTTGATCCCGTAACGCGCCCGTTTGATCCCGTAACGCGCCCGTTTGATCCCGTAGCGCGGGTGCCGTGTATGTGTCAGCCAGCCGTGCGCTCGGGAAGGAGGCAGGCAGCGGCGGTCGGGAGCAGCCTTTGATCGGCGGGAGGCGGCGGCTCCGCGCACCGGGGCCGCCGGAGCGGGAGTGAATCACCGCGGGGAGCGGGATGGGAGGCGGTGACGGCCCAAACCGCGGGCATTGGCACAGCCGCGGGATCTGCGGCCCCCGGCAGAAGGGAGGAGGAGAAGGAGGGGAATTTTGGGGTTGCGGTGGCCAAATCTCTGCACGGAGCAGCCCAGGGCAGAGGGGGCTGAGCACACAAACACACCTTTGTTTGACAGCGGGCTGGGTGTGGAGACAGGTGAGGAGAGGCCGACGCGGAGCAGATCCTGCAGGGGGATAATGGTTTTTATCAGGGCGATGATCTCCCCTACAGCCGGCTCAGGTGTGGAACTGCCTCCCCGGGATGGTATCGGGACATTCCCGCCCGGGCCTGGGGGTTTTCATCGCTTCTGATGGGGCACGACCGGCTCAGCTGCCCCTCCGGCGGGATGGGAGGAGGGTCCGGAGCCGAAAATGTCCCACCGGGAGCTGTGCGGGGTCTGGGCTGTCCTCGGTGTCACCTCACCGGCTCCGGAGCCCTCGCACCCATCCCCAGCTCTGCCCCACCGCCCCCGGGCTGCCACTGACCCTCTCTGTCCTGCAGAGAGATGCCAAGGGCCAGTACCTGTTCGACCTGCTGTGCCACCACCTGAACCTGCTGGAGAAGGATTACTTCGGCATCCGCTTTGTGGACCCCGACAAGCAAAGGGTGAGAGAGAGAGAGAGAGCCCCCATAGCGGGCAGGGCTGGTGCAGAACGAGCTCCGGGGCCCTCCAGTCCCTCCCCGCCCTTGGAGCCCCGGGCCCTGCACGGGAATGGCTGTGCGGGCACAGCTGTGGATAACAGCTATCGATAACAGCTATTGATAACAGCTATCGGTAACAGCTGTGGATAACAGTTATCGATAACAGCTATGGCTAACAGCTAGGGATAACAGTTATTGATAACAGCTATCGGTAACAGCTGTGGATAACAGCTGTGGACAACAGCTATCGATAACAGCTGTGGATAACAGCTATGGATAACAGCTATTGATAACAGCTGTGGATAGCAGTTGTTGATAACAGCTATCGATAACAGCTGTAGATAACAGTTATCGATAACAGCTATGGATAACAGTTATGGATAACAGTTATTGATAACAGCTATCGATAACAGCTGTGGATAACAGTTATCGATAACAGCTATGGATAACAGTTATGGATAGCAGCTATCGATAACAGCTGTGGGTAACAGCCATCGATAACAGCTATGGATAACAGCTGTGGATAACAGTTATCGATAACAGCTATGGGTAACAGTTATGGATAGCAGCCATCGATAACAGCTGTGGGTAACAGCTATCGATAACAGCTATGGATAACAGCTGTGGATAACAGCTGTAGATAACAGCCTCGATAACAGCTGTGGATAACAGCTCTGGACAACAGCTATCGATAACAGCTATCGATAACTGCTATTGATAATACCTATCGATAACAGTTATCGATAACAGCTATCGATAACAGCCCCGTGCTGCGCTCCTCACAAGGCACAGGACAGCCGATTCCTGCTCCCGGGGCTCCTCTGCTGTCACAGGGGGCCCCGACGCTGGGCCAGGAGCTGGCACGGAGCTGTTCCCTCACTGTGGATGGGACCCTCTGAGCCTCCTGCTCCCCCAGCTCCCTTCCAGAGCCGCTCACCCACACTCAGAGGGCTTTTCTCACCCAGAGCAGGACCCTCCTCTCCCTCGTCCTGCCCACCTTGCCCAGTCACGGCTGTCAGGCGTTAATTGCCGTCTTTTCCTTGCAGCACTGGCTGGAGTTCACCAAGTCGGTTGTGAAGCAGATGCGGGGTGAGTGCTGCTGGAGGTCTGGGCAGACTCTGCTCTTTCCACCCTAGATTTATTCCCATTTTCTCGTGCCTGTCCCCTCGGGGGTCAGTTCCCAGCCCCCGGGCAGGAGCAGCTCCCCCAGGAGCTGTTGTGGTGGGTGGGAGCAGGGGTACCCCCAGCAGCCCCACAGCCAGCACGGGGCAGCAGCGCCAGGAGAGCGGGACAGGAGGGACGGGGAGCGGGGGTGACGCTGGGGAGTGGGCACAGAGCCACTGGCACTTCCCCAGAGCTCTGTCAGGACCCGCCCTCGCCATGGCCCTGCAGTGAGGAGTGCCTGCCCCTCCTCACCGGGGGAACAGGGCAGGTGGGACCCCGGTGTGACGTGGCTGCAGGTGACAGCCCTGGCCGCTGGTGACACACGTCCCTGCTCTCTGCAGCCCAGCCCCCCTTCACCATGTGCTTCCGAGTCAAGTTCTACCCCACGGACCCCGCGGCGCTGAAGGAGGAGATCACCAGGTGAGGATGGCACTGCCAGGGGCCTGCCCAGCCCCGGCAGCGGGGCAGGGGCACACGGATGGGATCCCTTTGTAGAGCCATTGGGATTTCCCGGTGCTTTGGGATTGTTCCTGCTGAGGGGCAAAAGCACAGGAGTGCCCACCTGAGCTGGGTGAGCACCTGGAGCTGCTGTGCCTGGTGGGGAGCCCAGGCTGAGGGTGGGCACAGGGTGCCCAGAGCAGCTGTGGTGCCCCTGGAGCCCTGGCAGTGCCCCAGGCCAGGCTGGACAGGGCTGGGAGCAGCCTGGGACAGTGGAAGGTGTC
Source organism: Ammospiza nelsoni (assembly GCF_027579445.1). NCBI lineage: Eukaryota > Metazoa > Chordata > Aves > Passeriformes > Passerellidae > Ammospiza > Ammospiza nelsoni. The sequence continues at coordinate 651,225 of NC_080646.1, read as the reverse complement.
CCTGCCATGGCAGGGGTGGGATGGGATGTGATTTAAGGTCCTTTCCAGCCTGAGCCATCCCCGGGCTCTGTGATTAAAGCCCTGGCTTGGTCTTTGGGTGCAGTCAGTTCCAGACCCACACTGCAGGCAGCGCACGGCCCCAGCTCGGGCACAATCCCTGCTGCTCAGACTGCTCCAGTTGAGGGCAGGCACTGTGCCCTGCCCCAGCTCAGTGTCCTTGCCGTGCTGGGCAGGCTGGAGCGCCCGCAGCCCCCTGGGATCCTGCAGCAGCAGCAGCAGCGTGTCCCTGTGACGTGGCAGCGCTGCACAGGGCTGGCAGCACGGCAGGGCTGGCACGGCACGGCACGGCCTCTCCTCAGTTCTATCTTTCGGGGCTCTTCGTGCTGCTCTTCCTGCCGGCAGGAAGGACACCAGGACCCCACGGAGCAGCTCTGGAAACTGAGCTGAGGGTGCCCAGCAGCCCTGAGCCCTGGGGACTGCCTGGAGCCTGCACGGAAGGGCTCTGAGCTGGCACCTGCTGTGGGGAGCCCTGAGAGCCCCCAGGGCCAAAGGGTCCCTCCCACGGGACCTGAGGGGCTGCAGTGCCAGCCAGGGGCATTGGCTGCCCCGTGCCAGGGCCAGGCTGAGGGGGGTATGGGGAGAAATCCTTCTCTGCCAGGGTGGTGGGGCCCTGCCCATGGCAGGGGGTGCAACGCAGAGAAGGATTTCCCCCCAAACCCTGATCCAGCTCTGCCTTCTGCCACCCGCACAGGTCCAGGCTGAGGCCCCCGTGCAGGTGAGCTGCCCCTGCCTGCTGCCCTCTGAGGTGTGCCTGCAGCTGGAGCCTGGGCTTAAATTCACCTTTCCCTGGACTGACTGCACTCTAATAGCAAGATTTCTCTTTAATGTATTTTATCTGTGAAAATTAATGGTTTACCTCATCATAAACTCAGATTTGAGCAATGAGGCGTGACCGAGGACTGCAGAGCGCAAGTCTGGTTATTTAAATTCATTTCTGAGCGCAGCTCCATTTTGCTCCTTCCCTCATGACTTATGTTTTTACCAGCTAAAGGTTTTCCCAAACGCCACATGACGCAGCCCAAAACGTTACTTAGCTTTAAATTTACTGGAATGTGTAAATTTTTCCGAGATGGTTTGTCCTTTAGCTGGGCCCAGAGACAGGGATGGGGAGCACAGGAGGCAGCTGGCCCTGGGTGGTGCAGCGGGCACGGAGGAGGGTGTGGGTGCATACACCGAGACCCAGAAGGACACAGAAAGTTGGGGAAGGAGAAAATCACGTTTTGGGGAAGCTGAACACCCAGGGGGAATGCAGCAGGCACTGCTGGGCTCCAGATCAGGAGACCCTGGCCAGGGTCAACCCAGCAGCGCCACATTGGGCTGCTGGGAGACAGCAGGTGCCTGGTGGCAGGTATTCCATGTCCAGATGGGCTGTTTGGTAATCTGAACTGTGCCTAACGAAGGGCTCTCCCCTGTGCCCAGGTACCTGGTGTTCCTGCAGATCAAGAGGGATCTGTACCACGGCCGGCTGCTGTGCAAGACGTCGGACGCGGCGCTGCTGGCTGCCTACATCCTGCAGGGTGAGGCTCTGGGGCTGCAGGGACTGCCTTGTCCTGCCAGGCCCTGCCAGGCCCTGCCAGCATCCTGCACTGGCAGCAGCTCCCTGACCTGCCCTGACCAGGGCACCCACCTGGGCTGGGCTGGGTGAGGACGGGTGCTGGGCGCTCACCTGTCAGGCCACACCTGCACAGGGTGTCCCCAAGAGCAGCCCTGGGCTCATCCAGCCCCTGGGCTCCTGCCTGCCCTCCTGCCTGCTCCTGCAGCTTGAGGAATTCATAAATTTGGGACGGTGACCCTCTGCTGCCAGGTGACAGCCACACAAGCAGCAAAATGAATTGGATGCAGTTAAAGGCTGGCAAAGGATGCCTCCAGTGGGGAGCAGAGGGGTGGGAGGGCGTTCCTGGCTGGGATGGGGATGGGGACGCGCGCTGTGCTCTGCTCCTGCCGCTCTTGCCCACTGGATCTGTCTCCCACCAGCTGAGATCGGGGACTACGACCCGGGGAAGCACCCAGAGGGCTACAGCTCCAAGTTCCAGTTCTTCCCCAAGCACTCGGAGAAGCTGGAGAGGAAAATCGCAGAGATCCACAAGTCAGAGCTGAGGTAGGGGAGCTGCGGGGTCAGCGGCACCCAGAGCACCTCTGTGCCCCTTTGGGATTGTCACTCGTGTGTCACATCCAGCTGGGACCTGCTCCTGCCTCAGCCAGAATGGCCCAGGGACCCTCATGGGGACAGGAACCCCTCATAAACCCTGCTGCCCTCACCCCTCTCTAGGGACGTGAGGTGTACAGACCATCAGCCATCCCCGTTATCCCATGGCACTGCTGATGCCTCTGCAGCTGTGTCCTGAAGGGTTCCCAGGGAGGGAGGTGGGTTTATCTTCCCAAAAACCCACCAGAGCTGTGTCCTGAAGGGTTCCCAGGGAGGGAGGTGGGTTTATCTTCCCAAAAACCCACCAGAGCTGTATCCTGAAGGGTTCCCAGGGAGGGAGGTGGATTTAAGTTCCCATAACCCATCAGAGCTGTGTCCTGACCTGCCAGGGGCTGCTGCCCTCTGCCACCAAGCTCCCCCAGTGTTTGTGCTGCAAGCAGGGAATCCATCCCTGAATTTGGCAGCTGCCTTTTGACCCTCGCCAGGGCTGCCAGCTCAGCGTGGCTGCGGTGGGTGCAGCTGGCAGAGAGGCTGGGCCAGGCTGATCCCGTAAGGATGCAGTGGGAACGTGCTGTGGCGATGCTCCCTCGTTACCAGAGTGCCTGCCCTGCCTCTCACCTCCCTGCCTGCCATGGAATGTCCTTTTCCCCCCGCAGTGGGCAGACACCGGCCACTTCAGAGCTGAACTTCCTCAGGAAAGCCCAGACTCTGGAGACCTACGGGGTTGACCCACACCCGTGCAAGGTAAAGCAGCTCCTGAACCCGTTCCTGAGGCTGTTGCTGGGCTTGGGCTCCTCCCTCATGACCGCTGAGGTGCTGGGGACTGTCCCCAGTGCATTTGTCACCCACCAGCAGCTCTGGGGCTGTGCCCAGGGCACCGTGCTGGGGCCATCAGCCCTGCTCAGCCTCAGCCCGTCCCTGGCCAGGGTGGGAGCACGAGGGACAGGGGAGGTGAGCGCTCTGGAACCCCCCAGGGCAGCTCCAGGAGAGCGTTTCCAGCGCAGACAGCCGTGGCAGGGTGGTCGATGCCCTCCTGCAGAAGCAGGAATGGAGGCAAGAACAAGGTCAGAGATGTGGCTGAGGAGCCAGCAGGCACTAATCTGGCTGGGACAGCCCATCCCTCTGCCCTGCCCAGCCCATAATCCAGTTTGCTGCTGGAAATGCTCTTTATTGACTGAGGATGTGTCTCTCTGCTCCCTGGTAATCCCATCACATGCAGATGGACGTGGGATACAGAGCAAACAGAAAATTCTGCGCTGGGCTCTTTCCTGGGGCTTTTCCCTGGATTGTGCCACATAAACACACATGTGCAGTAAATTGGGGGGCGGTTTCCCTGTTTATGGGCAGTTTCTGAGTACCCAAGAGGTTGCTTTGCTCTGAATTCCCTCTGAAGCAGTGGTCCTGCCAGCAGCCACCCACCTGTGACCTTTGCTGCTAGATCAAGTAATTGCCATCCTTTACTTCAAGAACCTTTTGAACATATTTGAGCTACACTAATTAATGTTCCTATGAGGACAAACATACACTCCTGTATGTCTATCAGCAGAATTTGCCTAATTCATCAAGAGCTGTTAATGTGCTTAAAGGACCTGGAAACCAAAGCTAAATGAAGCTAAATTCCTCTGTTCTCTTTTCCCCAGTGGACAAGTTTGGATGAGGGGTTTTTCCCTCAGCAGCCATCCTCAGCTCAGTGTCCCTTGACTCAATCCTGTCTGGGGTTTTCATGGTACTCCCATGGTAGATTTCTCCCCCGAAAAACAAACACAGAGGAAGATCTTCCTCTCTTAAGCAGGGCTGACTGAGTCCTGGGCTGTCCTTGGTGCTTGTTTTGTATGTAAATCCTTGTAGGAATGTGGGATTTGTGTGTTTGTGTGTGAGAGAATAGCAGGGGTCCCTCTGTTTCTCTGTTTCTTGTGATGGACGGAGCTTCTGGCCTGGCCAAAGAGAACCATGGAATGGTTTTGCTTGGAAAAGCCCTCAGAGGCCATAGAATGCAGCCATCCCCCAAAGCCACCGCTATCCATGTCCCTGAGTGCCACATCCACACATCTTTTTGAGCCCATGTGGGGACCTGTGCCCATCCGACACCCCCAGGAGGGTAAACCCTTCTGCCAAGACTCTGCTTCCTTCCCTGGAGCTTTTCCCACATTTGGGGGTGAGCCCAAGCCCTTTGGGCAGCCAGGCCTGAGCTGTGGCTGGCTGGGGCACAGGCACACAGGAACGTGCCTGCTGTGCCAGGCTGGCATGTCCCTGCTGTGCCAGGCTGGCATGTCCCTGCTGTGCCAGCTGGGGATGAGTTTGGGCTGCCCCCTGGGGGTGCAGGTGTGGGGCTGAGGCTCAGCACTCTCTGCCTTCCTTTGGCCATTCAGCCTTGACAGCTGAGATGGATTTTGCTCCTGAGCACCCTCAAAAGCCCTCTGGGGATCTGCTGGCCAAACCCCCCGGGATGGATCCAGCAGTGCTGCTGACCCACAGCTTCTGGGGGTGTTACAGCCCAGCCTGTCCCTGTGCCCCTCCCTGGGAGTCCCTGGCACTGGGCTAAGGGCTGGCACTGGTTGCTGGCTTTGGACTGGCACTGGGCTAAGGGCTGGCACTGGTTGCTGGCTTTGGACTGGCACTGGGCTAAGGGCTGGCACTGATTGCTGGCTTTGGACTGGCTCGGTGCCACCCGGGCACTGGCTGGGCAGGGCTCCCAGGGAGCCGAGTACAGCTGGGGGTTATCGTGTTCTGGGCTAATTGCTATATATAATATATATATATTTAGGACTTGGACGTCAGCGATCCTTGTGAGTCCCTTCCGACACAGGATATTCTGTGATAATATAAAAAATAACAAAATTAGACTATATATATTATAGTAATTATAGATACCGAATAAATAGCATATATCTATATAATAATTATGTGTACTTATATATAATAATTAGATATAGTTACAATATATATAGATATATAAACATGGACATTAATTGCATCAATTATAACATGCTATTATATTAATAGCAGGAATTCTATAAATGTCAATATGACATTTAATGTAGACAATTACGGATAACTGTGACTCGGGATATTCTGTGATAATATAAATAAATAACCATCTTAAACTATAAATATGATAGCAATTATATGTACCAAATAAATAGCATATATCTACATAATAATTACATATACCTACACAGAGTAATATAGTTACAATATATATATATACATAAATAGATATATATACATATATATGTACATAAATATATAATATATAAAATATCTATAAATAAATAATAATTATGTTATATAATATATATAAAAATACACATTAATTGCACCAATTATAACATGATACTATATTAATAGCAGGAATTCTATAAATGCCAATATGACATTTAATGCGGACAATTACAGATAGCGGTGGCGCCCAGGGCAGTGCAGTGCCCGGCTGTGGGGCAGAGGGACAGTGGCGTGCCAGCTGTGCTGGTGGCCAGCAGCTGCACGAGCCCTGGCTGTTGCCTTGCAGGACGTGTCCGGCAACGCCGCCTTCCTGGCCTTCACCCCCTTCGGCTTCGTCGTGCTGCAGGGCAACAAGAGGGTGCACTTCATCAAGTGGTGAGTTGCCTTCACCGGGCGGCGAGCTCATTTCCCCGGGTGGTGAGCTCACTCCCAGTGTGAGTTCACTTCATCGGGCTCTGGGGGTGCTGGTGGGCTCCGGGCTGGGCTGGCACAGCTCCCACCTGCCTGTCCTTGTCCCTCCAGGAACGAGGTGACCAAGATGAAATTCGAGGGGAAGACTTTCTATCTGTACGTAAGCCAGAAGGAGGTGAGTGCTGCCCCTCCCCAGGACACCCTGGGCGCGGTGGGCTCTCCAGAATGGGGCAGCAGCACCACCTGGCCCCGCAGGGCAGGGACGTGGGGACAGCAGCTGCAGCTCTGTGCCCCTGCTGGGGTCAGCTCCTGCTCCTGCTGCTGCCCCAATGTGGGCACTGGAGCCCGCAGCCCCCTGCGCCCCAGGCCAGGGCACACAGGGCCCCTCAGCTCCTGGCCGTGCCCTCCCTCGGGTTATTCCCGAGGTGCTCCTTCATTGCCACCATCCCTCATTCAGCCAGAGCTCCTCTGGCTGGGGTTGGCTCCACCGGAGCAGGAATTTTTAACCTCCCCCGTGTTTCTGGCTGTTCCCAAAGGCTGGGAGCAGAGTGGGCACATCTGCCCATCCCTCACGCCAGGCGCTGCACCAGGCTGATCCCTGCACCCCAAGTGGCTCCAGAGCAGGATCTGTCCGTGCCAGTGCCACTCTCCAGCTCTGTCTGCTCCACTCTTTGTCTGTGGGATGAGCACCACTCCCTGCTCTCCCCCTGACTCCCTGTCTGTCCCCTTTAGGAGAAGAAAATTGTTCTCACCTATTTCGCCCCGACACCAGAAGCCTGCAAACACCTCTGGAAGTGTGGGATCGAGAACCAGGCTTTCTACAAGTACGTGCTGCTTGCTTTGTGGGGTGTGCTGCAGCCCCGTGGGTTGGTGCCCACTGTGGGCTCCATCCAGGCACCAGGGTTGGTCACAGGTCGTGTGGCACCTTGTCCCAATGGTCATTCACTGCCCCTTGTCCCAGTGGTCACTCACTGGCCGTGTGGCACCCTGTCCCGGTGGCCCTGGCAGAGCCACCAAAAGCCCCGGTGCCCTGGATGGGGTCTCTGCCCTCCTTTCCCAGCCCCTCTGTGCTCATCCCTCCCCAGCAAACTCCCATCAGGAAATTATAACTAATTATCTGGGACGAAGCTGGGAATGCCAAGCAGCAGCATCCTGTTGATGCCATCCTTAACCCAGGCCACTTTGTGCCTGGTAATGAGTTTTATTTTAATCAGCAAGCTGCGAGACAGAGCATGCGATGCATTCCCACCGGGAATTCTGCAATCAGCAGCTGCAATCAGCAGGTTTCACTCCTCATTACATGAACATGAAATGAAATTGCAATATTGCTTTACAAATCTCTCTGTGATTAATCGTGGCAGTGGATCGCTGCCGGGTCCTGCACCCTGCTGCTGGACCCTGGGCTGGCCTGAGGGGCTGCTGGGCACTGCTGGGGAGAGGGAGCAGCTCCTGTGGGATGGCGAGATGGGATGGTCCCTGTGGGCAGGTTCACCCACCCTGGCGAGTGCCCACCTGCCCAGGTGGGGCCGAGTCTGTCACTCTGCGGGTCCCAGGCCATGGGGGGCTTTCAGATCCTGGAGAGTGCCAGTCCCTGCTGTGGGTGTCACTGCTGGCCCCAGAGGGCCATGGGTGCACATGGGTGTCACTTCTGGCCTTGCAGAGTGCCAGTCCCTGCTGTGGGTGTCACTGCTGGCCCCAGACAGTGCCAGTCCCTTGACACGGGTGTTCAATGCTCCCAGAGCTCAGCAGGACTCTCACAGCGCTCCTGGGCTGTTGCAGGTTGGAGAAGTCGAGCCAGGTGAGGACGGTGTCCAGCAGCAACCTGTTCTTCAAGGGGAGCCGCTTCCGCTACAGGTAAATCCTGGCACAGGTAAATCCTGGTGAGGTAAATCCTGGCACAGGGAAATCCTGGCACAGGGAAATCCTGGTGAGGTAAATCCTGGCACAGGGAAATCCTGGTGAGGTAAATCCTGGCACAGGGAAATCCCAGCACAAGGTGAATCCTGGTGCAGGTGAATCCTGGCGCAGGTAAATCCTGGCACAGGGAATTTCTGGTGCAGGTAAATCCTGGCAGGAGCAGATGCTGGGTGTGCTGCTGTGTGCTCCTTCGGGAGCAGCTTGGGGCTGCAGTGCCCCAGGGACATCTCAGGGTCTTCCAGAGACCCCCCATTGCAGCACTGACCCCACCAGGCCACCTCTGCCACTGTCTCTGCGTGACAGAGGCCACCCCTGAGCCCAGGTCACAGGAGAGGGTTTGGAGGGACAGGAGTGGAGGATGGGAGGGTTGAGAACAACGAGGTGTGAAACAAATCACCACTATCCCTAAATTCCTGTGCTGAGCTGCTGGAGTGAGAGCTTGGACTGGGTACATCCTGTCTGCAGGATGGGACACCCCAGTGTGTCCCGTCACCGAGGTGCACAGGGCTGGCACCCTCCTCGCTGGCACGGCAGGACCTGGCTGCCCATGTTGTGTCCATCCCAGCTGAGGGGAGGTGACCCCTGGTGTCCAGCGCGCCATGCCAGAGGAAACAGCAAAATACGGAGGCAGAGGTGCCAGCCCAGCCTTCCCCATCGCTCCCATTCCCCTGAGAAAACATTTCTGCTTTCCCCGGGGCTGTGTGGGGAGGGGCCCAGGCTGTGCACGGGGTGCTGTGCTCCTCTCCTCACCTCTGCTGCTCTTCACCCACCTGCAGCGGCCGCGTCGCCAAGGAGGTGATGGAGTCCAGCGCCAAGATCAAGAGGGAGCCCCCCGAGATCCACCGGTGAGAGCCTGGCAGCAGCTCCGGGGTGGGAGCCCGGGGTGGGAGCGGACCCAGGGCACTGCCGTGTGCCCGCAGCGCTGGCTCTGTCCTGCCCTGACCCTGTCCCCTGCTGTCCCCAGGGCCGGGCTGGTGCCCAGCAGGAGCTGCCCCTCCATCACGCACGGCCCCAGGCTGAGCAGCGTGCCCCGCACCCGGAGGAGAGCCGTCCACATCTCCATCATGGAAGGTAGGACACGGGGCAGCCCTGCCCGGCATGCTGGGCACGGGAACACACGGACAGGGACACACGGACAGGGGCGCACACAGGGGCACACACAGGGACACACGGACAGGGGCACAGGGACACAGTGTGCACAGAAACACAGGTACACAGATGCATGTACACACAATGTGCACGAAGATACACACACGTGCACACACACACAAGTGCACAATGTCCGGCTGAGGCTGCAGCCCTGGGAGCTTGCTGTCCACCAGGCTGGAGCAGGGAGGCTGCTCCTCCCCGTGCTGGGGCTGTGTCAGAGGAGGATGCCCTGGGAAGAAGGTCTGGCAAAAGCTGTGGCTGTGCTGCTGGTGGTGGCTGTGTTACCTGCTGGTGACAGCAGTCTCCAGCTCCCGGTGACTTGGCTGTTCCCTGTCCCTGGATGGGGCCAGCCCTGCCCCAGCACAGCCACCCCGATCCTGGTCCCGGAACGCAGGCAGGGACAGGGACTGTCTGCCCCATGGGCAGGATTTCATTCCACCAAGGGATCCCTGGGTCATGGCTGTGCCAGTTCTGGGGATGGAAGCAGACGGGGTCACCTCTGCCACCCAGCTCCATGTGACAGCCCGTGCCCCAGATGCCGTTGGGAAGCAGCCAGCACATTCAATCACCTCCCACCATAAATCACCCCGGGCCGGTTCCACCCCTTTGCTTCTCCTCACTCTCACCTCAGCTGGGTCCCGTGGGAATGCGGGTGCCCAAAATAGTGCTGAGCCCAGGGCCGGCGCAGTGCCGCTCCCAGAGCCGTCCCCACAGTCCCCGTGTCCCTGTGCCACCATGGTGAAGTGCCTGGTGAGGATCAGGACGCGGGTCAGCGTGCACCTGTGGCTCATCAACCACTGCTGCCGCGCCGTGCGCGTGCGGGTGCTGGCGCTGGGGCCGCGGCTGCTGTCCCGGGCCCTGGGCATCCTGCCCCTGCTGCCCGCTGCCCCCGGGCACGGCGATCCCTGCGGCCCTGGGCACCCACCTGAGCCAGGTAACGCCGCGCCGCGGGCTCGGGGGCTCCTGGAGCTCCACGGGGTTCCATGGTCTGTGGTGCCGTGGTCAGCTGGGGAGCTGGTGGGTGCAGGAATGTGGGGTGCAGGGTATGCGTGGCAGGGAGTGGGCTGGGGCCTCCTGGACTCCAGTTTGTTGTTGTTGTTACCACAGAGCAGCTCTGGTGGTGGGGCTGGACTCGGATTTCCAGGATTTTCCAGCTTCTGCTGCCAGTCCCATGGGAGCAGATGGCAGGACGGTTTGGGTCTGGGGGCCAGCCCTGCTGTCACCGCGCTGATGAGCAGTGGCTCCCCCTCAGGGGCTGTCCCCCGTGTCGGGACACAGTGGGTGCCATGGGGAGCGTTCCCATGAGAGGGGAGGGCGCAGAGCTGGCAGGGTCAGAGCATGTTCTCCCCTCACCGCCCGGGAGCACAGCGTTGCTGTGGCACTCACCCGGGCAGCGCTCACGAAGGAGAGGCTGCAAATCCCCGGGAATGCGGCCGGATGAGCTCCGGGTGTTCCCCCTCACGCTCCGCCAGCCGGGCCATGGTGACAGCATGTCGAGGTGCTTTAGTGCACCGTGCTCTTCCCGGTGACAGCTCCAGCCCTGTCCCTCTCCAGCCGCCTGCAGGGTGGCCCTGGGGACCAGCTGGTCCCCACCATGACCTTCAGACACCCTCCCTGGAGCTGGGGCTCTGCAATGGCAGAGTTCCTTCCTGCCAGAACTACCTGAAACAAGTCCCTTATGTGTGTGGTTTCTCGCAATTTGGGCATTTGGAGGAGATGTTGGTAGGGGCAGGAGTTCCTTGGCACAAAGGACCAAAGCTCAGCCTGGTACAGGGCTGGAAGCAGGCACAGGGGCTGGCAGAGAGCTCCTGCCACAGGTCCTGCTCGGGTGTGAGCGATGTAAAACATTTGGGTTTTGGTTTGTGGTGAGCTCAGAGCAGCCTGTGTGTGCTGCAGGGGCTCCTGCTTGTGATGGGGACACCTCCCCTGTGTGCTGGGGGACACCCACTCCCACCAGCCCAGCACGACCTCTGTTCATGCAGCTCTCACCCGGGGCTCTCACCACCGCCACCCTTCCCTGCCCCATCCCACGATGGCTGAGCCCCCAGCCCGTTCCTGTCTGTGTCACCTGTCCCGGGCAGGTGCCCGTGGTGCCACAGTGCCACGGCTGGCAGTGCCAGCGGCAGAGGGGCCCCCAGCACTGTGGGCAGCTGCAGGGGGACTGTCACTGTCACTGTCACCTCAGGGCAGCTACAGCCCACATGTGCATGTGATTGCCTGTGGAACAGCCTGGACCCTGCTGCGGTCCCGGCTGGCAGCCAGGGGCTGGTGGTGCCAGTGACAAACGAGGCGGGTGTCGAGGTGTCACCACCGCAGTCACAGGTCGTGTTGAAGGGGCTGCAGGTCCCGAAGGGCCAACGATAACCACGACGAGCAGCAGCAACCCGGGGCAGCCGCCGCGCTCTGTCCCGTGGGGCGCACCGGTGTGGGGCAGCGAGGGCAGCTCCCGGCCGTGGAGAGGATCCCCTGCGCCCCACTGAGTGTCCCTCGCCCTCCCTGTCTCCCCAGGCCTGGAGTCCCTCCGTGACAGCGCCCACTCGACCCCGGTGCGCTCGGCCTCCCACGGCGACGCCTTCGCGGGCCCGGGGCGCGGCGGCCGCGCCGAGAGCAGCGAGCGGGTGGCCGTGATCGCGGACGAGAGCTACAGCCCCGCCGACAGCGTGCTGCCCACGCCCGTGGCCGAGCACAGCCTGGAGCTGATGCTGCTGTCGCGCCAGGCCAACGGCGCCCCGTGCAGCATCGAGGAGGAGAAGGAGTCGGAGGCGGGCACGCCGGCGGCAGAGGCGGAGGGCGAGCTGCGGGCGCTGTGCCCGGGCGCCGCCGGCCTGGGGCCCGCACAGGCCCAACAGGTGAATAAGTTTCTTTTAAGTGTCCTCCGTTTGCTCCTTGTGACAGTTGGACTCCTCTTTGTTTTGCTCCTCCTCCTGATCGTCCTTACCGAGTCCGACCTTGACACTGCCTTTTTCCGTGATATCCGCCAGACCCCAGAGTTCGAGCAGTTCCATTACCAATACTTTTGTCCCCTCAGGCGATGGTTTGCCTGCAAGCTCCGCGCCGTGGTAAACCTGCTCATTGACACCTGAAGGCAGGAGCCACCGCGGGGGCCCGGACCTGCCGCCGGCACTCACTAACCCTCCCCTCCCGACCCGGGCCCGGCCGGCCGAGGAGGCGGCTTTCCGGGAGGAAGAGGAGGGTGGGCGCAGCCCCCGGAGCCCCCTCCTCCCCGTGCTCCCAGCCCCGGAGCCCGCACGGCACCTCCCGTCCCGACCCCACGCTCACGACTGGGGAAGCACCGAGCAGAGGGGAATTCTTTGCTCCGCCAGCCCGGCCGGGGCTGGCGGGGCCGTTCCGCAGGAGCTTTAGCAATGGTGCTACTGAGGTTTCATTTAACACTCGTGTACTGTTTCGGTATTCGATCCGCACTGTGCCCGCCGCCCCCGCCCTCCACGAAGCGCTTGGCAGAGCCCTCCCTGCCCACCGGAGCCTCCCAGGAGGTGACAGAGCTCTCGGGGCGCCCCGTGCCCTCTCCCCGCAGCGCAGCGCAGCGCAGCCATCCGGAGCCCTCGCCCTGCTGCGGACTCGGCCCTTCGCCACTCTTTTAAGCCTTGAAGCATCGGTGCTCCCGAGGGCAGGGGAGCATGGAAGCCAGGGGACGCAAACCTGGAGTGGAGCTGAAGTGACTGTGTCAGATTTATTGGGATGACCTTTACCCTCCGCCAGTTGTACCTGTTTTGTAAAAAAACCAAGCAAAAAGAACAAAAAAAAAAAAAAAAAACCAAAAAAAAAAAAGAGAGACATTTCAAGGTCTATTTTAACAAGGAAATGCTATTTTGTTATCAGATCTAATCCAGTCTTTTTTTACTTTACGGACGGGGTGACCGTGGGTGCCGGTACCGAGCGGTTCCCTGTGAGCAATGGTTTAAGAGCAAACGCTGGGAGCCCAAGGCCAGCCGAGCCCTGCTGGGTTTGGGACACAGAAGGAGCTCTGCTTTTGGGACTCTTCCCAAGAGGACACGAGTTCAGAAGCGCAGGTGACACTGAAGAAGCCAACGGACACCTTTAGCCCCGACCATCGTTGATTGCAAGTCAATAAACCCAACTCATCGTGAGGACCCCCGGACTGGAGCAGCAGCCCATCCACAGGGAGCAATAACAGCCAGTTCTGGTTAGGTTGGGGTGACAAGTTGGACACATCAGCAAAAAAAAAAAAAAAAAAAAAAAGAAAAAAAAAAAAAAAGAAGGGTAGAAACAGCTGAGCAAGTTTAATTTCATCTCAGGGAGAGATTTTTCCGTAAGCTGGGGCCATAACTGCAGTTTTACAAAGCCTGATGTCCGTGTTGTCTTTGAGCATCCAGCACCCACCGCCGGGCGGGACGGTGACCTTGGGCCACTCCTTGTCACTGCAATAAGGGGAGAGGTCCCGTGGGGGGCACAGTCCCCCTGCCCGGGTCACAGCCCGCTCACAGCACGAGGCCCGGGGAGGGTGGGGTCCAGCCCCGGCTCCGGAGCACGGCAGGAGCCCAGGGAAGTTCCAGGAGCCCCGGGGAAAGGCTCCAGGAGCCCCGGGGAAGTTCCAGGAGCCTCGGGGAAGGCTCCAGGAGGCGGAGGAGCAGTTTTTTTACATGATAATCCTGTTTTATGCAACATAGCAGAATTAACTCTTAGTGTAGTGTTCCTACCTCAGCCCATAGCGCTGATGTTTCTATGCAGTTGTGCTCGTCCCGACGCTGACATTTTTTACCCCGGGTTAACGCTGCAGTGTCGTCCTTCCTCCTCCTCCTCCTCCTCTCCTCACTGCAATGTTCTGTGTGACGTGTGACAGCACAGCTCCATCCTTTTCGGACACGTCCTCCGAGCCCCAGCTGGGCCCCTCCACCGTGGCTTTCCTCGGGTGACGCTCTGTGCCAGCGCCAGGTCACCTCTGCTGTTGTCCCCCAGCGTTTTACTGCAGAACCACGAGAACTGGTGATTTTCCGTTGTACGTTTCTCCCGTCGGTCCCAGATCCTGTCGTGTTTCAGGCCCTGTTAGTTCTGCCCATCTTTCTATCAAAATGTTGTTTCCATAGGTTCTGAGAGCAGAAACCCATGAATCTCGTCCTAGCATACTGCATCTTTCAGCAGTAGACAGTAAAATACCTGAAAATGTGAATTTCTTAGTTTTCATAAAGAAAACCTAGAGATTAACCTTTCATGTGCCAAATACTGTAAGTTACATTCTTTTTTCCTTCAAAATGTACCTTTTTCTACATATCCAATACCTTAGTTAGCATAAAATCATTGGTGCCATGAAAAGTATTTTTAAATTTAAATAAATATTTAAATATCATGAAAAGCAGAGTTGGGATGAGCTTTGTTCAGCGATTCTGATTTTTCTTATGAAAACGGCTCAAAGTGTGAGAAATTTGGTCTTTTAGCAGCTTCTCACTGAAGTGAGAGTTCCAGAGCTGCAGGTGAGTCCCTCGCACGTCTCTGCACTCCAGGAGCACAATTTCACAAATTCACCCGGGAGTTTTGGACCCCACACCACAAGGAAGGCACTGAGGGGCTGCAGAATGTCCAGGGAAGGGGCTGGAACCCCAGGAGTGGCTGAGGGAGCTGGGGGCTCAAGGGTCACTTTTATTTCCATGGAAGACATGGGTGCCAAAGGCAGTTTAAACTATTTATTTTAAGACTTTCAAAGTACATTTCTGTCCTGAGAAACAACAGTCAGCTTTGGAACTGCTTAATACAGAATGAACAAAGTCAGTGCAGGGAGGTAAAAAATAAAGACCTAAGGCACTTCTATTTGAACACGTGGAGGCGGCCACTGGAGTTGCCTCCCACCAGGATGCTCTGGCTGGGGTGCACGACGTTGATGGAGCACACGGAGCCGAGGCAGTCCACGTTGTAGAAGGAGTGCAGCAACTTCCCGGTGTCCTGGAACACCTCGATCTGCCTGGGCTGTGCCATGCTGCCCACCAGGAAGCAGTGCTCCTGCTTGGGGTCCCAGATGGCCCTGAAGCGGGTCAGCCAGCGGCCTGTGTTGTTGTTGTGCCTGCAGGGCAAGAGGAACGTTATTCCTGGTGAATCCAGCATTTTAAATCATCATTTATGTCCCATCTTCTCCCTTGCCTTCTAAACCTTCAGCGCTCACACTGCTGTGCTCAGATCCCTGCAGTAGATCCCTGTCCTGGGATGGGCAGGATGGGGCAATACCAGAATGATTTGGGCTGGGAGAGACCATAGAGATGACCCAGTGCCACCCCTGCCATGGGCAGGTACACCTTCCTCTATCCCAGGGTGCTCCAAGCCCTGTTCAGCCTGGCCTGGGACACTGCCAGGGGTCAATTCCTTCCCCAAATCCCACCCATCCCTGCCCTGTGGCAGTGGGAGCCACTCCCTGTGCCCTGTCCCTCCAGGCCCACAGGAGCAGCCACGGCGCTGCCCTGGCCCAGGTGTGCTGTCCTTACCTGATGGAGCTGAGCAGTGTGACAGTGGATGACAAGGACGTGGTGTCGTAGACCCTGGGCACAGAAGAGCACATTAACACCAAGAACCTGTGCTAGAAAGGCAGCCCTTCCCTCACAGAGCTCCAGCTCCTGGGGCCCAGGAGTTTGCTCAGCCAGCCGGCCTGGCCACGGGCACCAGCACCCCAGCTGGAGCCAGCCCAGCTGGAACCACTGCATGTGCTCAGAACTGGATTTGCTTCCAGCTGGACCTGCAGCCCACCTGGCTGGCAGCTCTGCAGGAGGGGCTGCAGAGCCCAAAGGCCAGCCCGGCATCCCACCTGCTCCTCCACCTCATGAACCTGGGGGTCTCACCCCCCGGGGCAAAAACTGCCCAGCCCACACTAAATCAGGTAATCATCTAAATTACAGCCACAAAGTAACCAGGAGAAAAAGAACCTCTAACACAAGCAACTCACAGCAGCTTAAATGATGAAATGGTAGGCTATTTACAGAAGAGCTGATATCATCATTATTTCAAGTACCAGCTACAAAGAAATTTAATTTCTGAGCATTTTGTGTTTGTGTTTACCAGCCAGGTTTTGGCTGGCTGTTTTTGTGGGCTTTCATTTTGTTTGTTTTTTAAAGATAACAAGAACCTGTATGTTTTTACTTTTAAATATCTCGAGGGAAAACGAGAATTAGGAAAAAAAAAAACAACCAAAGCAAAAATTCATTAAAAACTACATTAAAAATGTTAATGCAAGTAAATCATTATCATTTTTTTAAAGTGATAAAGACAGAAGCTGCTCAGTGATGGGTCATGTGGAGAAGTAATAATAGTAATAATAATAATGACAATAAATCACCCAAACAGTTGGTATTTCCCATGAGGATTCTTCCTTCCACAGCCTTACCTCAGCCGGTCATCAGCACACACTGTCACCACCCTGCTGCCAGTGACAGGTGAGAAATAGGCCGAGGCCACACTTTTGGTGTGTCCTGTCAGAGAGCTCAGGGGCTTGTTCTCCTTGGTGTTCCGAAGGTACCGAACATCAAAAACACAAACATCCCTGCAAAGGTACCACAAACACTTCATTTAATTATTCATTTAATTATCCTTCATTCACCCAAAAAAGCTCTAGAGCAGGGCAGGCTGTGTGGGAATGGGTTCAGAGCTTCAATATCCACTCAAATGGTGGCTCTGAGGGATTTTGGGAGCACCAAAACCACCCTCCCCAACCAGCCCTCCACAGTCCCTCTGTGCCAAAACCCACCAGGGCCCATCTGATTCCCATTTGATCTGGGAAATCAAACCAAATCCCACCTTAAATCCTGCTAAGGACTGAAAAGTTGTTTTCTAAAAGGACCAAGACAGCTCTGACTGTAAATGGAGGCTGAGCAACTCCTCAGCCCCAGCTGTCCCCAGCACAGAGAGCACTGAAAATCCAGCCTGTTCAGGCTGGGTACGTACACGGAGCCAGCAGCCAGGAAATACTGTTTGTTCACGGGGTGCACGTGGACTGTCCGTGTCCTCCTGAAGCCAATGTCCACAGAGAGCTCTGGGGACACGCCCGGCGTCCGTCTGTCCACAACAGCCACGGGCCCGTCCCAGCAACTCACTATGGCAGTGCAGGCGTTCTCTTCCAGGAAGTCAAAGCAGGAAAATTCTTCCTCACTCCTGCAGATCTGAGCCCAGGGAAGGTTAAATGTCACCAGAATTAAAGGGAACAGGCAGTTGTTCCAACACCCAAACACTCCCTGGGCTGTGGGTTCCATCCTTTCCCTCTTTAACTCACTAAAAACCAGGCAGCCCATGTGACAGCTTCATCCAGCTGTGCAGGTAACCCTTCTGTGAAACCAGGATGCTTTCCACAGGGGAAATAATTAGGAGATAATTAACCATTCAAACCAGACCAGCGACAGCACACTCCAAATTCCCTGTCAGAGCTCTTACAAGGCACTATTACCTCTGTGTTCCAGCAATCAAAGAGCTGCTGGCCTTGAGCACACACTGAACAAGGATTAAGGATATCTTTCCCTTCTCCAGTGCTCCAGAAGCTTTTAATCATGTGCAGAAATGTAAACTTGGAAAGTGGGAGAACGCAGGCTGTCTCTGGGTTTTGGTGAGGAGGAAACATCTCCCTATTTATGTGACGTTAATTAAATGTTGATCCATATGTCCTTGTGGAACTAGAACCTGAACTTTCCTGGTAATAAAACAGCCAAAGAATGAGTTGGTACAAGCAGACCCAACCTTCCCAGCAGTGCCTCACCTCATCAAAGACAGCCCTGGTGACATCGCCACAGCGCAGCGTGTCATTGCTGAGGGACAGCAGGTGAGCAGGGTTGCAGGGGGAGAAGTGCATGCAGCTGACGTGGAAGTTGTGAGGGATGAAGGTCTGGGCTCCTTCCTCCGTCCCGCAGCTCTGCAAAACGACAGATCCCACAGACACGGGTGCTGATCACTGCAGTTATCTCTTTTAATGACTACAACTCTTAGAGCCAAATCTCTGGCTTTTGAATGTTTTTTGGAGGAGGCAGAGGGTGCTGGGTGAGAGGAGACAACAGCACAGGCGATATGAACAGTGAGACTGCTTCTGGTCCCTAATTATGGAAAGCTGCAACTTCCTGCTGCAATTAGTGCCACTGTAGCCACCACCAGCCCGGGGCCTGGACAGCAGCACCTGGCACACCCGCACAGCTGGTTTCTGCTACCACACCAAAATATGGACACACTGGGCTACTGAGAGCTCAGGCTGAATTAGCGACCCAAACTGCATGAACACAGGATCTCCTCTGTCTTCTCTTCTAACTTTTGCATCATTTTGTTATTTTAAAAGAAACTGAACAGGTCATTTTGGACCAAGTTCTGGTTCAACCCACAAAGAAGATTCTGCTTTCAAACTTCAGAAAAATCCAAGGGAGAGCAAAAGGGAAAGCTGCTCTGGCAACTCTGACAATCACTCTTGACAACCACCGAGGATTATCCCTAAGAATGGAAAAAACCTAGAACACTCTCAAGAGCCTGACAAAATGCCACCCCAGGCTGTGTCCCACCTGCAGCTGTCCTGAACCACACACCTGTTCAGGCGAGGAGCACATGAAGCACTCACCACATTCCAGAGGCCAACGTGCCCCAACTTGTCTCCAGCTGCCACAAGGATGGTGCTCTCGGAAGGGTGGATGGCCATGGAACACACCCGGGACTTCACCACCTTCCTGATGTTCTCCTCTCTCAGCACCATGCTGCTCAGGCTCTCCTGGTACCTGGAAAACCAAAATGACAACCACCACCAAAACATTCAGTAGGGAAGGAAGGAAGGGGGGCCAGACAATCCCCAGTTTTGGCTGCTGTTTTCACATTACCTCTTTATGTCAGGTGTGTCCCGCTCAGCATCTTCTGCTTTCACCTACACACAGAAAGGAGATATCTAATCAAAATCAGAGCCCAAGTGAAATTACATTATTCAAAAATAATAAATAAAACCAGTAATACCTCACTTATCCTCATCCACGTGCTCAGTAAGGCCTCTGTCCATTTACTGCTCTCTGTCTGGTACTCTGGAACCATGGGCAAAGGTCCGCCTGGAACCTGAGGCTGGGAGGACATTGGCAATTTTTGTAACTCAAACCAACTAAACCAAAAACAAGGTGAACTGGTACTTTCCCCACCAGACATTCTGAGAACACACCTACACTAGGACAGGAAATAAACAGTAAAAACAGAAGGTGAGATCATAACCTTATTAAAAAATAAAGAGAATTTCACTGGCAGCACAGAACAACTGCCTCCCTGGATTTCTTCCTCTCCTGATACTGCAGCAAGACCTTTACTACAGATTCAAATCTATTCTACAGCTCTATGGAAGACTTAAATTCCCATTTCTCAGAACACCATGCCTTTTACTTGTTGCTCCATCACTGCTCCAAAGAGATGGTAAATATTACCCAGGAAAATAAAACCAGTTCAGAAATTACAGCGAAATAAAAACTGGAGTAATAAACCTTTGGATTTAAGGCTGCTCAGCTCTATGGGCTGTTGATGTGGAACATTCTACATCAGGACCCTTCTGCGGATCCCAACTGCACCATGCCATCAGCCTGGGCCACAGAGCACTGCCTGGCTCACGGTGAGCCCGTGGCACCTGCTCGGGGCGACAGAACTGAGCCTTCCTTCCCGTCCCTGTGTCACAGCTCCCAAACGCCTCAGTGCAGTGCCCAGTGCCGCCCATCAGCGTCACCAGCGGCGGCTTCAGAAAGCTGCTGTGCACCCAGCCCTCCTGCAGCCCGTCCCCATCTCACATATTCCTCTGCCTCTGGCCGGGCAAACGTGTCCAGCAAGGGAACGTCCAGCGGCGGCTCCCTGAGCAGGCGCATGGATCGCCGCCGCGCCGGCTCATCCTCCGCCTTCTTAGGCTTGGCCCTGCAACAACCGGAGCATCTCAGCCACAGAGCAGAGCTAGGGACAGACCCGCGGGCACAGCTGGCGGACACCAGCCCCTCCTGGCCCCGCTCTTCCATCCATGACACTGAGACAAACCACGAGCACTCTGCGCTGCACAGCAGGTGCCGCCCCTGCTTCCCTGGGATGCATCCCTTCCCAGCTCTCCTCATTCCTTACCCACCCAGCCGTTCCCACCTTCTCCCATCACACAGCTGACTCCTTATTTGGGCTTCAGCTCATTTTCTGCTCCGCCTGGCACTGTTCTGGCATGGCCAATGTCTTCGCCTCCACATTTACTGGTTACCCTCTCCCTGGCACCTTGGCCACGCCCTCTCTTTTTTTTCCCCTCACCTTTTCCCAATATTTTTTTTCCTCCCACAATGAAGAATCAAGGATATAAATCTCATCTACTGGTACTGTACCTTTTAGTGACCCGAGATTGCCTTTTAGTGGTAAGCTGGTTAAGTCTTGCAGCTGACTTAAAGAGAAAAAAAGAGACTAATTATACATAATGAGCATAAAGCATTAACCAGTATAAAATACAATTATTAGTGATAAACTTACTGCCATTATTTATAATAATAAGAAAGGAACTGTGGTTGCCCCATCCCTGTAAGTGTTCCAGGCCATGATGGGGCTTGGAGCACCCTAGTCTATGGAAGGTGTCCCTGCCCGCAGCTGGAGGTGGAATGAGAAGGGCTTTAAGGTCCTTTCCAAACATTCCAGGATTCCGTGATTTTCATGGCTTTCCTCATATACAGCTGCCCCAGTGAGGAAAGGGTTTCACACCAGGACGGATGACAGTGCAATTATGACACTTGGAAAGAGCATTTTGATGCTATTTAGACCAAATACAAACCTCATGCAGCTTTAGAGCAGCAAAGAATTTAGCATTTTCTGTGATGTTCTTTAGTCTTTTCCTTTCATAGGCTGATAGCTGGGCGTATCCATCCTACAGAACGAGAAGACAGTCACTCTCCATCATACAGTTACATGGCTGCAAGAGTGGTCCTGCGCTCAGAGAAGTGAGTCCTGAACTGATTAAATTATTTTTAACAAATGTAGTAACAAATGTAAGACCATACAAATTGGGGTGGTCACGTATCAACAACAAAACTGTCCATACGGGTCCGGTTTGCTTTACAAAACTTACTCTGGCATTAACTCTATGAAGTGAACCGTAACAAAATTTTTAATAATGAAAGCAATAATGAAGAGACTCAATAAAGAATTTAAAACTTCAGTGAAAGGGTAAAATGAAGTGGGACACTGCCAGCCAGAGGTTAAAAAGGGGGAATAAAACCCACTTACAGAAGAAAAACACTTAAAAGCTTTATTTCTGTAAATATAATAACCGGGGGCCGGGCACTCACCGGAGCCGCGTCTCCCCCGTCGCTGCCGTCGCTGTCCACATCCCGCAGCCCGTCCTGGCCGCGGGCAGCCGAGCTGGGCCCGGGCGGGGAGCCGGGGGCGGCTCCGGGGCCGCTCTCGGGCTCCCGGCACAGCCTCTTGCGGGCCGGGGAGCGGGCCCTCCGCAGCCGCTTCTGGGGCCAGGCCGCCGCGGGCAGCGGCGTCAGCACCACCCGCAGCTGCCGGCCCAGGCCCGCGGCCGCGCTCGGCCCCAGCTCGGCGGGACCCGCCGGGGGCGACTCCTGAGGGGAAGACTCCTGAGGGGGCGAACGGGGCTCGGCGGGGCCCGCCGGCAGCGACTCCTCATGGGGCGAACAGGGCTCGGAAGGGCCCGCCGGGGGCGACTCCTGCGGGGGCGAACGGGGCTCGGCGGGACCCTCCGGGAGGGACTCCTGCGGGGGCGAACGGGGCTCGGTGGGACCCTCCGGGAGGGACTCCTGCGGGGGCGAACGGGGCTCGGTGGGACCCTCCGGGAGGGACTCCTGCGGGGGCGAACGGGGCTCGGAAGGGCCCGCCGGGGGCGACTCCTGCGGGGGCGAACGGGGCTCGGCGGGACCCTCCGGGAGGGACTCCTGCGGAGACGAACGGGGCTCGGCCGGGCCTGCCGGGGGCGACTCCTGAGGGGGCGACTCCTGCGGAGGCGAACGGGGCTCGGTGGGACCCTCCGGGAGGGACTCCTGCGGGGACGAACGGGGCTCGGAAGGGCCCGCCGGGGGCGACTCCTGATGGGGCGAACGGGGCTCGGCGGGGCCCGGAGAGGAGGACTCCTGATGGGGGGAACGGAGCTCGGCAGGGCCCGGCGAGGAGGACTCCTGCGGAGACGAACGGGAGTCGGCGGGGACCCGCGGGCGGACCCCCGGCACCGGCGGGCCCTGAACCCGGCCCGCCCCGCTCCTCACCTCCCCCGCTTTCTCCCCTCACAGCCCAGCTCCGCTCGTGTCCCCTCTCCCGGCAGCCCCCGGTCCCCTCCCATGCCAGCGCCTCTCCTCCCGCGTTCCCGGACCTGCAGCTGCTGCCGGCGGTGCGCCGCCGGCTCCTCGGGCTGCCGCGGCCCGGGCTGGGACAGCGCCATGGCGCGCGCGGGGCGGAGCGGCGCTTCCCGCCCGCGCAGGGCCGGCCGGCCGGGCCCGCCCTCAGCGCCCTCAGCGCCGGCACCGCCCGGCTCTCGCTGGGCACGGAGCGCTGGGCAGTGCGAAATTCCTCCCTGTGGAATGAGGGTGGGCAGACCCTGGCACAGCGTGCCCAGAGCAGCTGGGACCGCCCCTGGAGCCCTGGCAGTGCCCAAGGCCAGGCTGCACACTGGGGCTGGGAGCAGCCTGGGACAGTGGAAGGTGTCCCTGCCGTGGCAGGGATGAGCTTTAGGGTCCCTCCCAAGCCCAGGCGTGCGGACTCGGTGCCCAGGCAGAGCGGATGCAATGCTGGGCTCCAGGCACGCAGGGGCGGCCCGTCCTGCCCTGCCCTGCCCGGGGCACAGCAGCCCTCACACCCACACCGCCGTGCCCGGCCAACGGCAGGCCCGCGCCCTGCGCCACGGCACCGACAAGATCTTGGCTAAAAAAGAAAGCAGTAACTGAAAAAACGCACACCCAGGGCAGGGTTAGACACTCCCAGTTCCAGGATGTGGGGAATCAAATAGATAACTTAAAACCATTCATTACCTTTCTCCTTCCCAACCTGTTCTTTCCAGAGGAGCAGCCCAGCTCCCAGCTCCAGAGCACTGAGACAGGAGCAAGCGAGGACAGAGGCAGCCGCAGCCCCCAGCATCTGTGGTCATGATCATGTCCCTGAGGGGGCTGTACAGCAGCAGCACAGGCAGGAGTCACCAGCAGGGGAGAGTGTCTAGAACCACTCACAAGCAGAAAGGCCCAAATAAACTGACAAGTTAAAAAATACTTATTTAATGTGAGCTTTTGTACTCAACAAATACACAAGTCCCAAAAGGTTCAGCAGCAGCAAACGAAACAAAAATTTAATAAACAGTGATTCCATCTTCGGGAAATTCATCCAGTAATTGCATTTCCCAGCTAAAATATGGAATACGAAGGCTGAAGGAAGCTCCTGGATTTGGGTTTGGGCAGTGCCATCATGGCCAGCTTCCCAGCAGCTCCCTGTGTGCCACCAACGCTGTAGGACCCAGAGCTGGCACCGGAGGAGGCTGAAGCCTTCGAACTGGGCAGCTTCTTGGTCCTTCTGTACCTGCTGTAGCCACTGCAAAAATCAGAGAAGGCGTGTGTGAGACACCTGTGGCACCTGCCCTGGCCCCTGCACCAGCCTGCGCTCACACAGGCACCACCACTGCATTTTCCGGAGGACTACACAGTCATTTTGTGATTTTTTTTTTTTTTTTAACACACATGGCTGCAAAACGACCTCTGAAATGCAAACAGTACAGCTGTTGCTCTGGGATGTACCCAAGGGTCAGCAGCAACCACAAGTCACACTTCCAAGGCAGCAGAGCTAATGACAGATATTCCAGTAGATGGGAAAGTGCCAAGGGTGGGACAAAACCTGCTGGGCTGGGAAAACCATTTGCTACAAAAAACAGGGAGCAGAATGATGAGAATTGGGGGAGGGAAGGGGAAATCCTTGGGAAGTGGGAGATCTGCCTGAGAAGCTCAAGACCAACCAACAGCAGATGCAGGTGTTGCTTTGCATGATACAATCAGAAGGAGAATCTGAATTAACAAGGGGCTGAAGTTCAAATATTCCATCAAGTGTTTAAAGTTTTAAGACCTGTTTGTGATTTCAAGCAAGGAACCTGGTGAGCCTGCTAATGCTAGCTATGGCAGAACACTGAAATGGAGTGCTCCCTGCTTAGCCTGCAACAGTCAAATGTGAGGACAACTGTTAAATATCCTTCCTCACCAGCTTTCTAAAGCAAACATGCAGAAAAGCAGAGCGGAGCAGCTCTGACCAGGCACCTGGATAGTTTTAACACCATTATTTAAGCCCATGCAGTGGGGTAACTGCAGTTCTGGGACCATCACTGTGCAGAGAGAAGTGACCCCAGGCACGTACCCTCTGGGGTGGAACTGCTGGCTGCCACCACCACCCGTCCTTTTCCTCTTGGAGTCCCTGGAGGTGGGCGCCCGCTTCCTCTTCCTCCTCTGGTTTGTGTTATTGCCAAAATAGCTGGAGGTTGTGCCTGCATCCTCTGCTTCCCCATCGCTCCCCAGCGAGCCCGTGCTCCCCGTGGCCGTGTCCCCGCCCGGGCAGGCGGCATCCTCTACACAGGCAGGGAGGGAAAACCAACTCAGTCAGGGAGCACCCAGGCCAGTCAGGACACCCTGCTGGTGTCAGAACATCTGTCCTGGCCGTTCCTCACCTCCTCTGCACTGCCCCACCCCTGAATTTATCTCTAGTGGGAAGGCAGAAAGACTTTGGTGTGTTCCGAAAGTGATTGCTCCCTTTTGGAATTATTGAACTGCAAAAATTAGTTATTTGTGATTAAACCATGGTAATTTTTGAATCAACCATCTGCTAGAGAAGGAGAGAAAGGCACTGAACAGAAGTACATGTTGAGGTACAAAGCACACCTGGGATGGAGCATTCTGAGTACTTATCCATCACTTTAATTATTTCTGCACCATACTTCTCCAGTTTGTCTTCTGTGACACCATCGATCTGCAGCAACACCTCCACGTCTGAGGACAAGGTTTCTGCAGCACAAAAGTAACCCTCAGACATGTCAAACAAATAACTTTTTATAAAGATACCTCTTTATAAAGAAGGAAATAAATTCCTTTCCATGCCCTTCTATGCAGAAGCCCCAAAGGACTTCTGAGAAACCTGGCCTTACCTGCTATTTTCTTTAGGGTGGAAGTACTGAAAATATTGAAGTAATGCACGTCAAAGACTTTGCCCAGGGTTTTGCAGGTGTCTGTAAGTTCACTGAGGCACTGTTTCACCATCTCTTCCCGCTGGGACATCTTTGCCATGGAAGCCCTTTGCCTTCTGATGGCACTGGCACTCTCTGTCTCGTGGAACTCCACCTGTTAAATGAGCCATCTGTAACTGCTGCCAGGGAGTTCCTGCACACCCTGACTGATAGCACAGGGACACAGCACAGGAAACTGAGATATCCTCTGATGGACCAAAAAAAGCTGTTCACCCAGCATACATTTTTAAAGTAAGTTTTTACAGGTTACTCAGCCCCACCCCAGTTTCCTCAACAAAGGGCTGGAAGAGTTTAGAGAGAAGGAAAACCTCCAAGAGCCCAGTTCCCAGCTGGCTTCAAACAGAGGTCACTGGGGTAATGCTCAGGGCTCTGTCCTCCTCCAAACACAGCACTAATGCAGAGGAGGTGTTGCCTCAAGAAACCTGGGACTGTTCCACGACCTTCATGAAGTGCCTATTCCACCATATCCCACCAATGACTAGGAAAAAATAGAGTAGAAAACAAAGAAGGGAGTGCTGGTTCTTCTTCTTTCTCTTCTTAGTCATCTTTCTGTGGAGGTCAGAACTTTCCTTCACTGTCCAGCAGGAATTAGATGGGTGGGGAAGAAGAGAAAGATTTAGACCTCTCCAAGCCTCTCAAACTCACTTTTTGCCCCACAATATTATTACTGGAATACTGGGCTAGGAATCACACGTGTTGGATTCTGTTCCTTCCATCTACCAGACGTTAGTTCAGCTGGAGGCAAATTGTGTTTAAGCTACCCGAGGGAATATGCTAAAGGAAAACTACAGCACCTTCCTTAAAACAATGCCTTCAAGAAACTAAATAGTTACACACCTGGAGTGACCCATCCAGCACAGCCTGAGCTCTCTCTCCCAGAATGACATATGCCACTGCCTGGTCATTAGCTGTGATGTACAAATCCTCATCCAGGATCTTGTCCAGGACCAGTTTTCTGAACAGCCTTTCAGCATTGTGCCTGGAATAGGCAGCCCCCTTCCCAAATATTCCAGACTGAATCTTGGCACTCGTTGAACCTGTGCAACAGAAAGCATAGGATGAGCCTGTACTCACAAAGCCCATGTACACGCATTTACAGATGTGTGGGAGATTCCCAAGGCAGTCTGTTTGCATTCAGAAAAGCCTTTAAACACTGGAAAACCAATATTATCACTATAGCAACCTGAAATGGATTAAATCTTCAGTTTCATTTATTTTGGATCACTTACCACCAAGATTCCTGGGAAAATTAACTTTGCGAAATACACGTTTTTTTTTAACACCTGCTGGCATTGCACAACACTCTTGATTCCTGGTCAGGGATTTGTGCACCAGGTCATTGAGGAGTTTCTGGGAGAACACTCACCTAGGAAAATGTCCACCATCATGTTGAGGGTGTACCTGCCAGAGCCTGGGTTCCTGTTGCCATTCACCCGCCCCGCCTGCGCGCAGTGCTCGCGCACAAACCGCACGATGCTCTTCACATCCTCGGTCACATTCCGTGATTTATAATCCTGTGAAGTCACACCCCATCAGGACATGCCATTACGTGTTCCTGCCCTAATCCAGGCTGTTACTGACAACCTCAGTTTCCATGATTGAGCTTTTCTCAGCTGTGAATTGAGTTTGTTCCAAATAAAGAAACCGTGACTTCCAAGTTAGAAACCTTCAGTGATACAGTCACAGAGATTCTGGATGTGATAACACAAAACCAGTCCAACTGACTGTATATAATCCCCCCAGGGTTATTTGTGTAGAGTGAGGTGCAAGATTGCTGGGTAAATACTGGCAATCAAGGTAAATCATTTGGGAAGCATTCCTGTAATTATCCTGCTGCGCTCTAGAACATTAGAATGAGACATTATCCTCATCAAATTTGGTTCCAATCACAGCTGTATAAGGAAATGTTTCAAGCACAGAGCTGAGACACAATATCCACAGGTACAAAACTGATCAGGATCCCTTCCCTGTCGTGTAACCGCTTATAGATGCAACTAAATACAAATTCAGTTTAACACCACTACAAATAAAACCTTTGGGGTTTACCTTCTTTCTACTGCAGTTGTCACAAATCACCTCTGGGTGATCTTTGCAGAAGGTGGGGTTGAAGTTGGTCTCCCCGAAGTAGGCGAGCAGCTGGACGCGGCGGCACTCGACCACGTTCTCGCAGTAGTGCACCATGCTGTATAGGTTGTTGAAGTGGGTCTGCCTCGTGTGGCTGTTCCCATCCTTCTCCACTGAAACACAGCAAATTCAGTGGTGTTTGTTAAAGCTGCACCTCTGCCCTTTCATGGAATGCAAATAAAAACTGGCTGTGCTTAAAAAACCCGCAATACTGCCTTGGTTTAAAACGCAATATTGGCTTCGCTCAAGAAAAGATGAGTGGGTTAGTACAGAACAGATGTAGGACAGATTTTATCTCTCAAGTTTTAGAGAACTGGAGAAGGAAAATAAGGCTAGAATGACAAAAATCAAGAGAAGGGTAAGCATGACAGCATGAGAGAAAGTGGCCTCAAGTTGTGTCACGAGAGATTTAGATAAGATATCAAGAACAGTTTCTACATAGAAAGGGTAGCAAAGCCCTGGCACAGGATGCCCTAAATGGAGTCAGTATGTTTGGAAGTGCTCAAAAAGTATCTGGATGTGTCACTTGAGGACAAGTTTTAGTGGTGAACAGGGGAGTGGAGCTGGTCTGACAGTTGGATTTGATGATATTAAAGGTTTTTCCACCCTTAACAATTCCATGATTCTGTGAAGCAAAATGGTTTTAACTAAAATTAAGTACAGGTGACAAAAATCCTGCTCCTGGCACCTGAATGAAAACCATCCAGGTAAGGATTCCCAGTTCTTCCCTCCCTGCAATACTGAACTATCCATGGCATTTGTAAAAGGAAAGTAACACAGGCTAAAATGAGACCAGCAACAATGTGATGCTGCAATGTCATCTCCAAGTCCCCAGAGGAGAACTCACTCAGGATGAGCCTTCTCAGCCTGGTGACATCACTGTAGCTGTAGAAGAGCAGGCAGTGGGACATCTCTCCATCCCTGCCAGCTCTGCCAGACTCCTGGTAGTAGCCCTCGATGGATTTGGGAAGGGACGCATGGATAACGTAGCGCACGTCGGGCTTGTCGATGCCCATTCCAAAGGCAATTGTTGCACATATCACCTGGGAAGGAGATCATAATGCTCTAGACACACATTATGGAAATCACTCCTGCAGCACTGCATGGAAAGCAGACCTTTCCATGAGGGACCTGGATTGGCAAACCTGGAGGACTCAGAATTTCAGCTGTAACAGTGCAGAACAAGCACAAAACAGCAACAACCTCCCCTCCTGCTGGAGGAGCCACTCCAGACACAGGAAAACCCAAACCCCAGGCTCTGCACAGCAGTGTGCCAGGAGCTGTTTCTGAAGCCCTGCCCTGCTCAGGTCCTCCCTGCTGGAGTAGCACACCTCGGTGCAGTGCTACAACCTTTCCATCACAGAATTCCCAGTGGAAGGTGGGAGCTGTGCCCCAGCAGGTCTGCTGGGATCAGCTATTCAATACTGCATTCGGTGATAACAACTTCCCTATTATTTCCCAGGCCAAGAGGGATAAAAGTGCCCAGATTTTCTTCCCTTTTCCTCCCATTTTTTCTTCACCTGGCATCCCTCCTGATTAACCCACTTCTGCTGCACCAGATCCCTGTTGGAATCGGTGAGGCCGGCGTGGTAGGCCAGGGCAGCCAGCCCCTCCTTCTGCAGGATGGCTGCTGTGGTGTCACACTCGTGCCGGGAAAGGCAATAGATTATCCCAGAGTCATCTGCAAAGAGATGGGAAAAGAAATCTGAACTACAGTACAGTTTTAGTTGCTTTCCCTGCTCAGCCTGCCAAGCAGACACCGACCTCTCCCCAGAGGAATAAAGATAAGAGTAAAGATATAACTGCTTCACTATAGAACTTATTTTATTAGTACAGATAGTCTTGACAGTCTTTCCTACACAGTCTTTTTGGGCTTTTGATGAGGTAGAATGAAGAAATGTTTTCTTCATCAGTATTTCGCAATCTCAGGATTTAGCATATATGAACGAAACCTATATAATTCAAGAGTTAGAGCATTCCAGGAAATGCTCTCTCTGAGGGTACAGCATGGGAGAAGCTCTGAGGGAGCTTGGTGTAATCCAGTTCCAGCAGCAGGAGCTGCAGGACTCCAAAGTGAGCCTAGAAAGATGGGAATCTCTGAAGATAGCTTCAAGGGGAATTACAGATAAGCAGACCAACGCAATTAAACAATTAAGATATTGGGTGACCTTTATTCTCTGAAGACATGATCCTAAAAGCTCTGGCAGGCTCCAGAAGGGTCATTCAAGAGCATCACCATAATTGACTTTTCCATCTTAACTTAAATTCTCAACTTTAGAATGCACAAAAATCTGATTCCCATTTTCAGTAATATCACTTTACCCCCATCTTGCTTTTCTGGTAAATATATCACTATTATAGCATTATAAAAGCTTTTACTGCCTTGAGAAGTGGTTCATGAAAAGGCCTGTGGGCATCATGCTGCTGAATACTCACGGGGGTGATATTTTTTAATCCATTCCAAGCAATCCATCGCCACCTTCTTTGGCTTCTTGGGCAACACATCATATTTCAAGTTATGCCTGTTGAAGCTCATTGTAAACCTGAAATGTGACAGTTCATGGTGCTCGTCAGCCTTATGGATACAGCTATGTTGTGTTAAACAGCTTCCTTCATCATGCAAGGAGGGGCTTGGTAAGTTTTTTGCTTCTTATGTTAATATTTAAAATCTACCTCCTATTAAATTCCATGCATGCGTTTAATTTAATTTAATTTCATCAGATACAGCCACATAAGGATTTTAGATAGCTCTGTGAGGCTTTTTTTACTTCACTAAGTTTTCCACTCAGAAATTCTGTGGCACAAAAAAAGGGTTCCAGGAGCCTGCCGAGCAACTCACACTTGTGGCTTGAGCATCTCGAGCTGGTTGAGGATGTCCTTCTGCACGCGGGGGTTGGCGGTGGCAGTCAGGGCCATCATGGGCACGGAGCGGAACTTCCTGCGCAGCGCGTTCAGCCGCTTGTAGTCCTGGCGGAAGTCGTGGCCCCACTGGGTGGAAAACACAATTTCAGTGCAACTCAGTACAACGCTCCAGCTGAGTCCTCTGGCATTCCTGAAAACAAGGGGAGGTTTTACCTGGCTGACACAGTGGGCCTCGTCAATGACAAAACGTGCCAGGAGTTTCCTGTCGTAGAGGTTCTCCAGGGCGGACATCAGGCGGCTGCTGGCGCACACCTGGGACACGCCACAAGTGGCAATGGAAAGCAAAATACCTGGGCTACAGGTGTCAGCTGGGCTGGCTGAGAGCACACAGACCACTGTCCTGCGCTGCAGAATCACCCTGCACTGCCCAGCTGAGTGCTCAAGGCACAGAGATGATCCCAGCCAGCTGCGTTCTAACCAAGCAGCTGCTGTGGGAATTCCCACCAGGTTCTGGGATCACCCACCCCAAGGCCCCTTATTCTGAGGAAATTTCAGTAAATTTAAATTACTTATGTCAGGAAACAGGGAAAAATAATACTGAAGAGAGAAACACAATCAGCACACTAACCAGCTCCCTCTTACAAAGCTTTTGTGCAATAACATATTTTTAAGGAGGCATATAATGCAGCCCAAGGCAAGCTCTGACAATTCCCTATCACCCTGACAATGCTGCATTTTCCCTGTATCACCCTATTCAGAGCAGTCTGGATTTAGTAGCTACAGGACAGTGATTAACACTGATGTGCATCAAGATAGATTGAAACAGCTGGGCATGGGAGCTTGTTGCAGGAATTTACATTTTACAGACATACTCAGTCCTTATTCTTGGCTAATTACTGACTGAAATTAGCTACATCCATATAGATTCCTAATGAGTTACCCAAAACCTAGCATTTTTTCCCCAGAAGCCTACTCTGAGTGCAGATTTTCAGCACCTCACATCTCCCCCTTGTAGCCCCTATGGTTTTACAACTGAAGATGAAGTACAGACCTTCTCAGGGGTGACATACAGCAGCTTTATCACAGGGTCTTTCTTTGACAACTGCATGTAGATTTTTGAGGCATCAGCATCTGTTCTGTCACCAGTCAGGTATGTTGCAGCAATCTATATTAAAAAAAAAAATTATAAATACATATATTGAGCTTTATTGCATGCAAAACAGAACCTCCAAATGAAGAAGCTCCCAACCTCTCATTACAAACCATTTCCTAAGCAGTCAGCCTTGGGAACACACATTTGGAACACACATCTGAGCAGCCTGGGCCAGGGGAAGGTGTCCCTGCCCATGGTGAGGGGTGAAACCAGGTGAACTTTAAGATCCCTTCCAACCCAAGCCATCCTGGGATCCTGTAATCTCCTGCACATGCATTTCTGCTCTGTATACCATGTTTGCAAGGACATTTAGCTCCTCCAGAATCCCCCCAGCTCAGGAGCCCCTGGGGCTCACTCCCACTGCAGGGCCAGGCTGCTCCTGTGTAGGCGAGTGATCACAAATCTCAGAACCAGCCCCCGCTCTGCAAAACACAGCTGCAACACCCAACACCAGGAGCAGCAATAAATCCGGCGGTCACACTGCCAAGATATTCGAGTTCATCCAATTTAGCTGTTCCCAGGCAACTTCCTGTGCCGTTCACAGTGTCCACCTAATCTATTTATGCAGTTTATATCCGGGAGACACAAGATTTGCTGTAAAATTTCAGATTTCTAATCCAGTTACCTGCAGCTTCACTCAATAAAGCTGCTGGAACTTACATCTAAAGTCTTGAGCTTCTGAACCTGATCGATGATGAGCGACCTGAGCGGAGAAATAACGATGGTGACCCCGGCAGAGACACAGGCTGGTAACTGGTAGCACAGGCTCTTCCCACCTCCTGTGAGGATGAGACAACACAGCAAGGGTTGGCTATCGAGAAAAGGGATGGACACCTACTCCTTATTTCCCATTTTACAGCACTTCTGGAAACAACACATTTCGACCGATGCCTGCCACTAAGTGACACCTGTAGGATAAGGAAGAGTTACTGTGTGAATTACTAAGGAAAGCAGAAATTCAATCCCCTCACTCAAAATACCCCAGTGCAACAGTAGTCCTGAAATCCTGCAGTCACAGAATTCCAGTAGCTCAAAGGCACAGAGGAAAAGAAAAGCTTGTCCCAAAGCTTGCAAAAGGAGCTGCAGGTTGGTACCCTGTACCTGTGGGCATGAGGATGAAACAATCCTCCCCCAGCAGAGCAGCATTGATGGCCTCCAGCTGGTTTGTCCGGAAACAGTGCAACCCAAACTTCTTGTGGAATATATTCATCATTTCTGCAGAATGGGGAAATTTCATGCCCCTGAAACGCTCCAGTGCAGGGTTATGAACCACTGGATCTGGAAGACAAAAAAAATGTAATTAGAGCAAGTTATGACATGAAGTTACAGAAGGAATTGTTCCC
The DNA here is from genome assembly GCF_027579445.1 of Ammospiza nelsoni. Taxonomy (NCBI): domain Eukaryota; kingdom Metazoa; phylum Chordata; class Aves; order Passeriformes; family Passerellidae; genus Ammospiza; species Ammospiza nelsoni. The sequence goes on along the minus strand of NC_080646.1, from coordinate 618,658 downwards.
TGTGAGGGTGGGCAGGCCCTGGCACAGGGTGCCCAGAGCAGCTGGGGCTGCCCCTGGATCCCTGGCAGTGCCCAAGGCCAGGCTGGACAGGGCTTGGAGCACCCTGGGATAGTGGAAGGTGTCCCTGCCATGGCAGGGGGGGCACTGGATGGGTTTTAAGGTCTCGTCCACCCCAAACCATTCTGTGACTCTGATTTTCACCTCCCCTTTTGCCAGCTTGTCCCTATATTAACCTGAAATGACACTGACCAACCCTGGGCCCTTAAGGGACTGAGTTTGCTTCCACAAACCCATTCTGGAACATCTTGCAGTGAAAACCATTGTACAGCTTTGAATGAAAAGCTGCAGAATCATTATTTAACTAAAACATAGAAATACCCTCATTTCCAATTTTAGCAGCTTCATCTTCCAGCAGCCTGAAACCAGCACAGGAAGGGAATATTCAAGATTAGCATCATTTAGAGGAAAAAAAAAAACCCAAGATGACTTTGCAAAAAAGGAACCAAAAGAAACTTCCACAGAAACAAAAGGCATGGATGTGATCTGTAGTAGTTACTTGGTATTAGATTCAAAAAGAAATAAATAAGAATTTAAAAATGGAAAACCCCAATAACCCTCAGGAGTGCAGTTCACCTGGATGGTTCTTTGTTGCCATGGGGAGGGCTGGCTTTGGAGCAGCAGGAGTGGAGCCCACAGCCGACCCTTTGGCCCTGGACATGATCTTGGACAGGAGGGACCGGGCAGGAGGCCCCTGCGGGCAGGGCGGGCACAGCGGCGCGGGTGGCACCGCGGGGGCGGGCACGGGCACCGCGCTGTCCCAGTCCTCCTCCTCCAGGTCATCGATGTCAAACGCGTCCAGCTCCAGATCGTCGGTGCCCAGGCTGTGCCCCGCAGCGGGGGCTGTGCTCTGGGCTCTCAGGGCTGTGCTGGTCAGGGGCTGCACCCCGCTCCTCGGCCCGGGACTGCTGTCCCAGCTGCTGTCGCAGGACTGCAGGCTCAGCCTGAGGGAAGCTCCCTCCCTGGCACCTGCCCTGGCACCAGGCAGCACTGCAGGGCCCGGGCAGGGCCCCTCCTCAGCACCCTGCCTTGAAGCACAAGAGCTGTCCAGGGTTTGGCTGGCTTTGGCAGAAGAGCCGCTGGGACGAACAGAAAGCACCAACGGGAGGTTTGTGGATTTGGGGGAGTTTCTGTCAGAACTGAAGCCCCAGCTTGGGCCAGAGCCTGCACCAGGACACACACGAGGGCTCTGCTCCATGGGAGACTTCCAGCTTCTAGGAACAGTGGTGTTGATGCCATTCTGTTTCAAACTGACAGAATTAGCCAGCAGTTTTCTCCTGGGAGAGATAGCAAGGGAAGGAGGAATGAAAAAAATATATATTTAGTCACAAGCGATAATTTACCAAGTTCTACAACATTCATTAAACAGTTTTGTCTCACTGCTATTAAACACATAACATATGGTTCTGAGTCACCATGTTTGAAAATGATTTCAAACAAATCTAGGGAAGAGAAAATACCACCAGAAGAAACTAATGACAAAACTGTGACATCATCTCTACAGACACAATATAAAATAATTTCTAAAAGCAAGGAACAGATCCAGGCAAGGTAGAATATAAAAAAGAAATCCTTAAGAAGCAAAACCTAAAGTTAAAAGTATGGCTGAACCAAATCACGTTTTTAGGTACTTTCTAAAGACTATGTCTGACTACAGCAATGAGAAATAAAACAAGTTGCTGTACTGAGAACATTTACAGAAGCTCAATGATTCCAGTCTAGGAAGAATCTAACCAAAATCCCAAATCCCAATACTTTGTCCATGCATTGTGCCTCAGGTGAGGCAGCAGACAGAGCAGCAGGTTGTGGCAGCAATAATTCCACTGGAAGATGACACATTCAGGGGTATTAAGAGAAATCCCCATCCCTGCAGTCAGCGAGGAAGGAGACAACGCTGAGCTGAATGCCCGTGGCAGGAGAGCTGAGGAGGACACCTGGCAGGTTACAGCACATCCCCTGCGGGTGCAGAAGCACCTGGTGCCAGGCAGCTCCTCAGGCTGCCCGTGGAGCTGGTTCCTCACTCTGGCACCACTTTGGGGTACTCTGTTCCCTCCCTCAGCCAGCGTTCCCAGCTTCCCAAAGCCCTCCTGGCTCGTTCTCCAGAGCGCTGGGGACACCTGCAGGCAGCTCCCTGCTCCACACGGAGCCGCTGCCGCCTACCTGAGGTCCCGGTGCTGCAGCAGGGCGCGGGCACAGCGCAGGGCCTGCAGCTCCTGCAGGGGGATGGCATCCACCAGCTCGCAGATGGCCTCCATGACCGCCAGCAGCCGCGGCGCCACCGGCACGGCCTCACCTGCCACGGGGAGGGCGCTCAGCACAGGCACTTGCACCACAACGAAGCCCACGGGATACCACCCTCCAGAGGACAGTGATTGCAGTCAATCAGTCTGAACAATTTACTTCCAACATACTTTTAGTCCATGTGCACAAAGAAACTGTTTCTGTGTGCAGGAACTCCATGAATCTACATATTTTTGCCCTTGTCTTTCATTATCTGTCTACAATCCAACCATTTATGTCAACTCTCCATCTACAGATGTTCATTCTCCATCTGTTAATGTTCTTGGATTACACAGGATACTAAAGAGTTACAAACTATCCCCAAAATCAGAGATATGAATTTCCAAAGCATTTTGTGTACCTGAATCTCCTGCGTTGGCATCACCAGGATGTGCTGAGGGAACTTTCTCCTGCCTGGCCTCGGAGCTGCGAGGTGTGCACCTTCCTCCAGTGGGAGAGTCTCTGAAAACGCTGCTAACACCAAAAGGAAAAGCCACGAAAATACACATCTCTGTAAACTGAGGCACTTCCACAGAACAGTGGGATTTAAGATGTGTGAAAATGATGAATTCCTGAAGGCCCAGGCAGAACCCAAGAGCTGAGCAGTCATCTCATCCTGGGTGCCAACATGTGGAATTTTCTCCCATCCCACTACAGAAGTCACTCTGCTTTTTTCTGAAGTGAAAGCCAGCTAAAACTAATTTTATCAGCCATAAAATTAGTATTTGATAAAGCATGAATTGCAGCTGCCAGTCATCAACCTGGCAAGCGGCAAAGAGACAGAGCTCAATCTGCGCCTCGTTAACAAGCAGGAGTTTGGGCTGTTTTTGGTACTTTTGTGCTCCTGCACCAGACAGATGGTTTCAGCAGTGAGCTCTGGTTACCTGGCACTCTGTGCAGAGGGGGAGAAGGGCGGCAGCTCCTCCTCCTCAGGGGAGGGAGGGATGATGTCCAGGTCATCCTCCTCGATGTCAGCACCTGCCCACGGCCAGGCGGCCTCATCCAGTGCTGGGGAGCTGCTCCCAGCCCGCTGTGGCTCCTGGCCCCCTCCAGCTGCAAGAGAAGGGCATTGAGACTGCTGGGCAGCACTGCACACTGGGTCAGCCTGCCACAGACAGAGGGGAAAACAGCAGCCAGATTTCAAACACTCGTTTGATCCAGCTTCTGACTTCCAGAGGATAAAACCTGCTGCTCCCTTGTCTCCCCAGTAAAACAGACAGACAAATCCCCACAAACCCTCATTGAAGTGGAAAAGTGATACAAATAAACCTACAGTCACCTGTCCCTGGCAGAAGTGAAACACTGAAGAGGTCCATTTTTCTGCAATACTTTTCTCTAAAAACGATTTATATAAAAACCTATTTCTATTAAAAGCTCCTATTATATGAAATCCTAGCCTTAAAAGACTGCAGACTCAGTAGCTGGCACAATCCCTGTACTGGAACTGGAAGGTAAATGTACATGTATTGTGTCTTCAAAGACAAATCCTACAAAGAGAGGTCAATATCATTAACTTATTGAAATTAATTTCACAGAGAAAGGAAAAGACAAGAAAATATTAAAAACAGAAATACAGTTCACAAATGTTTTCACCACTCAGTGTAAGGGCAGCATCCCAGAACATTCTTTGATGTTTTCAGTGGCATAAACATGTTAATTTCCCAAATAAAGGTCCAAAGTTTCAAAACACAGGAGGTAAGGAATCTAAAATAAAGCGGTTCTGTGGGACAGAGCTGCCAAAGCAATGACAGGCAGGAATTTTGTGATCATAACTGAGAGTTGGAGTTCTTTTGTGTTTATACTTGTGCTAAAAATGGAGAGCAATCACTTTTTCTGGTTTATTTCATTCAGGTCTGTTCCGGTCTCTTCTGCATGAAATTTCTGAGTGTTTTTCTCTCCATAGCATCCCTATAGATTATCGATGATTTCAGGAATGCCATACATTTGTAACTGCAGTACACGAGCAGCTGCTGCTCCTGCACTGGCAGGACGCTGCCCCGCTTCCAGGCTGGGGGTACCGAGCACAGAGCTCCCCGTGGCTCCCGAGCAGCCACGCCAAGCCAAGCCCCGGGGTGCAAACCCAGCTGTTCCTCCAGCCCGGTGCCTGCACACCCAGCGGTTCTTCCAGCCGGGAACCTGCGCACGGCCCTTACCTGGGCGAGCCCCGGCGCCGCCCGCATCCCGGCGCGGCTCAGCAGCATCCCGCTCCCCGCAGCCGGGCCCCGCGGCCGAGTCCTCCAGGCAGATCACGGAGCGCTGCGAGCAGGGCCGCGGCTCGGCCTCCGCCGCCGCCTCCCCGCCGCCGCCGGGCCCCGGGGTCCCGGGAGAGCCGCGCGGGGCCGGGCTGGGGCCGGGCCGCGGGGGCTCCTTAACGGGGGCTCGCAGCCCCTTGGGGGACACCAACGGCGGCCGACAGAACTTCTTTTCGATTCCCGACAGGTCGAAGTCATCGATGTCATCCCACTCATCGCCGATGGTGATAACGGGGCCCGCAGCGGAGCCGGGGCCGGGGCCGGGAGCGGGGCCGGCCTTCCCGGCGGGAGCGGAGCCGGCTTTCCCGGCGGGAGCGGCGCTGGCCGGCCTGGCCGCGGGAGCCGCGGGGGAGGCACACAAGCCCCGCGGCGGCGCCTTGGCGTGCGGCGGAGCCGAGGCGGGCAGGGCCAGCGAGATGTTCACGTCCTTGTCCCTCAGCACGGCGGCGGCGCCGAGGCCCCGCGGCGCCTTCTTGAAGGTGAAGCCCCTGCAAGGAGAGGAGCCCCGGTGACTCCCCGGCCGCGGCGGCCGCCCCGCCCCGCCGCCCCGGGCCCCGGTACTCACGGCGGGCGGTCCCGCGCCGGCGGCGGCGCGGCGCGCAGGGCCCCGCGGGCCGAGTGCCGCTGCAGCTGCTCCCGCAGGTTGTTCTGCGGCACGGCCGCCATCGCGGCACCGCCCCGCCGCCAGGGGGCGCCCGCCGCGGCCTCCCGCCCGCGCTTCGCATTCGCCGCCAAAACCGCCCCCGGCTCCCCATTGGCCGGAGGCGACGGGACGGAAGTGACGCACGGCGGCCGAAATGGAAGTGTTTCCGGAAATGGCGGCGCCACCCTCAGGCCGGGCCCGCTCCCTCCCGCCTCGGACCCGCCTCGGCCCCGCTCCCTCCCGGCTCGGACCCGCCTCGGCCCCGCTCCCTCCCGCCTCGGACCCGCCTCCGCCCCGCTCCCTCCCGCCTCGGACCCGCCTCGGCCCCGCTCCCTCCCGGCTCGGACCCGCCTCCGCCCCGCTCCCTCCCGGCTCGGACCCGCCTCCGCCCCGCTCCCTCCCGGCTCGGACCCGCCTCCGCCCCGCTCCCTCCCGGCTCGGACCCGCCTCCGCCCCGCTCCCTCCCGGCTCGGACCCGCCTCCGCCCCGCTCCCTCCCGGCTCGGACCCGCCTCAGCCCCGCTCCCTCCCGGCTCGGACCCGCCTCAGCCCCGCTCCCTCCCGCCTCGGACCCGCTCGACGCCCCGCACGGCCTTGGCCCGCGCCGGGAGGCCGGAGCCCCTCAGCCCCCAGCTCAGAGCTCACAGCACAGCGCTCGGGTGACGAGGCAGCTTTATTGTCAGTGAGAGATTTCACTGTGAAACAACATAGACGTGCCCCTGCTCACACGCGGCTTCATTTCCTCGGCACCGAGGTTCTGGGCTCTTCGCTGATGGGTTAAAGAAAAATCACCCGTTTCTTCTCTATGTGCATCAAAATACCCTGTTTTTTAATACAAAATATAGCAAGCATTTCATCAAAATTGGTAAAAGTGTACAAATCACAGCACTCATTCATCCTTCCTATAAAGAACAGAGAAATTGCCTTCAAGGAAAATTTTAAAATCCCTACAATTTACTCCTGGTGATTGCAGGAAAGCCACCCGAGGGGCTGGGGGAGCTCTGTGTGCCCTCAATCTGTTCCTGTGGGGTTTCCCTGCACCCAGGCGGGCCCTGCTGCCCCCGGGGTGGATGGAGGCACACCTGGGCACACCTGGGCACGGCAGGAGGAGGGAACCTGGCAGGGACAGGGCAGGCTCAGCTCGGGCTGCTGCTGCAGGAGAACCTGGCTGCTGTGTGTGACAGCCAGGCTGCCTGCAGGTGACACTCCAGCAGGTGACACTCCAGCAAGTGATACTGCCAGCAGGCAGGCCTGGCACCGGTTCTGCCCCTCTGGTGCCAGCCTCAGCCCTGGAGCACATCAGGCACTGCAGCCCCGGGCCAGCCTGCCCCTGCTACACCAGAGGAACGGGGTAGGAGGCACAGGCAGCCAGCCCACACATGTTCTTGCCTCGCTCGATAAGGAAATACCTGAAAGAGACAGAAATGGCTGTGAGTGAGCGTTCCCTCCTGTGGCAGGTGAGCGTGGGCGGGCCCTGGCACAGGTGGCCAGAGCTGCTGTGGCTGCCCCTGCTCCCTGGCCAGGCTGGATGGCGTTGGGAGTACCCAGGGCAGTGGCAGGTGTCCCTGCCATGGCAGGGGTGGCACTGGACAGGCTGTGAGGTTCCTTCCCCCTCAGCTCTCCAGGCAATGCCATCCCCTGCCCCTTACACCCTGAATGAACCAGAATTTGCATCTCACTCCCAAGAATCCCACTTGTGAAGCTGGGATCTCACTCCTGGCACAAGCTGCTCTCACTGGCTGTGTGACCAGCAGGCAGAAGCCACGGAACCAGCAGCTCTGGCAGCCTGGCTGTGCCCTGGGCACTATGGGGAACCAGCAGCTCTGGCAGCCTGGCTGTGCCCTGGGCACTATGGGGAACCAGCAGCTCTGGCAGCCTGGCTGTGCCCTGGGCACTATGGGGAACCAGCGGCTCTGGCAGCCTGGCTGTGCCCTGGGCACCTCAGCAGCTCCCCTGGGCCAAGGCTGTGCTGGGCAGGGGCCCAGGCCAGGCTTGGTGAGCCGTGCCACCGCCCAGCCTGGCACCATTGCCCGCGTCCTCCCAGCTGCCAGAGCTCACTGCAGGGCTCAGGGTGGGCAGGGGCTGAGGCGGGTGCCACCCCAGCAGGCAGGGTGCGTGCCCAGCCCCAGGCAGCCTTACCCCTGCATGCCCCACAGGCGGCCCCAGGAGTTCTTGACGATCCAGTAGGGAGTGCCGTCCTCCTCCCCGTAGCCCACGGCCAGCACGGCGTGGTTCACCTTGTCGGGGGTGTGCTCGCAGCGGGGGCTGCAGGGAGACAACACGGGGGGCTCTGAGCAGCAGCCTGCAATTGGCCAGGGACTGCCCAGGCAGCAGTGCTGACCGCACTGCACACACAGCTGGGGATGCTCTGAGCCCCCAGCTCTGCAGAGGAGGGAGGGCAGGCACAGAAAGGAGACGCTGCTCTGTTTCTCCGCTCTGAAACTACCAGCCATATGTGGTGTTAGGGGATCCGTGCACTTTTGAGCTCCTGGCCACCAAGATGAGCTACGGTGCAAAGGAATTTTCACAATTGGAACCAGCAGCTCTTAGTGCCTCCCAGGGCTGGTTTGTACTGCCCCCCAGGGCTGGTTTGTACTGCCCTGAAATTCAAGGGCACTGCTTCATGTTTTGCACAGGAACAGCAAACTCTTGGGTCTAAATATGTGTTTCCTCTAAATTTTCAACCTTTAAACTACACTTGCTGAAAGCTGCTGCCTGTGGTGTGAAACAAGACAGCTCATGCTACATGCTCCCATCTCAAGAGCATCTATTTTTAAACATTTTCAAACTGCATCACAGGAAAAGATCAATAATCCACCTCAGATTTTCTTTTTTTTGATCTGTTAACAGCTGCTCTGTGCTGAAAGCACTGGAGCATCAATTATTCCATGCACTCTGACTTCAAATCCACCTTAGACTGTAAATCCACAGGATAACTGCTGCTAGTGTGTTCCTCTGACCATGTCCCTGCCCTCACAGCTCACACCTGCCCAGGGCTGGCACTGACCTGTGGCATCACTGGCTCTTGGCCCAGCAGCACCTCTGGAATCACCACCCGCTCCTCCCTGAGAGCCCCCTGGGGCAGATCCCCCAGGCTCAGCCTCTCCCTTGCACTTTCCCTGCAGTTCTGCGTGACTGAGGGTTCATTACTCCCAAATATTTTTCTGTTTCTCCAAACACACACTTTCCCCTGCTGGGACAGCCCCAGCCCCGTGGGGAGCGGCAGAGTCCCCCAAGCTGCCTGACTCGCTGACCTTCATTCCACCACAACCTGGTCTCCAGGCTGGACAGGCTCCTAGCCTGCAGCCCTCCTCCCTGTGCTGCACCCTCATCCCCTCAGGAACCAGTACATCAAGGCTCTGTTTACTCTTTTTTTTCCTATTTTCTACTTAAAAGAAGTGTGAGAACGCAGTGCAGTGTTCCTGCATGCAGCAGGATAAACAGGGATGCACGTGACTCCAGCCCTACACGCTCCCCTTGCCCTCACCTCACCAAACGAGGGTCACACTCACTTGGAATACACTCCTTTCCTGTAGTGCATGAAGTCACTCGTCACCTCAAAGGCAAAGCTCACTGGGTTGTGCTTCCCCACAGCTTCCACCATGCCGTCCTCGTCATACTGCAAGAGAGGATCCGGGGTCATCATCTCATCATCCTCATCATCTCCTGGCTGTGCTGGCCAGGGCACGGGGGATGGATAACCCTGCTGTCCTGCAGGACAAGGAATCCAGTGCTGAGCTGTAACAGGAGAACCGGGACTCTGTGCCAGCCTGGAGGGGCACCCCAGGGAAGCAGGCAGGAACCCAGGGCCTGTGTTTTGGCTCCAGCACCTCCTTGGTGCCACTTCCAAAAGGTGTGCAGGACAGCAGGAGTGTGCCCTGCAGCTCTGTCTCTCCAGGAGCACGCAGGCTGCAGCTGTGAGCCCAGCACACCTTGGGCACCCCAGTACCTCCCCTTGGCACAGCCCCGGCAGTCTGGAATCTCAGCCCTCGGGGCCTCACCTGTGTGATATTGATCACGTCCTTGACAAAGGCGATGGCTTTCTCGGGCTGGAACTTGCAGGTGCCATTCTGTGGGGACAGAGAGGCGCTGTGGGGGCTGTGCCAGCCCTGCTGTGCCCCCACGGTGGTGGCCGGGGCCGTGCTGCAGTACCTTGGCCCGGTAGGGGTAGCTGTCCTCCCCCATGAGCCCCTTGTTGTACAGGATGTACTCGAAGGCTTGGCTGGGCAGGCCCCTGCGAGACAACACGGCTCCATTAGGATGCTAACAGCTAATTAGGATGGTAATGATGAACTCGGTAATGCTGCAGCCTCTGCAGAGCAAAGCCATCGACATTCCCCACTGTGCAGCCCAATCCCACCAGCCAGGGAGGGGCAGTGTCTATTCCAGAGCCTCACAAACTCCAGTCTCTGCCTGCAGCATCTCCCTGCCGGGACTGCCTGGCGTGGTCATTCTCCGGCTGCCAGATCCCTGGAGAGCACCAGGAGCCCTGAGGGTGTGAGGTCAGCTGCCCACACAGCACTAGCCTCACATACTGAATGAAAGGTGTTTTTTGGTGCCCTCTGCCCAGCCTGGCTGGGGGACATTGAGACACCCACAGCTCCAGCAAGCAGCTGCTCCCTTCCCTGGCCACCTTCCAGAAGCACATCTCAGGAGGGAAGAAAAGAGAGATGATCAGGGAGTGCCGATGTGGAAACGCCTAAGGAGGAGCCACAAGAGAGATAAAAAGCACCAAGAGTGGCTTTGCTCAGCTCTGAGCGTCCATCTAGGACCGCTTATCTCACAGAAAACAGAAGCTGTCAGAAAGCTCTACTCTCTGCCTTCTCTAGCAAGGCCAGGAGGAACTTCCCAAAGAGGAAGTTAAAGTTTCTGTGGGTTCCTCAGGGTGCCAAGAGACGCGCGTGACTCGGGGCAGAACAACAGCCAGAAGTCCCCTTGCTGTCCCAGGGCCCACCAGAGCCCAGCCTACAGCTGCTGTGTGAAAATACCTCAGATAAAAACCAACAAAAGAGGAACAGCAGAGGTTGGGAAATGCTGGAGATTTAGTGAAACATCCCAACCTCTACAGAGGGTGAAATTAAAACAAGCAACCAAATCCAAAGTTGCTTCCCCTGACACATTGCAGCCGTGGGAAGACAAAAGCCATTCCATAATGTGGAAGGAGCCTGACACTAGATCTGGAGGAAGGCTGTCCATCACAGGATGTGAGAGCCTCTAATTTTTGCTCTTTCTGACCCTCTGTGACTTACCCACTGCAGCCGTGGTTGTTGAAGGCCTGGGCGCAATCAACCAACTGCTGCTCTGCCTGCAGAGAAGGGTTTTGAGTCAGTGCTCGACAGTTTTGAGTCAGTGATTGTCCCACACCTGTGCTCAGAGTCAGTGACTCAAAAAGCACCTGCACAGCAGGAACTGAGAGCTGGTTTATCCGTGCAGCTGGCTGCAACCACCACCACAGCACTGCTTTACCCCTGGGAGTCCCCTGGAAATGGCTCCATGTCCCAGGGAGGCAGACAAGGAAGACCTGGAGCAGCAGCCTGGGGTGCCCTGGCTGCCAGAGGCATTCCTCCTCACGCCTGCCAGGAATCCATCCCCCCCAGAAGCACTGGCTGAGATGTTTTCCAAAGGTCAGGTTTGTTTTTAACACGCCCGGCCCTCAGTTATTCTGCTAAGTTGTGTAAGCGGCTACTGTCTTTCTAGTTCTTCAGGAATATAAATCCTCCGGGAGCTGAAAAACCAACATGTCCCAATGTGCTGCCTGCAGTGAGGCTGGCAGGCCGGGCCAGGCACAGCTTCTGTCCCCACACCTCTCCCAGCAGCCTCCAGCCCCTCTGGCTGCATCCTGCTCCCCAAACACCTGAGCCAGAACACCTCTCACCAGAGAGAGCAGCTTTCCCGTGGCAATGGCAATAGCAGACTCCAAACAGCCCGTGGTGGAAAAGGTCCAGCAGCTCCCACAGGGACCCTACACGAGGAACAGGAGAGGAACTGCTCCAGGAGGTGCTGCAGGCTCACCAGCCTCCCCAAAACACGGGCAGGGGGGCATGGCAGCAGTGCAGAGCCTCCACTCCGTGCTGGCAGCTGGGCCTGGCCTTCAGCTCAGCCCCAGGCATGGCACAGCCCTGGGGGAGCTCCCCTGGCACAGGCACCCAGCCCTGCTCCTCGGGCATGGCGCCTGCCCGCAGCCATCAGCCCCCTCTGGCCGTGTCACACACCCCTCACCTGGTTTTTCACGGGTGTCACGAAATTCCCCTTCTTCCTCCAGTCGATGGAGTCGGGACGTGGCCCAGAGCTGCGCAGGAGGTTCCCCTTGGTGGCTGAGCAGTTCTGCAGGTGGGGCAGGAGGGCTGTGGTGTGCCACCAGGCCAGTGGGGCACGACAGCCACCCTGCCCAGGTGCCCGGCCCACACACAGGCCACTGCAGCAGGGAGCTCTGCCAGCCTGCACCCCTGCCAGCCTGGACCCCTACACCCCTGGCTGCAGTGCCCCGGCCGCTCAGGGAGCTGCCAGCAGAACAGACAGCTGGGTTGGAGTCAGGGCCGAGGCACCGAAAGCCATGAAGGTGGGGAACAGGGCTCACCTGGCTCTTGCCCTGGTGCCGGGGGCACAGGATGTGACCTGAGCACAGGGGACTGCAGGCAGCACAGCGAGGGGTGCTGGCCCTGCAGTGGGTGTGGGTCATGCAGAACCCCCTCATGGGGATGCAGGTCATGCAGAACCCCTCACAGGGGTGCAGATCACTACAGGACCCTCTCATAGGTGCACTGGACCCCCTCCTTCTCTTACCCAGCCAGCATTTACCTGCGGCTCACTCCACAGGTAGAGCTTTTTGAACTCCGCGAAGGTCAGATCCGAGAACTGGTTGAGGCCCACTAGAGGGAGGAAAAGGGGACACTGTGCTCAGCGATGGGTGCTGCCCAGGGCCGGCCGCGGCCGGGCGGCCTCGGGGCTCGGGCTCCTACTCTGGAAGCTGTGGTTGCCGGCGTTGTGCTCCTCCACGCGCCGTTTGTTGCCCAGGAAGATGCGCAGCCGCCGCGGGTACTCCTCGGGGCCGTAGCGCCGCTCGTTCTGCGGGGAACCGGCACGTCAGGGCCCCGAACCCGGCCCGGCTCGGCCCGGCCCGGCCCCGAGCTCACCTGCAGCATCCAGGCCTTGAACAGCTGCTCCTCTGCGGGAGAGAACGGGCCCGTCAGCGGCACCGCCACGGCTCTGCCGCACCGGGGGCCGGCCCGAACCGAGCCGAGCCGAGCCGGGCCGAGCCGTGCCAAGCCGCCTCCTGCCCTCGCGGTGCCCCCGTACCTTCGGCCGAGGGCTCCCAGGCGGCGGCGGCGGCCAACAGCGCGGCCGCGCTCAGCAGCACGGGCCAGCCCATGGCCGAACCGCGCCGGGCCGAACCGGGACGGGCGGGACGCAGCGGAGCCGAACCGCGCCGAGCCGAGCGCGGCCGAATTGGGTCGAGCCGCTGCCAGGGGGCGGGACAAGGGGCGGGACGTTGGGTGGGCGTGGCACCGGCTCTGGGCGGGGCACTGGGCGGGGCACCGGCTCTGGGCGTGGCCTGCGGCCCGGCGGGTCCGGCGTTATCCCGCCCGTAAAACTATCACAAACCCCGGTTCACCCTGAGATAGAATAGATTTATTAGCAAGAGGTAATCAGGAAACATATATTTTTACAAAAAAAATGGAAATATCTTTTTTTTTCCCAAACAAGCTGTAAGTTGAAATAGTTTTAGGGCTTGAAAGAGAATTCCCATACCACGAGGTATTGCTTACAGCAAGTGTTGTGTGAGTGGAGCATGCCTGCCACTGCCGGGGAACCGTGTCAGGGACTGTACAATGTAAAAAACCCAGGTACTATTCACAGAATAAGCACTACATTACTATATCCTGCTAGCGGGTGGTTAGCCAGGATTACAGTAGATGTAATAAAAACACTCGTCATCTCTAACTCTACGTCATGGTACTCAGAGTGGGCACAAGGGCACGGATCTACAGCATATCAACAGGAGCCGGATGCAGCGAGGAGAGGAGAGGCGAGGGGATGCTTCCATCTTCCCAGCTTCGGGGGCACCAGGGCAGCAGCCAGGGCCCCCCGTGCCCGGCCAGCACCAGGGCGGCACACACACAGAGGGCAGCTCACACCGAGGGACAACCTTTAATGCGCTCCCTTCTGCCACCTTACAGAGTTGGGATGTGACCGCCAGCACTGCCCGAGGGAGAGCTGCTCTGTGCTGCCCCAGAGCCCCGCGGGGACACGGAGCTCACCTGCCCCAGGGGGACTCACCTGCCCCAGGCGGACTCACCTGCCCCGCGGGCACACAGGGACTCACCTGCCCCACAGGGACCCACCTGCCCCGCGGGAACTCGCCTGCCCGACCACCAGCCCCCCAAGAGGAACAAATGACAAAAGTAACATCATGGAAAAGAGCCCGGGACTCCAGCGAAGTGTCGGCGCGTTAAACCGTGACGGGGCGGGGAATCCTACACGAGCGCGGCGGGGCCGGGGCCGGGGCCGGGGCCGGGCCGGGCCGGGGGAAGCACGGACGGGGGTCGCTCCAGGGCGCCCGTGGAGCGGGGCTATGTACAGGGGTACAGCGAGAGTCCGGCGGCCGCGCCGCTCACGAAGGCAGCTTGGGCTCTATCCGCAGAGAAGCTTCGTACAGGGACTCCTCGTCCATCACGCCCGACTGGTCCAGCAGGTACTGCGTCACCTGGGGACGGAGCGGGCCGTGAGGGCACGGCCCGGCAGCGGGGGCACCCAGCCCTGCCGCAGGGGAGGGTGAGAGCTGCCGGCCCGTCTCACGGCGGGGCCAGCACGGGCAGAGGGCGGCCGCTGCTGGCCGTGGGGCGGCAGGGGACGCTGCCCCTACACCGCTGCTCCTCAGCGCCTCCGGGTGCCCCCCTGAGCGCTCCGGGGCTGCCCATCCATGCTGCCCTCTGCAGCAACGGCTCTGCTGCAGCTGCCTGGGGCCCACGGGGGAGCCCCCACAGCCTCCCTCCGTCCCCTGATCCCCCCAACAGACTCCAGCAGGGAGCTGCCAGGTTAGAAGGCTTAGATGCTGTGATGGAAGAGGGAGATGAGGGGCAGAGCCTGCCCGAGGCTCTGGGACAGGGCTGTACCTTGGGCTGGTGCTCGATCTTGTAGGAGGTTTGCTGGAACTGGCGGATCTCCCTTATGATGTGTGAGATCTGTACACGGGCAAAACACAGGAGGTGCTCATGGCTTAGCCATCACCCAGAGAACCCTTCCCAGTGCCCAGGAGGGCAGGGGCACCCAGCACAGCACAATGCAGATGCCTTTTGTCCCTTCCAGACCCTGGGAACAGCCCCAGGTGTGTGCAGGGGACACGTGTGGCCTCCTGGTGCTGTGCAGGTGGAGGCTGAGGGGACACAGACCTGGCCACAGCCACATCACCCCAGCCCAGCCCTGGAGCACTCACCATCCTCATTTTGGAGAAGTTCACCAGGCCATCCTCGGTGTAGTTGGGGGTGCCCTCCTCGATGAAGGCCAGGTCCGTCAGGTACATGCCCAGGTAGGGGACACACGGGGGGTCACAACTTCAGGAGTGAACCAGAAAGGAATGAGGAGCAAAACTCCCTCACTTTGGAGCTTGGGGCAGGGCAGGGGAGAAGGGGACAGCTCTGCAGTTGTGCAGCAGAGGTGGAAGGATTCTCTCTGATATAGGAGGGCTCTCCCAGGGAAGGCTCCTGGTGTCCTGGGCCTCATCCCCACCAGCACAGCAGGACAGGCAGGACCCGTGGCTGCGCCCCTCACAAAGCCATAGGATACAGGAGATGAGCCGGGGCAGCTTAGACAGCACAGAGGGTCAGGAAGACCTTTAGAAGCTCCCATGGGCAACCTGGTCTAGTGGAAGGGGGCCCTGGCCACAGAGAGGAATGGAACAGGATGAGCTTTAAGGTCCCTTCCAACCTAAACCATTCTGGGATTTGATGATTCTGTGACAGTGATGGGGAAAATTGTTCTCTGGTGCCTGGCAGTGATTTTCCCCTTTGCACTCCCTTTTATTCCCATCTTTCCCCATGCTGCCCAAAGGAGCAGCTCAGTCCTGGGGATCGCTGCCAGGCGCTGTGCTGGCTCCACAGGGCAGCCTTCAGTCAGGCTCTGAGTGATCCTGGGAGCAGAGCTCAGCTCCCCCCGCCCTGCAGGCCCCAGAGCAGCCCTGGGGCAGGAGGAGAAGCACCACTCACTCACTTTTTCAGTGCCTCCCTCAGGTTCTTGAACCTGCCCTCCGACGACACCAGCTTCTGGAGCTTATCAATCAGAGCCTTGGTCTGCAAGAAACCAGAGTGCTGCTGGCAGGGTCCCTGGGAGAACCCCCACTCCCTGTGGCTAGGGGGCAGCCTGCAGAGACACGGGGGCACTTCCAGCCCACCCCAGCAGCTGCTCCTGCCCCTCCACAGGTGCAGAGTGCCCTGGCTGTCGCACCTGGCTGCAGGTGAGCAGGCTGTGCACTCACTGCCTCCCCTGCTCCCACCTCTGCCCTCGCCTGTTTTCATTCACAGGTTTCTCATTTTATAGCAAAAACGACTGCTCCTGGCTGCTGGGAGCCCACAGTGGTGCCAGCTCAGAGAGGTTTAACTGCACCTCTGCCTTGCAGGTAGGGACAATGTCTTCTCACAGGTAATTAGTGACGAGACAAGGGGAGAGGAGTTGTGTCAGGAGAGGTTTAGATTTAATACTAGGAAAATTTCGTAATGGCTGCCCAGCCCTGGCACAGCTGCCCCGGGCAGCGGTGGAGTCAGTGGAGGGATTTAACAGCTACGTGGATGTGGCACTTGGGGCCAGGGGTTAGTGGTGGTCTTGGCAGCGCTGAAGAAACAGCTGGACTTGCACAGTCTCAGAGAGCTTTTCTAACCCAAACAATCCTGTGATTCCATGAATAACCCGACTCCAAGGCAGGCTCTGCCTGTCCACCCACCACCTCCCTCCTGAGAACAACCTGAAACCCCTTTCCCCATTTCCTAACTCCTGCCCCAACGCCCCGCAGCAAGCCCAGCTCCCCGGCGGGGCCGGCCTACCTGCTTGGAGACCTTGAGCCACGTTTTCTTGAGGCGGAAGATGGCACTGCGGTTGAGGGAGGAGGTGATCTCCAGCACGGCGTTGTAGTTGTGCAGGCAGCGGCAGATGTCGGCCACCGCCACCCACTTCTCGATGGCGCTGGCGCGCGCCGCGATGTCCTCGTTGCGGATGATCTCCGAGGCGATCAGGTTGCTGACCTTGGGGAGACACAGCCCCATCCCGGCCCTCAGCGTGGCTCTGGGCACCCCATCCCGGCCCTCAGAGTGGCTCTGGGCACCCCATCCCAGCCCTCAGCGTGGCTCTGGGCACCCCAGCCCTCAGCATGGCTCTGGGCACCCCATCCCAGCCCTCAGCCTGGCTCTGGGCACCCCATCCCAGCCCTCAGCGTGGCTCTGGGCACCCCATCCCATCCCTCAGCGTGGCTCTGGGCACCCCAGCCCAGCCCTCAGCGTGGCTCTGGGCACCCCATCCCATCCCTCAGCATGGCTCTGGGCACCCCAGCCCAGCCCTCAGCGTGGCTCTGGGCACCCCATCCCAGCCCTCAGCGTGGCTCTGGGCACCCCAGCCCTCAGCGTGGCTCTGGGCACCCCATCCCAGCCCTCAGCGTGGCTCTGGGCACCCCATCCCGGCCCTCAGAGTGGCTCTGGGCACCCCATCCCGGCCCTCAGAGTGGCTCTGGGCACCCCAGCCCTCAGCATGGCTCTGGGCACCCCAGCCCTCAGCGTGGCTCTGGGCACCCCAGCCCTCAGCGTGGCTCTGGGCACCCCAGCCCAGCCCTCAGCCTGGCTCTGGGCACCGCAGCCTCACGGCAGGGTGAGATCTCCCCGTGCTGCTGCAGCCCCACCAGCAGCAGCTGCACCAGGACTGGCTCCACCTGCACTGGCTGCCCGGGGCCCGTGGGGCACGCAGGGCCCGTGGGGCAGGTGTAGCATTGCGTGTTCAGGCACGCAGGGCCATGGGGCAGGGACAGCCTGTGGGACACGCAGGGCCATGGGGCAGGTGACCCTCCCTCACCCAGCCCTGGGCAGGAGCCTGAGCTGCCTCCCCCGTGCCCACCCGCCTGTGCCCTGCAGCTGCACCTACATCATTGAAGTGCTTTGTGTTCTTCATGATGTATGGAGTCCTCTCGTTCTTCTCCAGCTTCATCCAGCCTTGCCCAAAGAATTCCCTGCAAACCACAGTGCTCAGGTCAACTTTCATTGCCCAGTTTTGTGGGATGTCCAAGCCCTGCAAGCTCCACTGCATCCGCACAGGATGGAGATCCCGGGGTCTGCCCCACACTGCTGGAAAGGAACCATGGATGTGGCTGGAGGTGTGCTGGTTGTGGGAGGGTGTCCCTGAGCCGATTACCTTGGGACATCCCACAAAAGCAGAGAAGCCACAGAGCTCCAAATCTGCCCTTGAGCCAAGGCTGGGCTACTGGCAAAGCCCAGGAAGGCTCTGGACTCTCTGGAGCCAGCCCAGCCAGGCTGCCCATGGGGCCCTGGGTGACCAGAGCCGCCTTTCCTGACCCACAGGATCACTCACTCATATGGGATCTTCTTGAAGACCAGGTGGTCCAGCAGCGTCAGCTGTTCTGCGATCTCCAGGGCTGAATGGTTCTCAAAGGGCTCTGCTTTGACCCCCTCGGCCTGTGGGACAGAGAAGAGTGGGGCTCAGCAGGCAGGAGAGCAGTGAGAATCCCTCACACCCTGGACACAGACCCGGAGCCAAGCCAGGCTGCCAGGCCAAAGGCTTTCCCCAGCAGAGCTGGGTGTGGTGCTCCAGAGGCACCCCAGCCCACACCGTGCTCCTGCCAGCCTCGAGAACCCCGGGGATTTAATCATGCAGCCTTTGGCTGTTTAATTAGCAAAGCAGCCAGGGATCCCAGCTGGAGCACCGCTGCTCCTGCCCAGGAGGGCAAGGTGGGCCTGCCAAGGGATTTCCAGGAAAGCAGGGGAGCAGGGATGGGCCCTGTCCCACTGCCTGGCTCTGGCCAAGCAGCACTGCAGGGCTCAGGGTGCCCCCACATGGAGCCAAGGCCTGAGGTTCAGACTGCATGGAGCCACTGGTGACTGTCCTAAACCATCACAGAGACATGGTCACTGAGACCAGTCCTTGGGCACAGCTCAGGATCACCCAACATCCCCCACAACACCCCCACAAACAGGGCTTGGATGGGGCTGGTGCCACTCCTGCAGCACCACCAGGGACTGGTGCCACCAGGGGCTGGTGCATTCCCTGCAACACCACCAGGGGCTGGTGCCACTCCCTGCAACAGCTCCACCCTGCTGCCTTCAGGGAGAAGATCAGCCACCAAACACAACAAACCCCACCGGCATCCCGCCCAAATAAACCCCAAACTGCCCTGGTGACACAGGAGAACCCCCCAGGATCAACACACACACACAAGA